>NW_006159536.1:2306647-2323273 GCF_000334495.1 Tupaia belangeri chinensis
GGTGGCCACTCCACAATCCCTTCTCCTCCATTCTCCTCTCAGGATCTTGGGCACGCACACATATGCGCCCGGTGTGAGTTTAAGCCATCAGGTCTAAGACACAAACCGCAGTCGACTACATGGGAGTTCAGCGACATAGCCATTACGCTAACTGCTGGTCCCAATAAAAGGGAGTCTTTGCCCTCAAGGCTCTTAGAGTTTAAGAGATAAACACCTAAGAGACACGGCATATACCTCCTTTATGCAGGTATATGTTCCAAGACTCCAGGGCATGCCTGAAATTGAGGACAGTATTGAAGCCTATATACACTGTGTTTCTTTATCAGTAATAACCAAGATTGCTACTAAGTGACTAATAGGCCACACGGGCAAAGATGCACCAGACAGGGAACCAGCAGTTAGCATAATAGCTATGTCTCTGGACTCCCACGTAGCCAACCGCGGTTCAAGTCCCGGACCCGGTGGCTTAAAACTCACACCAGGCGCATGTGCGTGCATGCCCAAGATCCTGAGAGGAGAATGGAGGAGAAGGGATTGTGGTGTGACCATCCACCCTGGGGGGTGATTTCTCGCTTTCTGTCTCTATGTCTCTGTCTGTCTGGCGAGCGCACACACTCTATAGCAAAAACCTCTCAAAAAAATAAATAAATAAATAAATAAATATATAAAAGAAAAAAAAAAAGATGCATCAGACAAAAGGATGACTGAAAACCCCAGCAGGACAAAGCAGGAAGACCAGCATTTCATCATGTACTAAAGAGGGTGTGCAATTTAAAACATATTGACTATTTATTTCTAAATTTTTTCAATTAGTATTTTTGGATCATACTTGCCCACAGGTAATTGAAATCACAGAAACAAAATTGCAGGTGAGGGTGGGGCCACTGTGATTGTTCGAGACTGTGTGTGTGTTCAGGGTGAGTTAAGGAAAGCCTTGAGTCAGACAGACAGCCAGAAGTCTAGTTTAGCTTCACTGCTTTGGCTAATTGCCCACCTCTTTTAGCTTCCTGGAAATAAAAAGAGCACTTTGCAAGGTGGTTGTAAGAATTGAATGTGAAAATGCATGTGAAGTTCTTAGTATTGTACTGTACTTAACAAGTACTCAGGAATTGTTAGATCAAACCACAGGAGTTAATTGCTACTTGGTAATTCGGTGTGGGGGTAGTTGCTTGTTTTTGCATATAGTTAGGTAAATCAGCTTTGTTTGTAAGCAAAAATAGACAATCATGGGACCAGCAGTTGGCATAATGGCTATGTTGCTGGACTCTCATGTAGTCGACCGCAGTTCAAGTCCTGGACCCAGTGGCTTAAACTCGTGCTGGGCTTGAGTGCATGCGTGCCCAAGATGCCAAGAGGAGAAAAAATTGCGGTGTCACCATCCCCCCTGGGGGGTGATTTCTCGTTTTCTGTCTCTCTGTCTCTCTCTCTCTATCTTTCTGGTGAGTGCACGTGCCCTATAGCAAAAACCTCTCAAAAAAAAAAAAAGAAAAAGAAAAGAAATAACAACAGGAACAGCCAGTGACATGGTGATTGGGGTGCCTGGACTTAGACTCCACTTAGCTCAATGTGCGAATCAAGTCCCAAAACAGGCAACTTGAAAAACATGTCAGGTGTGGGGCCGGCAGGTGGCGTAGTGGTTAATGTGGCTGGGCTCCCATATGGCTGACCGTGGTTCGAGTCCTGGACCTGGCAACTTGCTTTCTCACTTTCCCTCTTTCTCTGGTCAACTTTAAAAAAATAAATAAAATAAAATAATGACAATGAATGAAATTAAATAATTCTTTTAAGAAGTACAAATGCTGGATCAGCATCTTTAGAAAAAAAAAGAAAGACAGACAGAAAGACAGAAATGAAGGAAGGAAAGGAAGGAAGGAAGGAAGGAAGGAAGGAAGGAAGGGAGGGAGGGAGGGAGGGAGGGAGGGAGGGAGGGAGGGAGGGAAAAAAACATCGGGTACATGTGTATACATGCCCAAAATCCCAAGAGGAGGATAGAGGAGAAGGGATTGTAGCATAGCCATTCTCCCTAGGGGTGATTTCTCATATTCTCTCTCCATCTTTGTCTCCCCAGCAAGCACACGCATCCTATGGCAAAATTACAAATGCACAAACACACACACATTTTTTGAAGAAAGTGCAACAGGGGCTGGCTCTGTGGTGCAGCAGTGATGCACTGGAATCCAGCTTCTGAGTGGTTCAAACCCCCAGCCTAGTTGGTCTGAAACGGGATGGGCACACGTTGAGTCCCCAGTATCCAGTGGCTAGGAGAATGGGGGAGAGGATTGCCACATCACCAGACCCATGAAGGGTGCTTCTCTTTCTCTCTATCTCTTACTCATGTGTGTGCACATGCACTCTATCACAAATAAAAGGGAAGAAAGGGAACTGAAAACAAGAACAGATTTGGTAGTAATTAAGAACTTTAGATCCCTTCTCAAGTTTACCTTTGCCTTCTCAGGTCAACATATGGGTTAATTTTATTGCCAAGATGTTCAGGGCCAGTAGTGCCTTTCATCAGAACCCACTGAATGCTCTCTCGGTCAGTCAATAGAAGTTATTGATCCCTACTATTTGCCAGGCTCCGTGGTGGGCTCTGGGGCCTAAAGGGAAGCAAAAACACAGGCTGATGGGAGACACAGACATTCACCCAATACAATGAAAGAAATAAATTGCTCTAAGAGTGTAGAGCAGGGTCCATGATCCCAGCTGTGGCAAAGGTTTGCAGAGGTCAGGGAGGAGTTCATTTAGGGGATTAATGTCTAAAAATAATACAGTTGGGAACCAGCAGTTAGTGTAATGGCTATGTCGCTGGACTCCCACGTAGTCGACCGCGGTTCGTGTCCCGGACCCGGTGGCTTAAAACTCACGCCGGGCGTGTGTGCGTGCGTGCCCAAGATCCCGAGAGGAGAATGGAGGAGAAGGGATTGCGGCGTGATCATCCCCCCTGGGGGGTGATTTCTCGCTTTCTGTCTCTATGTCTCTCTCTGTCTGTCTGGCGAGCGCACGCGCCCTACAGTGAAAATCTCTCCAAAAAAAAAGAAAGTAAAAATAATACAGTTTAGGCCAGCTCTATGGTGTTTGCTAGTTAAGGCAGCCAGATCCCACACAGCCAGTTGCATTGTTCAAGTCCCAGACCTGGTGGCCTGAGAAAGATGCATGCCCAAAATCCCAAGAGGAGAGACAAATGGAAGACAAGAAATCACAAAGTGACCATTCCTCATGAAGGTGCTTTTTCTTCTCCATCTCTCTCTCTGGCAAGATCACCCACCCTCTAGCAAAATACACACATACATACGTATATAAAAATAAAAACATCGCTCTCCCTCTAGAAGAACTGGTGATTTTCACCTTAATTCCAAAACCACTAGATTCAGGAAATAAAAACTTATTTCAAATTAAATATTTGGTTACCTTATGGAAAATGCTATATTGATATAAATTATCTATTTGATCACCCAACTGCATTGATAACATCAAGCATGACCTTTTCTTTGTCATTCTGCCCCATATGGACTTTCATTTCATTAACTGAATCGAAAATAAAATCATTCACCTCTGGAATCATTATTAACACATTCAAACACAAATGTATAGTCACAATTTTTTTTTTTTGGATTGTTTAATTTGCTGTAGGGCATGCGCACTCACTAGAGAGAAAGAGGGAAAGAAAAAGCATCCCGCCCGAGGGGGTTGGAGGAGTGACCATACTGCTATCCCTTCTCCTCCATTCTCCTCTCACGATTTTGGGCATGCATGCACACATGCCTGGTGTGATTTTCAAGCTGCTGGGTCCTGGACTCAACCACACAGTCAGCCATGTGAGATCCAGCTGCCTTAAACACCACACCATCTAACTGACCCAGTTAGTCTTTATAAGCAGTGAGAAGTTGGAAAAAATATTGAAAATGGTAAAATGACTCTAGATAAGCTCTTTGTCTAAGAGAGATACACCTTGCTCTTGACCAATTTATGTAAAAAAGTGGTGTTTCTCCAAGATTGGCCTTTTATTTACGAAGTTGAATAAGAACGGGTGAATTTCAGCACACACTTCAAACTACTTATTTTTCAACCACATTATATAAAAGTGATATTCTTTTAAAAGAATTATTTATCTAATTTTATTTATTCACTCATTTATTTTAATTTGACCAGAGAGACAGGGAGAGAAAGAGAGGAAGTGAGAAAGCAAGCTACCAGGTCTGGGACTCAACCCGTGGTTGGCCATGTGGGACTGTCCAGCGTCTTTACCACCATGCCACCTGCTGGTCCCTAAAAGTGATATTTTAAGGCTTCCTCAGAAATGTATTAAATCTCTTAAAACACAGGATGGGAAAAAATCATTGTAGAATGTGTCTAGCCTTTTTAACTTTTTATTAAAACATTTAGGGACCAGCAGTTAGCGTAATGGCTATGTCGCTGGACTCCCATGTAGTCAACCACAGTTCACGTCCCGGACCCGGTGGCTTAAAACTCACGCCGGGCGCATGTGCGTGCGTGCCCAGGATCCTGAGAGGAGAATGGAGGAGAAGGAATTGCGGCTTGGCCATCCCCCCTGGGGGGTGATTTCTCGCTTTCTGTCTCTCTGTGCCTCTGTCTTTCTGGCAGGCGCACCCACCCTATAGTAAAAACCACTCAAAAAAAAACATTTATAAGAATATTAACCTATTTGTTTCAGCCTTACATAAATATAAGGCTTGATTACGACATTTGTTTAAAGGAAAGGGCCAGCTGGCGGCATGGTGGTTAAGGCAGCTAGAGCCCACATGGCCGACTATGCAGTTCGAGTCCTGGACCTATAGCTTGATAAACATGCTATGCATGTGTGCCTGCCCAAAATCTTAAGAGGAGAATGGAAGAGAAGAGACTGTGGTGTGGCCATCCCCCCAGGGGTGCTTTCTCATTTTCCTTCTTTTTCTCTGTTTTTCTCTGGTGAACACACACACCCTGTAGCTAAAACAAACAAAAAATAACCAACCTACCTACTATCTATGACAAATGGAATCTGCTCAAATTCACTGGGTGCTCTTTAGTTATTTTCTACAGAATGACCATGTTTTTCTCCTTACTTTTTCCTCAAGTAATCAATAAATAATATATTTATCAAGCTTAGGGGAGGGCTCAAGAATTTCTCCATCGCAGACACAGACAACTAATTCGTTCTCTGGCTAGTTGGATTACGGCAAGTCAGAGGTCATAGCAGGCACCTCAGTTACGCTGTCCTCATAGTCATCACGAGAAATGAACTCATCCTTTGATGCAAAATAAATTCCTTAGTAAATGTTATCATAGGATCAGAATGTCCTGCTTTGTCAAGGAAGGAATGTGCACAATGTAACATTACTGTAAGATGGGGAAACCAGTTATGTTGTTCCAAGTAGTAACTTTCACTTGTCCTTTTCTCTAAGGACTAATCACAGACCCCATACTGAAAGTAACCACACATAGGAGTGTCAAATGAGCTCTCTGCTTAGAGCCACTGATCATTAAAGTAGCTGGAAGTCCCAAGAATGTGTTAGCTTTCAATAGCAATATGTTAGACATGGGAATTATTTCATAACATGCTCATGAGAGGATCAATCAATAAGTTCATAATCATAACAACAATGTCTCACATTTATTGAGCTCTTACTATGAGCCAGGCACTGTGTTAGGTACTTCCATAATTGTGTGTTTTTCTCACGATAAACCCAGAACTGTTTATTCATATGTTTTCTTCCCAGATCAAGATAAAGAAGTCAGAATTGGTCTTTTTTTTTTTTTTAGAATTTTTTTATTATTAACTTATTTATTTATTTTAATTTGACCAGAGAGGGAGAAAGTGAGAAAGCAAGCCACCAGGTCCGGGACTCGAACCGTAGTCCACCATGTGGGAGTCCAGCGCCCTTAAGACCCCATACTGAAAGTAACCACACATAGGAGTGTCAAATGAGCTCTCTGCTTAGAGCCACTGATCATTAAAGTAGCTGGAAGTCCCAAGAATGTGTTAGCTTTCAATAGCAATATGTTAGACATGGGAATTATTTCATAACATGCTCATGAGAGGATCAATCAATAAGTTCATAATCATAACAACAATGTCTCACATTTATTGAGCTCTTACTATGAGCCAGGCACTGTGTTAGGTACTTCCATAATTGTGTGTTTTTCTCACGATAAACCCAGAACTGTTTATTCATATGTTTTCTTCCCAGATCAAGATAAAGAAGTCAGAATTGGTCTTTTTTTTTTTTTTAGAATTTTTTTATTATTAACTTATTTATTTATTTTAATTTGACCAGAGAGGGAGAAAGTGAGAAAGCAAGCCACCAGGTCCGGGACTCGAACCGTAGTCCACCATGTGGGAGTCCAGCGCCCTTAACCACCATGCCACTTGCCAGCCCCCAGAATTGGTGTTAATACATAATTTATAGGGTGTGTGTGTGAAGACTGTATTTGATTAGACATCTTTGTTGGGTTGAGGGGGTAAAAAGAAAAGAGGGAAAAAATGAACACTTCAAATAGAGGAAAAATAAGAAATAGAAGAGAGAAAGAAATTTAATAATGGATTATTACTTATCAGACATTGAGTTTATGACAGGAAGAAGACAATCTTCATTCTACAGTTTCACAATATTCTCAATACTTTCACTTCTGTTACCAGATGTGGCATATTTTTCCCAGATCAAGCCATTTTCCAACTCTCTAGGAACACCAACTGGGTGTCCCAGAGATGAACTCAGTTCTGACCCAACCACCATGAGTTAGCACAGACCTCGGGCCAGGAGTTCCATCCCACCAGGTCCTCCCCAGACACACGCCAGGCTCGGTTGTGACCTGTGCCTCTGACCACCGGTTATGAAGGTTCCAGTGACCATCTCTTGGGGTTCTAGGACAGCTCAGAGAACTCAGGAAACGCGTTTACTTACGACATGGCCGGTTTATTGTAAAGGGGAGCGCTTCGGAACAGCCAGTTGGACGAGATGCGGAGAACAAGGTACCGCGTAGCTTCCAAGCGCCTCCCGCCGCCATCCTGGGACCTCCACGTGTTCGCCAACCCGGAAGCTCTTTGGTTTTTATGGAGACTTCATTACCTAGGCATGACTGATGAAATCTTTGGTCACTGGTGATTCATCGATCTTCAGCTCTTAACTCTGCGCCAGAGGTGGGGTTTGGGGTGGACTCTGGACCCAATTCATAATTGGTGCGAGACGTCTCCTTAGCCGCCTGTCCGGCAAAGCAAGCTGCAGGATGTGCCTACAAAGGGGCCCCAAGGAAGCGTGTTGTAGGGACAGGGACTTGAACCGGGAAGACCTGGGGTAGGCCGTGAGGTTGGAGAGCATTGAAGATGGCGGAGGGAACCGTGACGGGGGCTTGGGGACCATGGTGGTGCCCAGCTCTGAGGGGAGTGTCTAAAGCACCCCGTCAGCTCTGGATCCAGGCGACCTTTTCTGCACTGAAGCGGGCGGAGCTCCCTGCCACGTCCATTTAACTTTCCGCGGGCAGAGGCGGGCGCCGCAGGCGATCGGCTGCAGCCATCATCTAGCTTGGACTGACTGTGGTTCTAGGATCTTCCGCTGCCCTAGCTCCACCCCCTTTCAAAGACATTAAAAACTGGAAACTCGTCTGCACAGGAGAGTTCTTACTGCCCAACCGCCAAGGCAAGTTGGGGAAGAAGGAAAGTAACAGAAACAACAGCCAGGTCTTTGGGGTGAATATGACGCACACAAGCGTTGTTTCCTATGCTGGACATGGGGCACGTGTTTGTAATCCCTGCTGCTGAGGAGGTTGGGGCGGGAGGATGCGGACTCTGATGTCAGCCTGGACATGGACCCTGTCTGTTGAAAAAAAGAAGGGAAAGATGGGACCAGCAGATGGCGTGGAGGTTCAGGTGCTGTATTCCCACATGATCAACCATGGTTCGAGTCCCGGATCCAGCGGCTTGAAAATTATGCTGGGGATGGGACCAGCAGTTAGCGTAATGGCTATGTCACTTAACTCTCATGTAGTCAACCGTGGTTCGAGTCCTGGACCTAGTGGCTTAAACTCACCCGGAACGTGTGCGTGCGTGCCCAAGATCCCAAGAGGAGAATGGAGGAGAAAGGATTGCGGCGTGGCCATCCGTCCCGGGGGGGATTTCTCGCTTTCTGTCTCTCTGTCTCTCTCTGTCTTTCCGGCGAGTCCACGCGCCCTATAGCAAAAAGGAAAAAAAAAAAAATAGAGAAGTCAAGTTGGGTGCGTGTGCACACACCCAAAATCCCAACGGGAGCATGGAAGAAACAGGATTACGTGTGTCCATTCCCCCTGGTACTGCTTTCTCACTTTCCCTCCTCTGTCTCTCTCCATTGAGTGCACGCAACCCTATGGCAAAATCCTAAGAAAAAGAAAAAAGAATAAATGAACGAAATTTGTTTCCTTTCAATATACATCATGTGTGAGAGAAATTACAGAGTTCTCTCTCTTTTTACCCTCAAAACCACCCCAGGAGACCAGCCACACCTTATCACCACCATACTGAAGTAACCAAACCTTAGGGTTTCAGAAATACCAGAACTTTAAATGTCTTCTAGCCCAGTCACTTCTAATGACCGATTGCCTGCTTTAAAACCTTTAGATCAGGACCAGCAGTTATTGTAATGGCTATGTTCCTGGACTCCCATGTAGTCAACCACGGTTTGAGTCCCAGACCCGGTGGCTTAAACTCAGGCAGGGCGCATGTGTGTGCATTCCCAAGATCCTGAGAAGGAGGAAAAGAGATTGTGGTGTGGCCATCCCCCGCTTGGGAGGGTGATTTCTCATCTTCTGTCTCTCTGTGTCTTTC
Organism: Tupaia belangeri chinensis; assembly: GCF_000334495.1. Taxonomy (NCBI): domain Eukaryota; kingdom Metazoa; phylum Chordata; class Mammalia; order Scandentia; family Tupaiidae; genus Tupaia; species Tupaia belangeri. The sequence goes on from NW_006159536.1 coordinate 2,315,442, forward strand.
TGAAGAGCGCACACACCCTATAGCAAAAACCTCTCAACAAAACAAAACAAAACAAAAAACACCCTTAGATCATGGTTGCCTCGTGAAACATTTCGAAGGAGAACTGTACCAAACTCTGACATAGCTTTACAGTAGAATGAAAGTCCCATGGTTCTACACACTGCTGTTTCTCCAAAACCTAGTAGGTGTTCAATAAGGATTTATTACATGAATAAACGCCAGGGTTTTTTTTTTTAAGAATTATTTTATTTTTAACTTTATTTTATTTATTTATTTATTTATTTGACCAGAGATGGACAAAGACAGAGAGAAAACGTGAGAAAGCAAGCTGCCAGGTCTGGGACTCAAACCACAGTCAGCCATGTGGGAGACCACACCACCCGGCAACCCCCTAAACACCAGTTTTTAACAACTATGATCTCTAGGAAGTACTTCCTCCCAGTGAGCTAAACTCTTGTTTCCCTTACGTTCCTACTTAGCTTTACTCTCTGGCCAGGTGGTACAGCTTCCTCTTCTACATATTGGCTCTTGGACATTGAAAAAAATGTTACTCTGCTTTTTCTTCTCCAGGATAAATACTTTCCAGCAGTTCATTCAATGTTCCTCACATGATGTAGTTTCCAGCTTTCTCCCCGTCCTGTTCCTCACCTCTGGACATATTCCAGTTCATCATTGTTCCTCTCAAATTCTAATTCCCAGAAAAGAACACAATACCCCAGGTGCAGTCTGACCAGTTCAAGTAGAGTTGGACAAACATTTCCCCAATTCTATTAATATAATCCAAGGGTAATTCACTTTTTTTGTTTTGTTTTGTTATGAGGGATGTGTTCATACTAGAGAGAGATGCAGAGAGAGGGAGAGAAAGAAATCACTTTCTCCAGGAAGGATGACCACGCTATAAACCCTTCTCCATTCTTCTCTTGGGATTTTAGGCATACATTCACAGTTGCCCAGTGTGTTTTTATTTAATTTTTTAAAATTTTACTTATTATTTAATTCAACAGAGAGAAGCAGAGAGATGGGGGGAAAGTGAGAATGCAAGCCACCAGATCTGGGACTTGAAACATGGTCAGCCATGTGGGAGTCAGCACCTTAATCACCACACAACCTGCTGGCTGCTCCCAGTGTGTTTTTAAAGCCACCAAGTCTGAGATTCAAACCATGCAGTCATCCATGTGGGATCCAGCTACCTTAACCACCCCACCACCAGCTGACTCAACATATTTTTTTTTAGCCATTATATTTCTTTGTTGATTCTCATTGGGTTTATGGTCAAGGAAAAACTTTGCATGTTTAAATGACAGAAAGGTCACCAAAGCATACCATTCTTGGTGCCCTTAGTGAATTGTGCACATCCCTGTGGAGATGCAAATGAAAGATGGTTGACTGAGACCCAGCTGAGACTCCTGCATCGATTCCCTTCTAATGGTAAAAAAGGCACTGAATACACCATTAGTCAAACCATTCATATTTTTCTCTCTCCTCTCTGTTTTTTGATTGCAGAGTATGTCACTCAACAGAAAGAGAGAATGAGAGGGACAAAGCACCTCGTAGTGGGGCATGGTCATGCTGTAATACCTCTCCTCCATTTTTCCATTTTATGAGAATTTGGGGCATACACAATGTACATGTGCCCAGCATGTTTTTCAAGCTTCTGGGGCTGGGACTCAAACCATAGTTGGTCATGTGGAATCATCTCCCCACTCCACCAGTAGACTATAGGGTTACCTCTATGTTTCTTTAATGTAGGTTTTTTCTTTTCTTTTTTAATTACTCTATCTAACTTTATTTATTTGTGTATTTATTTTAATTTGACCACTGTGGGGGAGAGAGAAAGAAAGCAAGAAAGCAAGCTACCAGGTCTGGGACTCCAACCACAGTCAGCCATGTGGGAGTCCAGTGCCCTTAATTAACCATCATGCCACCTGCCGGCGCCTAATGTAGGTTTTCTAAATACATTTTAGAGAAATAATTCAGGGCCTATAATTGCCGGATAAGCACATTATAAACTAGGAAAACCTGTTGGACACTGATTATTGGCTTCATACCAGAATTGACATAAAGTTCAGTGCAGGTATTGCTTAACAAGTGAATTCTTAAATGAAAGTAGATGTTCTAAGGAACCTTCTGGACACTGCATTTCAGTCTCATTTTCCAGGTTAGTATGATATAATTTTGTTTTGTTTTGTTTTGTTTTGTTTTGTTTTGGGTGGTAGTGGTGGTTAGAAATAACTAAATGTGGGAAACCAGCAGGTGGTGTGGTGATTATGGCACTGGACACTCCCACATGGGTGACCACAATTCAAGTCCCGGACCTGGTGCTTGCTTGCTCTCTCTCTCTCTTTCTCTCTCTTGTCAAATTAAAATAAATTAATTCTTTAAACAAAAAAGAAGAAAATTGAATGGCCATTCTGATTTTCTCTTTTCAAAACACTCAACATATGGGAGCCGGCAGACAACGTAATGGTTAAGGGTGCTAGAGTCCCACATGGCCAACCATGGTTCGAGTCCCAGACCTGGTGTCTTGCTTTCTTACTTTCTCTGTCTCTGTCCAATGGGTGCATGTGTCCTGTAGTGAATTTAAAAATAATAATAATAGTAAATTAAATACATAATTCTTTTTAAAAAACACTCGACACTTTGTTATCTTGGATGCAAAATCATAATGTCTTTAACTCAGGATATTATGGTTTTATTAATATGACCATTCTTTACTAGTTTTAAAGATGAACTTAGAATTGTCATACTTTGTGGCTTTGAAAAAGTAATCACAAGAGTTATTAAACATAGTTTTAGAGATTCAGGCTTTAGGTTTAGAGTGGATTGTCTGAGGTTCCCTTGTCATAGAACATCTGTGATGAGCAGAATAGATATAGGAAACTAGTCTAAAAGAATTTTTTTGTTCAATTTTGCTATAGAGCATATGCAGTCTCTGGAAAGAAACAGAAAGAGAGAAAGAGATTCCCCTTGGGGGGAGATGGCCATACCATAATCCTTTCTTCTCTTGGGATTTTGGGCACACACACGTGTGTGCCTGGCATTTTGTTTTTGTCTTTATTTATTCATTCATTCATTCATTCATTCATTTGCTTGCTTGCTTGCTTGCTTGCTTGCTTGCCCAAGGCTGCTGGGACCCAAGCTATATAGTTGACCATGTGGAATTCAGTCACCTTAATCTACACTCCACTGGTTGGCCTTTTAAAAGAATTCTTTATTTTGATTGGGCCAGCTGGTGGCATGGTAGTTAAGATGTTGAATCCCATATAGCTTACTCTACAGTTTGAGTCCTGGACCTAGCAACCTAAAAAACATGCCAGGTGCATGTGCATCCTTGCCCAAAATCTGGAGGGAAAAATAGAGGAAAAGGGACTGGACGTGGCCATCCCCCCAGGAGGTGATTTCTCATTTCCCTTCTCTCTCTCTCTCTCTGTGTTTGTGTGTGTGTGTGTGTGAGAGAGAGAGAGAGAGAGAGAGAGAGAGTCTGTCTGGTGAGCACAAAAGCCCGTGGAAAAAAAAAAAAAAAAAAGTCATTGAATCAAGTCAGGAAATAAATGATTTATGTTATGTTTCAGCAAAGGTATGTATTGCTTGTATGGGTGCAGAGATATTTTCTGACTACTTTCCTGAAATTGAGTACCTGGAGACACACTTAACTTTTAAGTTGTCTGAGGTATTGAGACCATAGGACAGCACAGACATGTGCCCATGTCCACCCTCTCCATGAACCACCATACTAGAGACCATTAGAAAACCACATCAGACTGGCCCCGTAATGCAGTGGTTTAAGCACTGTGCATTTGGAGCTGGATTCCACATGGCTGACTGTGGTTTCACTCCTGGCCCTGAGACTTGAAAAACACACTGTGCATGTGTGCTTGCGTGGCCAGGATCTTGAGGAGATGGAGAAGGGGGGGTTGATGGATTGTGGCATGACCACACTCCATTGGGGATTTTTCTCTGATTCTCTCTTATTTTTTTTTTTTTTAGTTTGCTATAGGGCACATGCACTTGCCAGAAAGAAGAGAGAGAGAGAAAGTGAGACATCACACATACACCTGAGGGGATGGCCACACCACAATCCCTTCTCCAATCTCCATTCTTCTCTTGAATTTTGGTCACACATGCACATGCGTCTTGAGTGTTTTTCATGCCACCAAGTCCAGGATTCGAACCATTGTGAAGTTAGCCATGTGGGATCCAGCTGCTTTCAGCCTCCGTGCTACCTGCTGGCCCTCTCTCGCACTCTAAAAAAACAAAACCACCAGGCACATGTGCACGCACACGTGTGTCCCAAATTATGACACGGAAGAGAAATGGAAGAAAAAGGTTGCAATGTGACCTGTCCCATTGGGGTGGTGGTGCTTTCCCTTTCTCTTTCTGGTGAGCACCTGTACCCTCTGGCAATAAAAACTTCTAAAACTTAAAGAAAGAAAAGAGATCATCAGATGATTGTCATTTTCCTTAAGTAGCAGACATTTGTTTCTATAATAAGATTCTTAATATCAAATGTGAAAGAAAGATATTAAATAAGTCAAAATGATTTACTAAACAGTAACTGCCAAACACTCCCAGTGTCCAGAAACAATTTACAAAATAGTATAATCAAGAGGTCTCAGAAATAGTTCTTGCCGTCTCATTTCTACCACGGGTCAAAGAATAAGTAAATGGAGAAGATGGTATAATGTAAAATAGGCTTAGAATAAAAGAAAGAGCTCTTAACTATCAGTCATATATTTTGCCAATGAACAAAGGTCTTTTTTTTTTCTTTTCAGTTTTTGTTGTGAGGCATGTGTGCTTTCTCCAGAGAGAGAGGTGAGAAATTGCCCCACAGGGGGCTTGTCCACATTGCAATTCCTTCTCCTCTTGGGATTTTGAGTACACATGTATACATGCCTGGCGTGATTTTTCAAACCCCTGGGTTCGGGAGTCGAACCGTGCATTGGGCTACGTAGGATCTAGCACCTTAACCTCCACCCCACCTGCTGGCTCAAACCAAGATCTCCTCTCTCTAGAGGAGAAAAAAAGAAAAAGCGATTGGGCTATATGCACAAATGTTCTCTCTTCCTGCTTTCTAGTCATGCAAATGTAAACGTGAACTGGGAAGTTGGGAAGGCAAGATTCGGTTTCTTCTAAAGTTCTTTGGCTCTTTTGGGCACTGCTGATGTTTATAACCTTCTCTAGCAGATGTTACATTTTATGAAATATGACTCATTAGGGTGGTACTAGTATCTTTAGATGGAAAGAAATCCCCAAGGGCTGGATGATTACGCAAGTCTGCTTCACTTAAAACCTGAAATATTCAAATAGAATGTTTCCTTTGGGGAAAAAAAAAAAAAGGCAACAGCAGACTTTGCCATGCTTAAACGAATCAGACAGTGAGCTCCTATTTCAGGGAGGAGTTTAGGAGGGACAATGTTCTGGTGGAGGAGGTTTTGTTTTCATTTTCAGAGTGTTTTTAATTTGTGTAGGCTTTTGGTTTTGGACGTTGGTCCATATTTTTGTTCCAATGTGAAGAAAATACTTGAAGACTTTTTTTGAAAGTCCACCCTGTGCAAAACAGTGAATGTGGTGCTACTTCGAATCATGGAATGTAATAAAAGAGCGAGAATATATTGTCCTGCCATCTTTGAGCTTCTCAGTTAGGAAAGCCCAAGGGCAGAATCATAAAAGTTTCGGCCTAGGGGTCAGCAGGTGGCATGCTGGTTAAGGTGCTGGACTCCCATATGGCCAACCATGGTGTGAGTACCAGACCTGGTAGTTTAAAACTAGCATGCATGCTCACAATTCTGAGAGGAGAGTGGAAGAGAAGGGATTGTGGCGTGGCCATCCCCTTGAGGAATGATCTTACTATCTCTCCAGTGAGCACCATGCCCTCTGGTAAAAACCTAAAAAAAAAAAAAAAAAGAAAAAGTTTAGAACTAGATCTCACCTATATTTCCCATGAGGCACTTGTGGTCTCAAATGGTAAGTGACTTGTCCAAAGTCACAGTGCTAGTACAGTCAGAGGTAAGACAGAACCATCTCTCCTGAGTTCCAGTAATCCTGTCAGAACTAGAGTAGGGCAACGGAGCCAACATTTAATAGAACACCAAAAACCTCCATAATCAAAATTGAGGGGAAAAAAATCCCCAATGAACAAAATGTCAAAATTCTAAATGAAGACAGGTCCCACTCTGCACTTGTATGGTCCAGTCTCATTTTTGTCACCCTCATCACCCTGCATCATACAATCTGAAGTTTTGGGTGGACCAAGTGGGAAAAACAAAAAGGAAAATATTCTTTTGGCAGGGTTGATTGTAAAGGAATCCCTGTGTATAGTGAGAAGTGTCCAGATGTTCAGAGAGAGATCACAAACCTTTGTCCATAAGAGTGTACTGAGAGGGGCCAGCAGGTGGTGTGGTGGTTAGGGTGTTGGACTCCCACATGGCTAGCAGCAGTTTGAGTCCAGGACCTGGCAGCTTGCTTTCTCAGTTTCTCCCTCTCTCTCTCTCCCTCTCCCTCTCTCTGGTGAGCACATGTGCCCTGTGGCAAATTAAAAAAATAATTATAATAAATGAAATTTAAGAAGAAAAAGTATACTGATAAAATATAGCTCTCATTTGTTTTAATAAGAAACTGATGTAGTATACCTGAATAGTATAGGGGTAAACCGGTAAAACTCAAGATGTGACATGCTCACACTCACCTCTAGAGGGCATTACTTCCATTATGAACCTGATTCCTTTGTTAGGTAAAGGGCAAAATGGAGACCTCCAATGCCCACAATGGGGTTTGATTGGAGGGCTTTGATCAGATCAAGACACTAGGTTAAAAGTTGACTTCCCCTTTTTGATTTTCTTCTCCCTCATCTATGTCTGTTCCCAGTAGTGTTAACCAGGTCCTGCTATGCGCCATTTGAAAGTGCCCTGGCCCTTAGAAGACCAAGAAGTCAGGTTGGGATTCTAGAGAAAAGGACAGGCCCTAGGGCAAATGTAGTCCTACAGGTTTCACATGAGATCCAGGTCACCAAGAGGGACCAAAAGGGTGTTTGGACATAACCTGCTACTCTTTGAAGAAGAGGCGATTAGTTCTGAGGGTCCTCTGTTCCCTGACTCCTCAGAATCCAGCTGCCATGGGCTGGACGGGAGTTGATTTAGGTTTCTGGCCTGGACGATTGGGTCTATTTAGTACTAAGTCACCGTGCAGTGATTTTAACAGCAGAGTCAGAACCAGTCCTGGAGCTAGAACAGATCCAGGGCAAGCACAGTACTATGTAGCCATGGGAAGAGCTCCAAGTTAACAACTGTTCTTTCAAACTGGCTCCACTGGACCAGGAGATGGAGACAGGAGGTGAGAGCGGTGAGGGAGAGTATGAGGGAAGACCCAAAATCGATCTCTTTTCTTTCTATCATTCTGAGTTTCCTTCTTTCTAGTCATCCTCATTTGCAGGGGAGAGTAGCTTATGTTTTGTTTTGTTTCCTTTTCTCATTCAGCCTTAAGTGTAGCTCTAAATATGAAAAGTATTGATGGATTTATTATCTAAATTCAGCTTCATTCTCAGATACCCCACTGGTTCAGGGGTTTTGTGCCCCAGAACACAGGCATTTATGGGTCGGCAGGTGGTGCTAAGGTGAAGGTGGCTGGATCCCACATAACTGACTTCTGCTTCGAATTCCAGACCCAGTGATTTCAAAAGCACTCTGGGCGTGTGTGTGTGTGTGTGTGTGTGTGCCCAAAAATCTCAAGAGGAGACTCCCACATGGCTGACTTGAGCTTCAAATTCCAGATCCAGTGGCTTCAAAAGCATCGTGTGTGTGTGTGTGTGTGTGTGTGTGTGTGTGTGTGTGCACGCC
>NW_006159536.1:2323304-2328304 GCF_000334495.1 Tupaia belangeri chinensis
ACACTCCTGAGAGGAGACTGGAGGAGAAGGGATTGCAGTGTGGTCAGCTCCCTAAGGAGTGATTCCCACTTTTCTTCTCTATTTCTCTCTGTCTCTCTCCAGTAAGTGCCTGTGCCCTATAGCAAACAAACAATTAAACAAACAAAAAAATCAGGTATTTTTGAATTTGGATAAGAATTTTAACTATGCCAAGTTGCCAGCTGAATGGTTTTTGTAAATTCTTTACATTTTTTTCAGGTTCCTAGTCTGTAAATAGAGAATAAGGACTCAGAAATGAGAGCCATTATCATAGATTCTTGCTCTAGAAGGATGACCTTCAGAGTCCCCTTAGAGCATGCATCACGCCTTCTAGAATGTGCCATTGAGCCATCCAAGCCCATCCCCTTCATGGCCACTCAGTGCAGGGCATTGTTTTTTTATTGGCTGGTAGATTTTTTTTTTTTTTGGAGAGATTTTCACTATAGGGCATGTGCACTCGCCAGACAGACAGAGAGACACATACAAATAGAAAGCGAGAAGTCACCCCCCAGGGGGGATGGTCACGCCGCAATCCCTTCTCCTCCATTCTCCTCTCGGGATCTTGGGCACACACGCCCAGTGTGAGTTTTAAGCCACCGGGTCCAGGACGCGAACCGCGGTCGACTACATGGGAGTCCAGTGACATAGCCATTACACTAACTGCTAGTTCCCTTGGCTGGTAGATTTTTAACTCCCTCAGTTTTGAAGAGAAAATCTTGCTTCTTCTAAGCCAAAATTTTTCTATTGTGCCAATACTTTTTATTTTGCCCTAGCTCTAATATAAAAAACTACGCAGAATAAATGTGTTACTTTTTCCTTATCTTCAAGTACCTGAAGATAACTAGCTAACAACTTAAGTCTTCCTTTCGCCATTCACTGGTTCCTTTCACCATTCCAACAAAGACAGAATTCCAAGTCCCTTCCCTCACTCCCACTCTCCTGAGTCCTTTTTGCACTGCTTCAGTTTTCCAATGGTTTTCTCAAAGTCTGTTTTGCAGAACTAACAGACTACTCCTTTTCTTTTTTCATTTGCCAGAGGATGCAAGAGAGAGAGAGACTTGGGGTGTGGTCACACTGTAATCTCTTCTCCATTTCTCTATCCTGCTGGAATGTGGGTATGCCTGCACACATACATGCCATGTTTTTTCAAGCTGCCAGGGCCACTGTTCAATATGATAAAGCATTGTGATCTGGCTCCTTCCATCACCAGGCCGTGAGCCAGCCCCAAACTACTTATTTAGATAAATCACAACCAAGTACAGTGCTGCAATTGCTAACTTCGTGTTCATAAAATGATTAACAGGGCCTGGGGCCAGTGGGCAGCACGACAGTTAAGGAGCTGGATCGTACAAGGTGGACTCCACAGTGCCAGTCCTGAACCTGGCAACTTGAGAAACATGCCGGGTGCATGTGTGTGTGCGTGCCCAAAATCCCAGGAGGAGAATGGAGGAGAGGGGATTGTACTGTGGCCAACTCCCAGGAGGGGTGATTTCTGACTTTCCCTCTCTCTCTTTCTCTGGTCATGTGCCCTAAGCCAAAAAAAAATCTAAAAAATCAAAAAAGATATTTATGTTAAATATCTCTATCATACGCCCTGGCAGCCACATATTTTGGTTCTGAGCAATGAGTCAATCTTTCCATTTGGGCTTTGCTTTATCTTCACTTCTACATTTTATCACATCCTATCTTCTGTCTCCTAGGACGAAAAAAAAAAAGGCCAAAATATTTTTAAGCATAAACTTGTATGAATAAGAGGAAGTCAGGGGTCCAGCAGTTAGTGTAATGGCTATGTCGCTGGACTCCCACATAGTCGACCGCGGTTTGCATCCCGGACCCGGTGGCTTAAATCTCACGCCGGGCGCGTGTGCGTGCATGCCCAAGATCCCGAGAGGAGAATGGAGGAGAAGGGATTGCAGCGTGACCATCTCCCCTAGGGGGTGATTTCTCGCTTTCTGTCTCTATCTCTCTCTCTGTCTGTCTGGTGAGCGCACGCGCCCTATAGTGAAAACCTCTCAAAAAAAAAATTAAACAAACAAACAAACAACAACAACAAAAAAACATCTTCAGTGCCAAGTAATGCTGAAATACAAAGTAGAGAGATAGATAACAGCACCCACTTCCACTCTGCGCTCCTGGCTTTTCTAAGCATACCTTGGTCTGCAGGGGGTTCAGGTCATGGATGATGAGTCTAGACTCAAACATAGTCATGTTTAGCCTTTTTTAATTTTAAAAATCAGGGTAGTCTCTATTTATATTAAGTTTTATAATCTGTTAATTACCCTGCCGGGATTCTTGCTTCTAAAACCAGTTCTTTGCTAGCCATAACATTGCCCAGAAGACACTAAAAAGGATTCAGACATGAGCTTTGACTGTGTATATGGATGAATATATCCACAATATAAATTAAGCACTTCAGATCTCAAGTAGCTAGTCCCGTCATATGCCCAATGAAAATAAAGTTACAGAAGTCCTATGCCATCAAGGTTTCCCAATCCAGTTCCCAAATTCTTTATATTTTTTAAAGATTTATTTATTTTTAATTTTAGTTTTATCATTAGGCTTTCATTTGGACCAGAGACAGACAGACAGAAAGGGAGAGTGAGAAACCAAGCCACCAGGTCTGGGACTTGAACCAAGGTTGGCCATGTGGGAGTCCAGCACTTCAATCACCACACCACCTGTTGGCCCCCCAAATTCTTTGTCATAAAAAATTTACTTATAGGGGCACCAGCAGATGGCATAATGGTTATGTCTCTGGATTCCCACGTAATTGACTGTAATTCAAGTCCCGAACCTGGCAGCTTAAACTCATGCCACACATGTATGTGTGCATGCCCAAGATCTTAGAGGAGTTTGGAGAAGGGACTGTGGTGTGGCCACAGTTCATCACCTCCCCCCCACCCTGGGAGGTGATTTCTCTCTCTCCCCACCCCCCCTCCCCAGCAAGCACACATTCCCTATAGCAAAAATCTATCTAAAAGAAAATTACTTAAAGGGGCCAACAGTTGGTGTGGTAGTTAAGGTGCTGGACTCCCATATGGTCAACCATGGTTTAAGTCCCAGACCAGGAGGCTTGAAAATCACTTTGGGCATGTGTGTGCATGTATGCCCAAAATCTCAAGAGAAAAAAGGATTGTGTTGTGGCCAGCCCCACTGGGTGGTGATTTTTCATTTTCCCCTCTCTCTCTCTCTCTTTCTATATCTCCTGGGTGAGCACACATGCCCTATGGCAAAAACCTGAATAAACAAAGTTTTCAAAAAAAATGTATGTATAGTACCAGCCCGGTAGCATGGTTGTTAAGGGAGTCAAGTCCCCATGGCTGACTATACTTGGAATCCTGGCCATGGCAGCTTCAGGGACTCACTCAGTACCTATGCCTGTGTGCATGCCCAAATTTCTAATGGGATAAAGAGGTAAAAGAGATGGGAGTGTGGAATGACCATGCCCATTGGGGAGTGCTTTCTGACCCCCTATCCCCACTGTGAGCTCACGTGCCCTCTGTCAATTAAAAAAATAAAGTTACTTGTATATATAGACACCTCTTTAAAAAAACACTGCTTTGGAGACTGCTCTCTAGTGTGGCCAAGGCTTTGAAACATTATATTGTTGATGGTGATTCTTTACCAGACTGTAGATAAAATTTGGGGAGTGGGCCAGCCTCATAGCTCAGAAGTTAAGGAAATCAGATTTCAATGGCTGCCTGGAGTTTAAATTCCAGCCTCAGAGGCTTGAAAAACATGCTGGGCACATGTGTATGCATGCCCAAAATCCATGGGAAGGAAGAACAGACTAGAAGGAATCATGGTCTGACCATGTCCATTGCGAGTACATTCTCTCCCTCACTTTGTCTCTTTCTGGCGAGCACATGTGTTCTCTGGAAATGAGAGAAAAAAAAAAAATGGAAAGAAAGTGAGAGAAAGATCTAGACTGGGACCAGCAGATGGCGTAATGGTTATATTACTGGATCAGCAGATGACTTAATGGTTATATCGCTACATGGTTGACCCATGTAGTCAACCGGGGTTCAAGTCCCAGACCCAGAGGCTTAAAGCTCATGCTGGACACTATCACCAAAAAACAGGGGAAGGGGGGGGGCAGCAGTTGGTGCAATGGCTATGTTGCTGGACTCTCATGTAGTCGACCGTGGCTTGAGTCCCAGGCCCGGTGGCTTAAACTTATGCCGGGCACATGTGCGTGCATGCCCAAGATCCCAAGAGGAGCATGGGGGAGAAGGGATTGTGGTGTGGTCAGCTGCCCTGGGGGGTGATTTCTTACTTTCTGTCTCTTTGTGTCTATCTGTCTTTCTGGCAAGTGTACGTGCCCTATATCACACACACAAAAGCAAAGCAAAAGAAAAAACTAATGCTGGACACATGTGTGTGCTTGCCCAAAATCCTGAGAGGAGAATGAAGGAGAAGGAATTGCAGTGTGGCATCCCTTCTGGGGGGCAGTATCTCACTTTTTGTCTTTTGTTCTCTCTGTCTCTCTGATGAGCCCTAGAGCAAAAATCTCTCTCTAAAAATAAAAAAAGAATAAAATAATAGTAATCTAAAAAAAGGAAAAGCTATTTGCTGATGGTGCTGTGGATAGCAATGTCTTTGCCTTGACTGATATGCAGGGTAACCATGCTGGAAAAAGAAATGTTATACACTGTAAAGATATATGTGATTAAATGTAATATAAAAACAATAATAAAAAAATAAATTAAATGCTCTCTAAAAATAAAAAAAGAATAAAATAATAGTAATCTAAAAAAAGGAAAAGCTATTTGCTGATGGTGCTGTGGATAGCAATGTCTTTGCCTTGACTGATATGCAGGGTAACCATGCTGGAAAAAGAAATGTTATACACTGTAAAGATATATGTGATTAAATGTAATATAAAAACAATAATAAAAAAATAAATAAAATGGGTGTGTGTGTGCCCAAGATCCCAAGAGGATAATGGAGGAGAAGGGATTGTGGCATGGCCATCCCCCCTA
>NW_006159536.1:2330804-2360484 GCF_000334495.1 Tupaia belangeri chinensis
AAAATTAGCCAGCGCTTCTGCCTCACATAGATTTTCAATGCCGACTGAATAAAAATGTTATTGTGAAGGTTATATTCAGTTCAGCTAAGCTTCCTGGAAGGTTCTATTCATTTTCTAAATCAGTGTTTCTGGAATATGTTTCCCCCCGTCTACATTCTAACCCTCAGCAAGGCCTTCCCATCTTTGACTTCACTTGTGCAATGTCCTTCTAACTAGTCACCTTACTTCCATTCAAATACTTTTCTGTTTCTTTCTTTTTCTTTTTTTTTTTCTTTTTTGATTTTTTGTTTTTGCAGTAGGGTGTGGACACTCTGCAGAGAGAGACACAGAAAGAGAAGGAAGGTGAGAAATCACCTCCACGGGGATGGCCACAGCACAACCCCTTCTCCTACAGTCTTCTTTCAGGATTTCGGGTCTGCCTGCACATGTGCCTGCTATACTTTTCAAGTCACTGTGTCTGGGACTGGAACCACGCAGTTGGCCATGTGAAAGCCAGTGCCTTAATCTACGTCCACTGGTCCTCAAACACTTTTCTAATCTGTCTCCCAAACTGCTACCAGATGATCTTTACAAAAGCAAATATTCAAAGACCAGCTCTGTGGCCTGGTGGCTATATCCCACATGGTTGACCACATGGTTTGAATCTCAGGCCCAGCAGTTTGAAGAACCCACCAGGCACATGTGTATATGTGTCTCTCAATTCCAATGGGGTGGAGAAATAGAGGAGAAGGGATTGTGTGGCATGGCCATGTCCCATTGAAGGGTGCTTTCTCCCTCCCTCTCTGTCTTTCTCTATGGTGAGAGTATGCACCCTCTGGCAAATTAAAAAAAAAAAATTGATCAAGTGTCTTTCTGCAACAAACAATTTTATTTGCTCCAAACTGGCAGTGAAATAAAATCCAAATGCTTGAGTGAGACATTTAAAGGCCTTCATCGGAACCCTCCCTTTTATGTTGTCTCTTCTCCAGCCAAACCCAAATTCTTGCATCCTTTCTAACAGTCCAGAGAATACTGTCATTTGTCTTACTGCCTGGGATTAAGCAATAAATGACATGGGGACTACAGATAGGCAAGAGGCATCTCTATTAAAGGATAGGCCAACCAGGACTTGGTCTAAAGGGCACAATCTGGCAGTCGTTGCTCTACCACCTCCCGACTGGCAGAAGTCGGCAATAGCACCACTCGACCTGCAGTTCCAATGTACACTCCCGTGGCTCCTCTTGGGTGAATGACCAGAGCATCATCGTAAAACACTGCTATGTCTCAAGACCTAAGTGGGGATTGTTCCTCCAAAGGGCAGTGAAATACTCCTCTGGTGCCAGGCATCTTGCGTACATTCTGGGGCGTGGTGTAGTCACTGTTTGATAGTTAGTGGGAAATACTTAGCAATGCGCCAAGTTTCCCTGTGCCCCATCACATACACATGTTTTTCAAACGTCTGTCTCCCCTTGGAAGCCAGTCCTTGAGAAACAGTCTGCTGACCGTGTATGTTTGCTGGGTCGTGTTTCTGAGGTTTTTTGTTTTGTTTTTCCCTAGAGAATTCCTCTCTGATGTCCATTGATTCTTTTCTTCTTTTTAAAAAAGAATTATTTTATTTAACTGTACTTATTTATCTATTTATTTATTTAAATTTAACCAGAGAGGGACAGAGTAAGAAAGAGAGAGAGAGGGAAAGTGAGAAAGCAAGCTGCCAGGTCCAGGACTCAAACCACAGTTGGTTATGTGCGAGTCCAGCACCCTTAACCACCATGCCAGCTGCTGGCTCTATCCATTGATTCTTTTTATTCATTCCTGTTATCCAGTCAGAGGCAAAGTCCATATGTGGGCTAGTCAGTGGTGTGGTAGTTAAGGCAGCTGGATACCATGTGGTCGACTATGTGGTTGGAGTCCTGGACTTAGCGGCTTGAAATATAAGCTGTGTTTCTGTGGGTGTATACCCAAAATCCTGGAGGAAAATGAAGGAGAAGGGGTTACAGCATGGTCATTGGCCCTGTGGGGTGCTTTCTCATTGTCCCTCTATCTCTTTGTTTCTCTCTAGTGAGCACACATAACACATAGCAAATTCAAAAATAAAAGAAAATCCTTGTTCCTTTCAAGGGCTTATATGGTTTACTTTTTACTTTCATGTTTGTATGAGCTAGAGTAGAAGGGAGAAAGATAGGTGTTTTTCTTTCTTTATTCATGACCATGTGTGTGCACGTGAAAGTGAGAGGCAGAGATGAGTACTCTAAATGGAATCTGAACACAGCACAATCCCTTTCCTTCAGTCCCGCAGGCAGTCAAATCTTGGACACTCACATGAGTGCCTGATGTGTTTCAGGTTCACCGGGCCAGGGACTTGAACCATGGTCCCCATGTAGGAAACCGCCTGCCCTAGTGCACACTAGCACTGTACCACAAAACTGGCCCATGAGATAGGTACTTTTGACACAGTCTCATTGTGATCTTCCTGTCCCAGCCCCCCAGATGGCTACGATCATAGACATATGCCACTGTCCCATTTGTTTGGGTTGAACTGGGAATTGAACCCAGGCCTCTCATGTGGTCTCAGCCTGTTGAGTAGCAGCATCAACCAATACAAGCTACCGTAGGTGGTTTGCTATGGCTTTACCAGGAAACACATTCAACAATTGAGTTCTTTTTTTTTTTTTTCCTTTTAAAGAATTATTTATTTAATTTTATTTAATATTATTATTTAATTTCCAATAGGGCACATGTGCTCACCAGAAAGAGGAAGATAGTGAGAAAGCAAGCTTTTGAGGTCTGGGGCTCAAACAGTCGTCCACCACGTGGTAAGGAGTCCAGCTTCTCACCACCCCCTGCTGACCTTGCAATTGAGTTCTATTAACCAGGGTGTACAGGTAACTCTGCACAGGTAATCCACAGAAGACAACAGTCAGCAAGGTCAAATCCCTCTCTGTTTAAAGTGGGTCAGGGTCCAAGCTTCCTTAAGATTCTGTTAGGTACACATTTTGCAATGGTCCATGAAATCCCATCTAGTTCAACATTGTGAAACTAAATGTTGAACTTCTCTGCGTTTACCACATGTTCTGTCAGCTGGAATTTTTGTGTTTTGTCAAGGTAAATTTTTCCCTCTATGACCAAACCATGTATGAAGTCACATTTAAAAGTTTAAATGATACATAATAAATAAAATTAAAAATAAATCTTTATAAAAAAAAGGCGGGGGGGCAGTAGGTGGCATAGTGGTTGAGGCTCTGGACTCCCACATGACTGACCATGGTTCAGTTCCCAAACCAGGCGGCTTGCTTCTCACTCTCCCTTTCTCTCTTTCTATCTTTCTCTGGTCAAAATTGAATAATAATGATAATAAATAAAATTAAAAATAAATCTTAACAAAGAAGTTTAATGATACATATTTCAGAGACTAGCAGTTGGTATGGTGTTAAGGTGCTGGACACAGTCTGACTCCCAGACCTGATATCTTGCTTTCTCACTCTCTCTCTCTCTCCATCTCTCTCTGGTAAAATTTTTTTTAAAAAAAAAAAAAAAGAAAGAAAAGTTAAATAATTTTTTTTTAAAGTTTAATGATACACATTTCTACCAGATCATCTGGATTTTATAGACTATTTATCATCGTACTTTCAGCCAGAAGTCTTGCAGTGAAATTTATGTATGGAGAAAGGAGTTCCAGCTTTTCCATCTATTAAATTTGAATAAATCAAAACCCAATTTGTTTACTTTAGTAAATACTTCCAGGCTCCAGGACCACACAATTTGCCATCTGAGTATCTGGGTAAATACAACCCAGGAATGTGAGACACTGGGGATTTATGGCAGCTGAATCTCTGCAGTAAATCCCTTTGCCTCCTGTGGAAACCAAATCACAGACTTCATGAACCGTTCTCTGGGATCAGTAGTTGGCATAATGGCTATGTCGCTGGACTCTCATATAGTCGACTGTGGTTTGAGTCCCAGACCCAGTGGCTTAAACTCATGCTGGGTGCGTGTGTGCATATCCAAGATCCTGAGAGGAGAATGGAAGAGAAGGGATTGCAGCGTGGCCATCCCCCCGGGGGGTGATTTCTCACTTTCTGTCTCTCTGTCTCTCTCTGTCTTTCTGGCAAGTTGATGTGCCATATAGCAAAAACCTCTCAAAAACAAAACAAAACAAAGCAAAAAACCATGAACAGTTCTCTGAATTTCATTCCATACCAAGCGGTTTTTACACATTTCTAACAGATGTGGGTGGATCTACATATCTCTCTGTTCACAGAGCAGCTTGGCAGTTGTTTAAGTGACTCCTCGAAAATTTTACAGTCATGGAAATCTTTGTTAGTCTTTATTGCAGTCAGAATGATTTCTTTCCCTTTCAGCAGCACATGTGGCTTAAGGCAAATACAGTAGCTAGTTCCCATTCTCAGACAAACCTAAAAGCTTCATCCTAGCATTGTTGTCACTCTTTTCCAAAGTGAGAAAAATGTATCGATGGAAATGGAAAGTCACTGGCAGGCAGGTCCACTTGTCCCTGCCTTAATGAGGGACAATATTTTCATTAAAATGACCTAATCCACCTATATCCATCTTTATCTATGGTTACCACCCAACACTGCTGCTTCTACAGCATAGACATCTCACTGCTTCACCTCTGAGCATTCATTCACATCCTCCCATCACCTCTCAAAAAAATATATACAGTTGTCCCTCAGTACCTATGGGGGATTTGTTCTAGGACCCCTGATAGATACCAAAATTTATGAATACAGAAGTCCTTTATAGAACATGGCATAGTAGTTGCATAACCTATGCATAGACTTCAATCATCTTGGGCCAGCAGGTAGCATTGTGGTTGGTTACAGTGCTGGACTCTCATATGGCCTGTCTGCTTTTCAAGTCCCTGACACTGTGGTTCAAAAATCATGCTGGGTACGTGTGCATGCATGCCCAAAATCCCAGGAGGAGAATGGAGGAGAAGGGATTATGGCATGTCCATTCCCCCTGGGGGCTGATTTTTCACTTTCCCCCTCACTGTCTCTCTCTGTTTCTCTCCAACAAGCACATGCACCCTATGACAAAAACTCTAAAAAAAAAGTCATCTCTAGATTATTTCTAATACTTAACACAATGTAAATGCTATGTAATTGTTACATGTATTTATATACTTTTGAATTTTTTATTGCATTTTTATTTCTTTTTTTTCCTTTTTTTTTTCAGTTTATTTCAATCCACAGTTGGTTGAATTGGTAGATGTGGAACCTGCCAATTCAGAAGGTCAACTTTATGTATCTGTACATATATGTGTATATGCATAATGTACGCATATCTATGTATGTGTGTGTGTAACTTCACATGGTTAATCATGCCCTTTCTCTCCTATCCCACTACAAATAGGCAGATTAGTACAACATAGAATGATTGATTATACCAAAATTTCTTTCTTAGAGAGGTTTTTGCTATAGGGTGCATGTACTCGCCAGAAAGACAGAGAGAGACAGAGAGACAGAAAGCGAGAAATCACCCCCCAGGGGGGATGGTCACGCCGCAATCCCTTCTTCTCCATTCTCCTCTCGAGATCTTGGACACACACGCACATGTGCCCAGGGTGAGTTTAAGCCACTGGGTCCGGGACTCGAACCATGGTCGACTACATGGGAGTCCAGCAACATAGCCATTATGCTAACTGCTTGTCCCATGATTATACCAATTTTTAATAGTTTTTTTAAAAGACCTACTTCATATTATTTTTTTTCTTTTATTTTGACCACAGAGAGAGATAAAGAGAGAAAGGGAAAGTGAAAAAGCAAGTCACCAGGTCTGAGATTTGAATTGCAGTCTGCCGAGTGGGAGTACAGTGTCACAACCACCACACCACCTGCTGGCCCAATTTTTTTTTTGGAGAGGTTTTTTTGCTATAGGGCACATGCACTCGTCAGCCAGACAGAGAGAGACAGAGAGACAGAAAGTGAGAAATCACCCCCCAAGGGGGATGGCCACGCCACAATCCCTTCTCCCCCATTCTCCTCTTGGGATCTTGGGCACGCATGCACACGCGCCTGGCGTGAATTCTAAGCCACTGGGTCCAAGATGCAAGCCGCGGTTGACTACGTGGGAGTCCAGCAACATTGCCATTAATTACACTAACTGCTGGTCCCCTGCTGGCCCAATTTTTAATAGTAGGCCCTTACATTTAAGTTAGTAGAAAGCACAAGGTAGGAAACTGTCTTTGTAAACCACATTTTTACTTTGAGATTGCAGATATTCTGAGAGTGCATTCTCACACTCATCACTGGCACTTTGTCATAAGTGCACAGTTTTAATTTTTCAACAATTTTATTTCTATACACAAGACACAGTGTTAGTAATTATCACAAATTCAGCCGCCAACAGCAACCTGCAGTCTCAGAAATTGTTATTACGGCAAATGAGAGAATATATACTTTGCCTAAAGAGGCATTCAGTCACAGCCATAGGAAAGCAGGCCCCAAAATAATGTAAGTTGCTGAGAAAATCTAAAAATTGGAATATTTTTGAGAAATCATTCAATGTTTAAATATTAGCATCTACAGTAAACATTTGAAAACACTTTTTCAGCCAAATTAAGTATACATACCAATAATATGCAGCCTCTGTAAAGCACACTTGTGTGGTAGTGGGATGATCCAGTTCGGGCCAACTGAGCTCTCCAAAATGAGGACCCACTGGAAGAGCAGACTCGAAGGAAATTAATAAAGGAGTTCAGACAGAGCATGGTATGTGTAATTTCTTAACCTTGGCATCTTCGACATTTGGGGCCAGATAATTCTTTGTTGGGAGGGCTGTCCGTGATGAAGTGTATACGATTATCCTTGAACTCTACCCACCAGACACCAGTATATACCCTCCCATCCCATCCAGTGGTGATTCCCCCAGGGTCTCCAGACATTGCCAAATATCCCCTAGGAGGCAAAATTCCTGTGAGTTTAAGGACCAGTGGTGGGGGAGCAGTGTGAAGAAGAAGAGGCGAGAGCGACCCCCGGACCAACCAAAGCCTGTGTGCCGCTGCATCCCCCGGTCCAGCTCCTACATGCCGCTGTCAGCGCCACTATGCCCAAGAGAAAGGCTGAAGGGGATGCTAAAGGAGATAAAGCCAAGGTGAAGGACGAACCACAGAGAAGATCTGCAAGGTTGTCTGCGAAACCTGCTCCTCCAAAGCCAGAGCTCAAGCTTAAAAAGGCCCCTGCAAAGAAGGGAGAGAAGGTACCCAAAGGAAAAAAGGGAAAAGCTGATGCTGGCAAGGATGGGAATAAAACTGCAGAAAATGGAGATGCCAAAACAAACCAGGCACAGAAAGCTGAAGGTGCTAAAGATGCCAAGTGAAGTGTGTGCATTTTTGATAACTGTGGACTTCTGGTGACTGTGCAGTTTGAAATACTATTTTTTATCAAGTTTTATAAAAATGTAGAATTTTGCTTTACTTTTTTTTTTTTTTAAGCTATATTGTTAGCACACAGAACACTTCATTGTTGTTTTTTGGGGGAAGGGGCATTTGTCACTAATAGAATGTCTCTGAAGTTGGATTGATTTGGACAACATTTTTCCCTTCTAATTTTCAAGACTTCCTCTTGGCTCCCGAGAGGAGAGATTCCCTGACACACACAGCCACCTTGGCATAGATGCCTTGTAGTGTGGGAAACTTAACATTTGCTTTTATATCCTCTCCCTCTCTGCCTTCGGCATAGACTTAACTCCCTTTAACCAGAGACCTGTGGGGACCTGACCACAGGAAATTGGTTATACCAGTGTATCAGGCAATCTGGGCTTTCCAATGACATTGAAATGGCGTCCTTCAAAAGAGCAGCACTTCCTTTTCTATATTGTTGGATTTTTGGGTTGATAATTCTGCCATTTTCATTTCCTGAAAGTCAGGGTCCGCTCGTGAAAAGTTGTTAAACAACATGCTAAATGTGAAATGTCAACCCTCAGTCTAAACTTTCCCTGTTCAGAGCATCAAGTGAAAACTTCATTGGGTTTTATAGTGGCTTTCTGATTTTGGTAGTCCATTGAAGAAGGGAGTTTGAAAGTTGTTGTATACTGTTAATGATTGTCTGCCCATATCCTGCCTGAATGGTTTATGAAAAATATCTTTAATAAAGCTGGATATAGTTCGAAAAAAAAAAAAAAAAAAAGAACCAGTGGTGGGGCCAGCAGGTGGCATGGTGGTTAGGGAGATGGACTCCCATGTGACTGATAGCAGTTCAAATCCCAAATCTAGTGCCTTGCTTTCTCACCTCTTTCTCTGCCTCTCTTTGGTCAAATTAAATAATAACGCTAATAGTAAAATCAAATTTTAAAATGTTAAAAGACCATTTACTGCTCTCAGTAGAAATCAAGCATTAATTCTCACTGCTTGCTCACACAGAGAACTGCTTAAAACCAGAGCTGCTTACAGCTTGCTTGAGGTAATGACAGCTAAACACAAGACCAAAGGACCTTGAGCAATAATTTACTTTTGCATTTGTGAGATAAGGGGACCCACATCAATCATAGCCTGTCGGAATGCAACCAGACCCTCTGCCAAAGCTCCTGGCCCCATGATGGGACACTAAGTCAACATCCTGATTCCCACTGGGGCAATAAACTGATCAGACAGTTGATCCAGGTGTGGACGTTCATACTTTCAAAGACCACACTGGGTATGTGTGACTAGATCATTAAAATCCTCACCTGAGAGAGATGTGCAAGTGCACGAAAAAGCCCACCAGTTTAAGAAACCAGGTACTATGACAGACCTTCCCCTGCTAAAAATTCATCACCAACCTCAGAATAAAAGTAACACTTAACCCCATGTCCAGCACAGTTGTCCTCTGACAGCTGCCCACCTGCACACCTTTCTGGCATGAGTATGTATCAATATTTCTTTGCTATTAAAAGTCTTTACTTTTCTTTTTTCCTATTTTATAAGTGTTTGTGGTTTTTCACTTTGTATCTAAGGGCAGGTGTCAAATCACAGAGACCTGGACCTAAAGATCCGAGGATCTTACACAACGCAGCTCAGTTCCTGTTCGGTAACCCATTTGGGACCCACTCTTTGATTGAGAGCTCTGTTCTTCCTTCTCTCTCCTAATAAATCCTGTTTGCTTGACTGCATCCGTCCATCCGTGGCTCTAATTCTTCTTGAGCAGCGGATAAGAACCTGTGTCCTTCTGTGGGTGCTAAGCCTGATCACCCCTGCACTCTCATGTCCATATATCACCAAGGAATGCCAGTGTTTGCCAGCAAACCATGAGAAGGTAGGCCTGGAACAGACTTTTCCTCACAGCCCTTGGAAAAAAACAGCTTCGATTTCAGACATCTAGCTTCCAGACTGTGAAACAATACATTTCTAGTATTTTCAACCACCCAGTTTATGGTTATGGTGGCCCTAGGAAAAAACACAGTCAGTTTCTAGATATTTGGGTAGGCCAAGTAAGGTTTGAAAACTGAATCAGTGGTAATAGCAGATGGCATAATGGTTATGTTGCAGGACTCCCATGTAGTCGACCTCAGTTTGAGGCCCAGACCAGGCCGCTTAAAATTCACACTGGGCGCATGTGTGTGTGTGCCCAAGATCCCGAGAAGAGAATGGAGGAGAAGGGATTGTGGCATGGCCATTCCCCCGGGCGGGGGCGGGGGGTGTGTGATTTCTTGCTTTATGTTTCTCTCTCTTTTTTTTTTTTTTGGAGAGGTTTTTCGCTATAGGGCACGTGCGCTCGCCAGACAGACAGAGACAGAGAGATAGAGACAGAAAGCGAGAAATCACCCCCCGGGGGGATGGTCACACTGCAATCCCTTCTCCTCCTTTCTCCTCTTGGGATCTTGGGCATGCACACACACGTGCCCGGAGTGAGTTTTAAGCTACTGGGCCCGGGACATGAACCGTGGTCGACTACGTGGGAGTCCAGTGACATAGCCATTACGCTAACTGCTGGTTCCCTCTGTTTCTCTTTTCCTCTCTTTCTTTCTGGCAAGTGCATGTGCCCTATAGCAAAACAAAAACAAAACAAAGTCAAAAAAACTCTGTCAAAAAAAGAAAAAAGAAAAAGAAAAGAAAACTGAATGAGGTCTGAAGGTGCCCGGAAACTGTGAAGCAACATCCAAAGGATAATGATGAAACCAGAATATGCCCTCCTGGGTTAGCAGTGTCTACTCAAGGATTTGCTCAAGGACTGATGGGGACAGTTGCTAAATTCCGCCCTATTGCTCTCTCTGTCTGTGCCATCCCTACTCCTCACCATCAAGACTGCATGAAAACATCTGCTTTAGGTCAGAGGGGAATTCTCAGCTTCTATTTCCCCATGAAGGAAGCTTTTATGCCAAGCTTGAACTGGTGCTTGTATCTAATATGTTTGTCTGCTTTCTGTTTTTTGGCTTTTTGGGGGGTTTTTTTGTGGGTTTTTTTTTTTTTTTTTTTTTTTTTTGGGTTTTTTTTTTAGGGTACAATCACTCACACTGGCACGTGCCCTCGCCAGACAGACAGAGACAGAAAGCGAGAAATCACCCCCCCGGGGCAATGGCCACACTGGAATCCCTTCTCCTCTATTCTCTTGTCAGGATCTTGGGCATGCATGCACACGCTCCCGGCATGAGTTTTAAGCCTCTGGGTCAGGACTTGAACCAGAGTTGGCCATGTGAGAGTCCAGCAACATAACCATTATGCCATTGCTGGTCCCTGTTCATCTGCTTTCTAAAAGATTAGAAACCTCTCTAATACTGGACTGTCTGTTCAGACAGACCACTCATCCTCAAGACATACCCCCACTACCGAGAGACTTGGAAAGAGGGGGTTGGTGTCCTTCAGCAAACTGCAGTGTCAGTGATGACAGTGAAAGGCGGATGCCTCAATTTTGCTGAGGTTAACAGTTGTGAATTTTTTTTTGAAAATTATTTAATTTTAGTTATTCATTATTTTAATTTGACAACAGAGAGAGAGAGAGAAAGGGGAAAAATCAGAAAGCAAGCCACCAGGTCTGGGACTCAAACCATGGGAAGCCATGTAGAAGTGTCCAGCACCTTAACCACCATGCCACCTGCTGGCTCCGGCAGTTGTGAATTATTAAAGGTGTTCTAGGGCCTTTTCTTGGGGGAATGAATTTCCTTCTAGTCACTGCTTAGGATTTTGCAAGGTGACTCAGACCATTACCTAGGCCACGTGGCTGCAGGATTGCTAATAGCCTAGAACAGGTCGTAGGCACCTGAAAGCCAAGGGTGTCCAGTACGGAGGCAGAAAATCAAGCCACACAGGCGATCTGAGACCAGGCTGGGCGGATTCACCCTGTAGAGGGTCAGCCCCCAGGAGTGGGGAGGAAAGGCAAGATCCCAGGCCTGAAAGAACAGGGCAGGAGGAAAAAAGCCATTCTCTCTCGCTCTCTTTTTTTTTTAAGAGATTTTTGCTACATGGTTTGTGTGCTTGCTGGAGAGACAGAGACAGTGAGAAATCACTCCCGGGGGGATGGTCATAGCACAGTCTTTTCTCCATTCTCTTGGGATTTGGGGCACTCATACACATGAACCCAGCATGAATTTTAAGCCGCCAGACCTGGGCCTGAAACTGGGGTCAACTTTATGGGGATCCAGTGACATAACTATTATGACATCCCCTGGTGCATTGTGTTTGTTTTTTTTTTTTCTCTTTTTTCAGAGAGATTTTTTCCTATAGAGAACATACTCTTGCCGGAAAGACAGAGATGGAAAGCAAGAAATCATCCCCTGGGGAAACCCCACACCATAATCCCTTCTCCTCCCTTCTCCGCTCAGGATTTTGGCCTCTCAGGATTTTGGCCATACATGCACACGTGTCCAACATGAATTTTAAGCTGCCAGGTCTGGGATTCGAACCACAGCTGACTACATGGGACGTAACCATTATGCCATCTGCTCAAAAGCTATTCTTGCTCAAAGACCTAGGACACACAAAGGGAAGGAGCTGGCAGCAAGAAACAAGCCAAGGTCCCAGGGCTGGAACTGTAGTGAAGGTTAGAGAGATTCTGGCAACAGCACTGACTTAGAGACAAACTCACAAACTCTCGCCAGAGACTTTAAAATTGGTTTGGGTTCTTGGGGCCAGCAGGTGGCATGGTGGTTAAAGGTGCTGGACTCCCACATGGCCAACTGCTGTTTGAGTCCTGAACCCGGTGGCTTGCTTTCTCACTTTCTCTCTCTTTCTCTCTCTTGTGCTGTACCTCTCTGATCAAATTAAAATAGATAAATAAATAAAGTTAAATAAAATGTTCTTTAAAGCTGTCTTTGGTTCTTGAACAGGTTTTATAATAAAGTCAATTACTTCTTAAGGATATGTTAAGCACCAATGCTTTATTAAGGCTTGGGCTAGGCGTGGACTGACTCAGTGGTCTGTGGTTAAGAAAGTTGGATCCCACGTGGCCACTCACACTGAGAGCCAGAACAGGCTGCTTGAGGAACACGCTGGGCATACATTCCCCAAATCCGGACAGGGTGGAGAAATGGAGAAGGGATTGCATCGTGACCACACCCCACTGGGGGGGGGTGCTTTCTCCTTCTCACTCTCCCTCTCTCTTTCATGCTTACTCTCTTTCTCACTCTGTTTCTCTCCGGCAAGTGCATGCTCCCTCTAGCAAATTTTTTTAAAAAAGAATTGTACTAGGCTCTATGGGGTACAGAGATGGTAGTCATTATTCTCATAGAGCTCCCAATCTGACAGAAGGAAATGAAAAATAAGTCAATGGCGGTTGGTCCAGTATGGCGGCACCCAATGGCAAGGTGAACTGTGAAGAGCTCACTGAGTTCCAGTTAATAGCAGCTCATAAAAAATTGTATAGCCCAGACCTCAGAGGTACTAAAAAGCCTCTGGAAAGAGAGAGAAAAGAATCTGGATAATATAGCATTATGAAAGCAACTTAAAAAAAGGCAAAGTTGAAATGTACACAATCACAACTAAATGTTGAAGTGGTAAATGACAGAGCTAGAAGGTGTTTAATGAATGCTGCCAAATTCACTTTAAGCCTCCAAAGAATGAATAAAGAAAGAAAGCTACTTTTCTTCTTTTTTCTTTTTTTCTTTTTTTTTTGAGAGGTTTTTACCATAGGGCGCATGCACTCGCCAGACAGACAGAGAAAGACAGAGAGACAGAAAACGAGAAATCACCCCCCAGGGGGGATGGCCATTCTGCAGTCCCTTCTCCTCCATTCTCCTTTTGGGATCTTGGGCATGCACGCACACGCATGAGTTTAAGCCACCAGGTTCGGGATGTGAACTGCGGCCAACTACATGGGAGTCCAGCGACATAGCCATTATGCTAACTGCTGGTCCCCCTACTACTTTATTTTTAAAGGACCCAGTAATCTCATAAGAGCTAAGCATTACAACAATGCAGGCTTCCTAGATTTTTTTTCCCCTGAGAGGTTTTTGCTATGGGGTGTATGTGCACGCCAGAAAGACAGAGAGGGACAGAGAGATGGAAAGGGAGAAATTACCCCCCAGAGGGGATGGCCATGCCACAATCCCTTCTCCTCCTTTCTTCTCTTGGGATCTTGGGCACGCACGCAGATGCGCCCGGAGTGAATTTAAGCCACTGGGTCCGGGACTTGAACCGTGGCCAACTACATGGGAGTTCAGCAACATAACCATTATGCTAACTGCTGGTCCCTTGATTTCTGAGCCAACAGTCCAAGACCTTTTGTTGATTTCAGCCCCACTTAGCCACGATCTCAAATACAAATAATCCTGATAATTATGGAGAAATCAATTGCTATTTTATACTGATTTTGCTTTTTTTTTGTAACTATTAAATAATTTTCTGACTCAGTGTAAAAAAAAGTCAATGACAATATAGTGTGTTAAATGCAAGAAGTATGATGGAAGAGGAGACTGTTGAGGTGGTTCACCAGATCTGAGCTTAGACCCTGACTCTGTAACTGTGGCCTGTGTGATCGTGAGTGCGTCACTAAGCTTCCCTGGACTTCAGGATCCTTCCTTGTAAATGAGAATAATAACATTACCTAGGTACTGCATAGGAGTTTTATGAGGATCAAATTAGGTCATATGTATCAGGCAGCTAGTATATTCCCAACAGCATTGATTATTATTTCTAACAATTATAATTATCTGTGGCATGGCCATCCTGCCGGACTGGGGTGGGGGGTGATTTCTCACTCTCTGTCTGTCTCTGTCTCTCCAGCAAGTGCACGTACCCTATAGCAAAAACAAATAAACAAACAAAAAAACAACTTTGGATTGGGACCAGCAGATGGCATAATGGTTACTTTGCTGGACTCACATATATTCAACCATGGTTTGAGTCCTGGACCTGGTGGCTTAAAACTCACACTGGGGGGACCAGCAGTTAGCGTAATGGCTATGTTACTAGACTCCCACGTAATTGACCACGGTTTGAGTCCCGGACCCGGTGGCTTAAACTCACACTGGGCACGTGTGCATGCGTGCCCAAGATCCCGAGAGGAGAATGGAGGAGAAGGGATTGCGGCGTGACCATCCCCTCTGGGGGGTGATTTCTTGTTTTCTGTCTCTCTCTGTCTGTCTGGTGAGCACACGCACCCTATAGCAAAAACCTCTCCAAAACTCTTTGCCAAACACCTCCCAAAAAAAAAAAAAAAAAAAACCTCACACTGGGTGTGTGTGCATGTGCCCAAGATCCCAAGAGAATGGAGGAGAAGGTATTGCAGCGAAGCCATCCCCCCCTGCAGGGAGGTGATTTCCCACTTTCTTTCTCTCTGTCTCTCCAGCAATGTGCGCATACCTACAGCAAAAATCTCCATAAAAAAAGAAAAATCTTTGATTGTAAAAGAGTTGGTTAAAGTCTCTAGTGCTTACCTGTGACATCTGGACAGATGGTCCTAAGAAGCAATTTTAATGTCTAGGGGCCAGCAGGTGCATGATGGTTAAGGGTGCTGGGCTCTCACATGGTCAACCACGGTTCGAGTCCTGGACCTGGCAGCTTGCTTTCTCACTTTCCCTCCCTCTCTCTCACTCTCTCATTCTCACTCTCTCTCTCTCTCTGGTCAAATTAAAATCAGAAAGAAAGAAAAGAAGAGAAAAAAAAAAGAAAAGAAAAGAACGAAAAGAAAAGAAAAAAGAGAAGAAAAGAAAAAAGAAAGAAAAGAAAGGAAGGAAGGAAGGAAGGAAGGAAGGAAGGAAAAAATACTTATTAAAAAAAGCAGTTGTAATGTCTAGAGCTTAAGTCAAGGCTACAGATAGATTTTGAAATCATCACTGTGTAAATATTAATTTGTTTTCTTTTGGATTTGCCATAATAAAAAATAGTATATAGAAGCAATCTAATAATATGTTCATTAAATGTTAAATTCTCTCCAGTCAGCCATATAAACATTAACAGAGAAATTATACCTATAAAGTTAATCATTTTTATTTTATTTATTTATTTATAGATTTTTGTTATAGGGGACATGTGTTTGCCAGAGTAGAGACAGACAGAGAAGGAAAGTGAAAAATTATTCCCCAGGAGGCATGGCCACACCATAGTCTCTTCTCCTCCATTCTCCTCTCAGGACTATGGGCATGCATGCACAAGCACTTGGTGTGATTTTCAAGCCACTGGGTCTGGGACTTGAACCATGGTCAGTTATATGGGAGTCCAAACACCTTAATCATTTTAATTTAGCAATTACAAATTTTTTTGCAAAAGTGACTCTCTGAGAATGACAGAGTGAAACTGAGGCCTATCAAGGGTTATACAGCTAGACTATGATCTAAGTCCTCCCCAAAATCACACTATGTCCCATTCATAAAACAGAATATTTTTGTCTTTATGTTCCTTATCATTCACTGAACTTTTCTTCTGCTTTAATTATTTTCCTTTTTTTTTTTTTTTTTTCCTAATTTGTTTTTACAGATTTCAGCCTTCTCTACTTAGCGAGATTATGGAAGATCTAGAGGAAACATTTGAAGAATTTGAGAACTATTCCTATGTCCTGGAAAATGACCTCCTGGAGCCTGATTTGGAGGAGAAAGTCCACCTGGGAGTCATCCACTGGATCTCCCTGGTGTTATATTGTTTAGCATTTGTCCTGGGAATTCCAGGAAATGCCATTGTCATTTGGTTCACAGGATTCAAGTGGAAGAAGACAGTCACCACTCTCTGGTTCCTCAATCTGGCCATTGCAGATTTCATTTTTGTTCTGTTCCTGCCCCTGTACATCTCCTACATGGTCATGAATTTCCACTGGCCCTTTGGCATCTGGTTGTGCAAGGCCAATTCCTTCATTGCCCAGTTGAATATGTTTGCCAGTGTATTTTTCCTTACAGTGATCAGCCTGGACCGCTATATCCACCTAATCCATCCTGTCCTGTCTCATCGGCACCGAACCCTGAAGAACTCCCTGATTGTTATCATATTCATATGGCTTTTGGCTTCTCTCATTGGTGGTCCTGCCCTATACTTCCGGGACACGGTGGAGTTCAACAACCACACTATTTGCTATAATAATTTCCATGAGCTTGATCCTGACCTCAACTTAATGAGGCACCATGTTCTGACCTGGGTGAAGTTTATTGTTGGGTATCTCTTCCCTTTGTTAACAATGAGTGTTTGCTACTTGTGTCTCATCTTCAAAGTGAAGAAGCGGAGCATCTTGATCTCCAGTAAGCACTTCTGGACAATCCTGGCTGTGGTCCTGGCCTTTCTGATTTGCTGGACTCCGTATCACCTGTTCAGCATTTGGGAGCTCACCATTCACCACAGCAGCTCTTTCCACCAGTTGCTGCAGGCTGGAATTCCCCTCTCCACTGCCTTGGCGTTCCTCAATAGCTGTTTGAACCCCATCCTTTATGTCCTAATTAGTAAAAGGTTCCAAGCCCGCTTCCAGGCCTCAGTGGCAGAGATACTCAAGCATACTCTGTGGGAAGTCAGCTGTTCTGGCACAGTGAGTGAACAGCTCAGGAACTCTGAAACCAAGAATCTGTGTCTCCTGGAAACAGCCCAGTGACTTACTACTTTTCCACAAATCAGTATAAGGCTTTTGTGTGGGTCCTCTCGCAGATGCTTTCAGATTGAATTGGGTTCCAAAATAATAGCGCTGACCATATTTTTGTTGTCATTTTTTGTTTGGTTTTGGTCAGTTTATTGGCATTGCATTTTGCATGGACATAAGACTTGGAAAGAATCCGTCCGCATAATTTTTTCCTGCCACTTAACTGATCTGCATCATTCTTACTGAATATACCACTGCAGACTAGTCACTGCTGCTAAAGTAATATCAGTTATTTAAAAATAACCAGCAGGTGGTGTGGAGGTTGGGGCACTGGATCCTACATGGTCGATTGTGCCGTTAGAGTCCCAGACCTGGCAGCTTGAAAATCACTCTGAGCACATATGTGTGCATGCTCAAAATCCCCAGAGTAAACAAGAGAAGGGATAGTGGCATAGCTATTCCCCCTAGCGCCTGATTGCTCACTTTCCCTCTCTCTCTCGTCTCTCTGCCAGGCACATATGCTGTATATCAATACTAAAAAACAAACAAACAAAAACTTTCAAAAGCCCTTAATTTTTACTAAATATAAAATTAATTTTTGGGGGCCAGCAGGTGGTTAAAGGCGCTGGATTCCCACATAGCCGACCATGGTTCAAGTCCCAGACCTGGAGGCTTGCTTTCTTACTTTCCCTTTCTCTCTCTCTGGTCAAATTGAATAATGATAATGATAATAATAAATGCAATTAAATAAATAATATTAAAAAATAATAAAATTAAATTTTGAAATGTTAAAATGTTTGCTTAAATTCACTTTAATTTTGCACAAGTAATCTATTAAACATTCTTAAAATGCAAACCTTGTACATCATTTATTTTTTGTAATCTGTGTATATACATTTAGGAATTAAAGTAATGGTGATATTAGTTTAAAACATCTGTTCTTTATCACTACTGATGCTTAATAAACTGTCCTAAAACCTAGCTGCTTCAAGCAATAATTTATTATTACTATACTACATCTCATGGTTCTTTTTTTTTTTTTTTTTCATTTGCCGGAGGGTGTGTGTGCTCACCAGAGAGAGCAGAGGGGGAGTGAGAAAGCCCCTCAATCCATGGGGAATGGTCATGCTACAATTCTTTCTCCACATCTATTTCCTTTTGAGATTTTGGGCATGCATGAACACATGCCCAGTGTGTTTTCTCAGGCTGTTGGTCTGAGACTCCTACTGTCCAGTCTGCCATCCAGCTTCCTTAACTACTGCGCCACCTGCTGGCCAACTGCATCTCACAACTCAGAGGGCCAGGAATTCAAACAAGGCACAGAAGGGAGACTTGTGTCTGTTTTTTCTTTCTTTCCTTTTTTTTTTTTTTTTCCTTAAGTTTTTGCCATAGGGTGCATATGCTCACCAGAGAGACAGAAAGAGTGAAAATGAGAAACCACTAACCCAGGGAAGGTGGCCATGCCACAGTCCCTTCTCCATTCCCCTCCTGGGATTTTTGGCACACACACACACACACTTGCACCTGGCATGATTTTCACGTCATAGGTCTGGGACCTGAACTGCAGCTGGCTATGTGGAAATCCAACACCTTAACTACTACACCACAACAGCTGAGGGCTCTAGCTGGCTGACTCTCCCCTTTCTTGCCCTTCCCTCTTCTGCTTGGGAGAGCTATAGTTGGCTACCTGCTCCCAACAGTGCTTCAGGGTAACCAAATTTTTCTTTTTTGCCCTAGGGCGTGTGCACTCACCAAAGAGAGAGAGGGAAACAGTAAGAGAGAAAGTGAGAAATCATCCCCTGGGGACATGATCACTCCACAATCCCTTCTTCTCCATTCTCCCAGGATCTTGGGCATACACACACATGCACCTGGTATGAGTTTCAAGCCAGGTCAGGGACTCAAACTGCAGTCGGCCAGGTGGGAGTCCAGCAACATAACCACTATACCATCTGCTGGACCCAGGGTAACCAGACTTTTAATATCGGGACTGAGGGATAAGAGACAAAGGTAGAAATTTCTAGTCTGCTTAAAGTCTGCTTCTGGTGCCAGTGCAGTATCACTGCCAACATATTCTATTGATCGAGGCAGACACAGGCCAGCTCAGATTCAAGGGAGGGCACCCAGACCCCCAGCTTTCAATGGAGGTCTAAAAATTAGATTCATAAATAATTATTTATAATATTATTTAAATATAAGTGTTTTGGAAAAATTCTAGGTATGCACAAGTATATAAGATTACTGGGAACCAGCAGTTGGCGTAATGGCTATGTCGCTGGACTCCCACATAGTCGACCGGTGTTCGCGTCCCGAACCCGGTGGCTTAAAACTCACGCCGGGTGCGTGTGCGTATGTGCCCAAGATCCCGAGAGGAGAATGGAAGAGAAGGGATTGTGGCGTGACCATCCCCCCTGGGGGGGTGGTTTCTCGCTTTCTGTCTCTATGTCTCTGTCTGTCTGGCAAGCGCACGTGCCCTATAGCGAAAACCTCTCCAAAAAAAAAAAGATTACTATAAACATGAAAACAAAGCCCAGTGCTGTGCTACACGCATGTGATCCCAGATAGTTTTGAGTAAGGACACTGTGACATGGTGAGACCCTGTCCAAAAAGCAAAACCACCGGGCCAGCAGGTGATGTGGTGGTGAAGGCATTGGATCTCACATGGCCAACTGCATGTTCAAGTCCTGGACCCAGGATTTGAAAAAACATGCTAGCGCATGTACATGTCTGCCCAAAATCCTAAGAGAAAATGGAGGAGAAGGAATTGTAGTGTGGTCATAACTCCCCAGGGTGATTTTTCACTTTCTCTCTCTGTGTCTTTATCTCTCTGTCTGTCTCTGGCAAGCATACCATCCTATAGCTAAAAAAAATCCCACACACATGCACATGCATACCCATTATAAAACTCTTGACCTTCATAGCCAGCAGGTGGCATCATGTGTAGGGTGGCTGGATCCCACTGGCCAACTTAGCGGTTTGAGTCCCAGACCCGACAGCTTGGAAAATGCCAGGCATGTGTGTATTTGTGCCCCAAATCCCAAGAGAATAGAGAAGAGATTGTGGCGTGGCTATCACCCTGGGAGGGAGTGTGATTTCTCACTTTTCCTCTCTCTCTCTGTCTCTCTCTCCGG
Organism: Tupaia belangeri chinensis; assembly: GCF_000334495.1. Lineage (NCBI taxonomy): Eukaryota > Metazoa > Chordata > Mammalia > Scandentia > Tupaiidae > Tupaia > Tupaia belangeri. The sequence goes on from NW_006159536.1 coordinate 2,350,837, forward strand.
AGAATGCATGCACTCTATAGCAAAAACCAGAAAACAAACAAAAAATCCACTGACATTCGGATATAAACAGGCCAGTCCAATCACAGAATGATTTCAGAAAGCAACAACATGGATGACATATTGATATATTTCTAGTTTCTATTCCTGTAACTATACATACACACCAGGATAGAATCAATAAAGTAATGCTTTTAGGTCCGCGACCTCTTAGTGGGATAGATCTGTGGAGTTTTGGACTACAATAGCGTTTTGAGCTCTATTCATTTATCCCTTTAGTAAATAAATGAGTACCTAAGAGGTATTCAGAACCATGGTAGATAGATACCGTAAAAGATGCCAGAATGCATAAAGTACTTACAGTTTAAAAATGAGGTTAAGGGGCTGGCAGGCAGCATGGTGGTTAAGGGGCTGGACTCCAACAAGGCTGACCATGGTTCAAGTCCTGGACATGGTGGCTTGCCTTTTCACTCTCTCTGGTCAAATTGAAGAATAATAATTAATTAATTATTTAAAAATGAGATTAAACTTATACAAAGAAGTGAAAAAAAATGTGCTGTGGGTAACTGAGGAAATGTACATAGGGTTTAGAAAAGCTGCATCTACAGTGGAGGTGAAGAAATGCTGGAAACTATGTCTTTGTCTTTGGGATTTCCTAAAGATCCTGTTTTTGTCCTTTTATTTGCTGGTATCCCTGTCTTTTCCAAACACAAATTATGCTTACTGCAGTTTCAAAAACATATTTCATTTTCTGTAACTTCTCAATTTTCTTTTTTTTAGGAGAGATTTTCGCTATAGGGCGTGTGCACTCGCCAGACAGAGACATAGAGACAGAAAGCGAGAAATCACCCCCCAGGGGGGATGGTCACGCCGCAATCCCTTCTCCTCCATTCTCTTCTCGGGATCTTGGGCATGCACGCACACGGGCCCAGCGTGAGTTCTAAGCCACCGGGCCCGGGATGTGAACCGCGGTCGACTACGTGGGAGTCCAGCGACATAGCCATTACGCTAACTGCTGGTTCCCTCAATTTTCTTTTGATAATTGTACAAGGATGTTTCCTAGGTTGGTATCCTTTTTTTTTTTTTTTAAAAAAGATTTTTGCTATAGAGTACATGCACTTGCCAGAGGGGGGGGGGAGTGAGAAATAACACTGGGGGAGATGGCTACACTGCAATCCCTTCTCCCCACTTCTCCTCTCAGGATTTGGAGCATGTGGGCAAATACCCAGTGTATTTTTCAAGCCACTGCATCCAGGATTTAAACCACAGAGTTGGCCATACAGGATCCAGCACCTTAACCACCATGACACCTGCTAGGACCCCTAAGTCAGGATCCTCTTACATTTCATTTCTCCTTATTTTTTCTGAAATGACATTAGATCATTTATCAGCTATGCTCTTAATTGTTAACTCCATGGAACAGTCAGATCTGGTTTCAGAAATTATCCCCCCCCCAAAAAAAAAGGTATGAACTAACTCTACCATATTCCAAACTTCTGTCATTCCCAAATGTTATGGTTTCTGCCTTATCAAAAATAGATAAGGGGAAGGCAGGGAGAGAAAGGTTCGTTATGAGCCTCTAGCCCTTCCTGTAGCCTCTAACCCTGCCCCTCCCACCACCAGCTTTGAAGTATTCCATTCTAGAGTTTCCAAGGTCAGAAGAAAAGCTGGGGGATTCAAGAAAGGAAAGAACACTCTGTCAGCTCAGTCTGTAGAGGCTCAGGGACAGGAAGGGATTAGTAACCAGGAGCAGAAGGAAATGAGGGTGCAGGTGGTTTTCTGAAGTGACACTCAATGCAGTGCTTCCCAACCTTTGTGACCTAGGAGCCACTCAGAGACATTTTCCCATTAGGCTCTATGGGCACAGCAAGCTTTTCAAGAGTGTATGAAAATGTCTGACAGCTTAAAAAAGTACTGATTCCAGAATATGGAAAGGAAGCTCGAAAAGTCAACATAAATATTTAATTTCATGACTATGAAACATACCTTTATGTCAACTTATCAAATGAAGTATTCCATAATTATATAAAAATTATATTTAATGTGGACTTCAATGTTTCTTTTTTTTTTTTTTTTTTTTTTTTTTAAGAGAGAGACTATTTGCTATAGGGCACATGGGCTCACTGGAGAGACAGAGAGAAATCACTCCCCGGGAGGGATGGCCACACCGCAATCCTTCTCCTCTCTTCTCTCAGGACTTTGGGCATGCACACACATGCACCCAGCGTGAGTTTAAGCCACTGGGTCCGGAACTCAAATCACAGAACTCAAATCACGGTTGACTACGTAGGAGTTCAGTAACATAACCATTACGCCATCTGCTGGTCCCATCAATATGTTTCAATGTTTGATACAAGAAGTGAACTTCCAAAAAAAAAAAAAAAAATGTTTTGAGCCAGCCCTCTGGCCCTGTGGCTAAGAGATTGGGATCCCACATGGTTGATGAAGTTCAAATCCTGGCTCTAGCAGTTTAGAACATGCCAAGTGCCTGTGAGTATTTGCCCGAAATCCTGACAGGATGGAGGTTAGCCTGTGTGTTTTTATTCTCTGGTTCAGAAACCTCAAGAGGATGAATCAGCCTATAATACGAATGTCTAGGGACCAGCAGTTAGTATAATGGCTATGTCAATGGATTCCCATGTAGTTGACCACAGTTCGAGTCCCGGACCCAGTGGCTTAAACTCACTCCAGGCACATGTGTGTGCATGCCCAAGATCCTGAGAGGAGAATGGAGGATAAGGGATTGCGGCGTGGCCATCCCCCACTGGGGGTTGATTTTTTGCTTTCTGTCTCTCTCTGTCTTTCTGGTGAGCGCATGCACCCTATAGCAAAAACCTCTAAATAATAATAATAATAATAATAATAATAATAATAATACGAATGTCCACATGACCTGGCCCACCATTTAATCCCAAAGATACAGTACAATGCTGCCAAACTAGTCAGCTGCTTCCACAATTTTTTGTTTTGGGTTTATTATTTTTTTTAAATTGCCAGAGGGTGAGGCCAGCAGATGGCATGGTGGTTAGGGCACTGAACTCCCACATGGCTGACCACACTTCAAATCCCAGATCTGGAGGCTTGCTTTCTCACTTTCTCTCTCTCTCTGTCTCCCTCTGGTGGGCATGCATGCCCAATAGCGAGTTTTAAAAAATAGTAATAACAAATAAAATTAAATAATTTTTAAAAATTGTCAGAAGGTGTGTGTATTCATCAGAGTGAAAGAGAGAAGACAGAGATAGAGAAAAACTGAATGAAACCTATAAGGCCAATGAATTGAAGACTGGTTAAATATGAGGCAATGGATTACACAACTGCTAGTAAAGGAACACACTCGTCATATACTGATACAGAATATCCAAGACACAGAGAATCTCCAAGATACCAAGTCCATTCCTATGGATAAAATCCAAAATGTTGGGACCAGCAGTTAGCGTAATGGCTATGTCGCTGAACTCCCATGTAGTCGACCGTGGTTCGTGTCCTGGACCCGGTGGCTTAAACTCACACTGGGTACCTGTGTGTGCGTATCCAGGATCCTGAGAGGAGAAGGGATTGCAGCATGGCCATCCCTCCTGAGGGGTGACTTCTCACTTTCTGTCTCTCTGTCTCTCTGGCGAGCACCCGTACCCTATAGCAAAAACCTCTCCAAAAAAAAAAAAAAAAAAAAGCAAAATGTTGAACTGTTTATGTTGTGTGCTATAGTCTACACATATGCTTAGATCTAAGAAGGCAGTGACATTGGTTACCTTCATGGAGTTGAATTGGGATGCCTCCAAAAGAGGAGACGTCATTTTTGAATCTATCTTTTTTAATTGCCAGGGGGAATATTTACTTGGCATAGAAAGGAAGAAAGCACCCCCTTAATGGGGTATAGTCGGACTTATCTCTTCTACTTTATTTTGCCACCCTCTCTAACTTTCTGGGCATTAACCCCATACAGCTAGAGTGTTTCTAAGCCACCAGGGGCCAGGATTCAAATAGTGGTTGGACATGTGGGATCCAGCTCCCTTAGCCACTAGCCTATGGGGGCCAGCCCATACTGCCTACCCTCTTCAATTCTGAGCTATATTAAAATATTGTCTTGGGGCCAGTAGGTGGTGGCATGATGATTATAGCACTAAAATCCCACATGGCTGACCATGTTCGAATCCCCAACTTAGCGGCTTGAAAATCACACTGGTGCATTTGTATCCATGCCCAAAATCCCAAGAGGAGAAAGAAGGGACTGCAGCACGGCCATCCTCCCTCGGGGATGATTTTTCACTTTCTCTCTGTCTTTCTCTAGTGAGAGCATGTGTCCTACAGGGTAAAATCCTAAAAAAAAAAAAAAAAAAAAAATTTTTTTAAATATGAGATTAAGGGAACCAGCAGTTAGCGTAATGACTATGTCGCTGGACTCCCACATAGTCGACTATGGTTCATGTCCTGGACCCGGTGGCTTAAAACTCACGCCAGGCGCGTGTGCGTGCGTGCCCAAGATCCCAAGAGGAGAATGGAGAAGAAGGGATTGCGGTGTGGCCATACCCTCTGGGGATGATTTCTCGCTTTCTGTCTCTATGTGTCTGTCTGTCTGGCGAGTGCACGCACCCTATAGCGAAAACCTCTCAAAAATAACAAAATTTTAAAAATAAAAAAATATGAGATTAAAAGATATTATTAAAATACTTGTTGGGGTGGCATCCTCCTTGGCCTCCGGGTCGTGCTCCTGGCGCAAAGGTCAGGGACAAAATGGTGCTGCCAATGCATGTCTCTCCGCTCGTCAAGCTGGGCCGCCACTCCACTCTGTTCTTGGGCATGGCCTATGGAGCCAAGGACTACAGTTATCTAAAACCTGGGGCAGAGGAGAGGAGACTTGCAGCAGCAGCAGTATGAATTAAAATGAATTGAGAGAGAATTGGCAGAAGCCCGAGGTGATAACATGTTAAAGTGAGAGTTCTACAAGCCTGCTTTTTTCCAGACCATTACTGGATGAATAGTTTTCTGTGTTGTGCGCTAAAATAAATTTACATATACTGGGACCAGCAGTTAGTGTAATGGCTATGTTGCTGGACTCCCACATAGTCGACTGCAGTTCGAGTCCCAGACCTGGTGGCTTAAAATTCATGCCTGGCATGTGTGCATGCGTGCCCAAGATCCCGAAAGGAGAATGAAGGAGAAGGGATTGCGGCGTGGCCATCCCCCCGTGGGGGGGCTCGCTTTCTGTCTCTCTGTCTCTCTCTGTCTGTCTGGCGAGCGCACGCGCCCTATAGCGAAAACCTCTAAAAAAAAAAAAAAAAAAAAAATTTACATATACTTTGGAATCAGCAGATGGTGTAGTGATTGCATTGCTAGACTCCCACATGGCTGACCATGGTTCAAGTCCCAGACCCAGTGATTTGAAACTCACGCTGGGCACATGTGCGTCCTTGCCCAAGATCGCAAGAGAAAAATGGAGGAAAAGGTATTGTGGTGTGGCCATACCCTCGGTGGGGGGGGGGTGATTTCTCGTGTTCTGTCTCTCTGTCTCTCTTTGGCAAGTGCATGTGCCCTATAGCAAAAATCTCTCTTAAATTTTTTTTCTTTTTATTCAAGGCTATGGAGTCGAGATTTCAAAACTGTCTGCTTCATTTTTGTTAAAGAATTACTTATTTAATCTCATGTTATTATTATTCTTCAATTTGACCAGAGAGAGAGCAAGAGAGAAAAAGTGAAAAAGCAAGCCACCAGATCTGGGAGTCAAACCAGGGTCAACCATGTGGGAGTCCAACACCTTAATCACCATGCCACCTGCTGGCCCCCAAATGCTTCATTATTTATCTTAAGATTTACAAGACATCTGTGGCTTGAACTGACTACTCTAAATTTTTATCCCCTTAGATTTTTTTTTTTTTGAGAGGTTTTTGCTATAGGGTGCGTGCGCTCGCCAGACAGACAGAGACAGAGGGACAGAAAGCGAGAAATCACCCCCCAGTGGGGGATGGTCACGCCGCAATCCCTTCTCCTCTATTCTCCTTTTGGGATCTTGGACACACACGCACACGCACCCAGTGTGAGTTTAAGCCACCAGGTCTGGAACTCGAACTGCAGTTGACTACGTGGGAGTCCAGCAACATAGCCATTACACTAACTGCTGGTCCCGATTTTTTTTTTTTTTTTTTTTTTACACATTTTTGCAATACGGTACATGTATTCTCCAGAGACAGACAGACAAAAGAGGGAAAGTGAGAAATTACCCTCCAGGAGGAAGGACATGCCTCAATTTCTCCTCTATTCTTTTGGGATTTGGGGCCCTCATGCACATGCACCTGGTGTGGTTTTTAAGCCACCAGGTCTGGGACTCAAACCATAGTTGGCTATGTGGGAATCCAGCCAGGTCAGGGACTCAAGCAAGAGTCGGCTCTGTGGGAATCCAGCACCTTAACCACCATACCACCTGCTGGCTTCGACCACCTTTTACTTTATTTATTTATTTATCTATCTATCTATTTATTTATTTGTTGTGATATTGGGGCTGCCAGGTCTAGTACTTGAACAATGGTCAGCCATGTGGAAGTTCAGAGCTTCAACCACCATGTTACTGCTGGCTCCACACCTTATTCTTTTAACCAAACTACTAGTTTTGTTATTAATAATTTTTGTCAACACTTAACATTTTGATCAAACTCTTTGGTACTCAATAATCTTAGCATATCAACGATAGTGAATTATTTTTGATTACTCTTCACTAGTTGTTATACCTTTATCTTCCCATAGCCATAAAACTTAATTTTTCATGTGCAGTATTTTTGCATTTCCAGAGTCTCATCTCTTTGATTTTCTGATAGAGAAAACAAAAAACAAAAAAACAGAAACAAAAACAAAAAGCATGCTGCCCTCTGCTGGTCCTTATGATACCAACAATATCAAAATTTTTCCCAAGATTTTACATAAGTCTGTTAAGACATCGCTTAGATTTTATTCAACAATCTATATCTGATTAAATTACCTTCTAAAGCTTCCTAGTCAATGTAGTCACCACATACAATCAGATTGAAGCCTGGCATGGTGGGAGGCACCTGTAAACCAGCTTCTCAGGAGGCTGAGAGGCAGGAAGGCTGGGAAATTTGAGGCCTGTCTAGGCAACATGGCCAGTGAGACCCTGTCTTTAAAAAAGAAAAAAAAGTTAAGAGACAGCACTGTCTGGTTCTGCTATGAAAAAACTAAGACAAAACATTTAATTGCTTGGTCTGTAACTAACAAATGAGACCTGTAGAGACTGGCAAGCTGTATTTTTGTGAAAACTGCAACTGTTAAAATAGGGCCAGCCCATGGCCTAGTGATTAAGGGACCCAGATCCTTCATGGCCAACCATGTGTTTTGAATCTCAAATCCAGTAGCTTAAAATACACGTCAAGTACATGCGAGTATGCACCTAGGATCTCCAAAGGATGGAGAGAGGCTTGGGTATGGTGAACCCCATCAGGTATGTTTTCTCCCTTTCCCTCTTTCTCATATTCTCTAGGAAAAATGAATCATTATCAGGTCCAACCTGGTGGCATAGTCAGTAGCAAACTGAACTGCAGGCTTGGCTCCTAGGACTGGCTTGAAAACATATCCAAGAAAGGGCGCAGGGTTTGAAATATGGCAGACATGGACCAGCAACGAACTACCAACACCAAAGGAGTCCCTGGATCTCATCAGGCTTAGCCTGGATGAGTGAATTTATGTGAAAATGAAAAATGACTAATAGCTTCAAGACAGATCCCATGCTTGTGATCGACATTTAAATATGATGTTGGGAGGTGTGGAAGAAACCCTGACTACTGTAGAGATTGAAAAAAACATATGAAGACATATATAAAACCAAATGGAGTTGGTGTTGTACTAGTTGACCCTCCACTAAGTGTTGGCTAAAACAAAGAATTTGTTCTGTACAGAAAACAGGACATTTTGTACAGTTACCTCTTTTAGTATACAAGATCTTCAAAGGAGAAACATGCATACTTTTTAAGAATTATTTTATTTAAATTTATTTATTTTAGTTTGACCCGAGAGAGAGAGTGAGAGAGAGAGGGAAAGCAAGCTGCCAGGTCCAGGACTCGAACTGGCCAGCCACGTGGGAGTCCAGGGCCCTTAACCACCACGCCACTTGCAAGCCTCCATGCATACATTTTGCTATGACCCAAGCATTCTTTCACTCCTAAATAAGGATATTTGCAGATAACACAACTTTTTAGGCTAATGGCATTTTCATTTTTCTCCAATGCTAATAAAAATTGTTACGATACAAAAACAAACAAACAAACAAACAAACAAAAAAACGGCCTTAAGATCCTGATAATCTGGAAGATGGGAGGTGGAGTGTGGTTTGATGAGACCCTATTGAGGGTGCTTCTCTCTATTGCACATGTGCTACCATGAATTAAGATAAAACTTAATCAAATGTTGGGGCTAGCAGGTGACATGGTGGGTAAGCACACGGGACTCCCACATGACCAACCTGTTTGAGTCCTGGACCTGGCAGCTTGCTTCCTCACTTTCCCTCTCAGGTCAAATTAAAATAAGTAAATAAATAGTTAAATAAAAGAAATTTAAAAAATAATCAAATGTTATCCATATTTCAAATTGTTAAGACAAACCTGTTTCCAATACTTGACTATCATTTGACTCAACACTCTACTCTTATATACCAGTACAGGATAGGTTTAGAACTGTCAAACCTAAATTGAACATTCCACCTCCACATTGAAGCACATCTGAACCTTCACAACAAAGTGAAGTCATCCATTCCCTGGCACATGTTAATTTAAATCAATTTCCAATACTTAAATGAGGTTCTATCTTCACAAGCATTATTTCTGATTTGCAACAACTACATAGTTAAAATTTCAGTTTTTTAAAAAATACTTGATTGGGACCAGCAGTTGGCATAATGGCTATGTTGCTGGACTCCCATGTGGTTGACTGTGGTTCAAGTCCTGGACCTGGGGTGGCTTGAACTCACACCAGGTGTGTGTGTGTGCGTGTATGCCCAAGATCCCGAGAGGAGAATGGAGAAGGGATTGCGGTATGACCATCCCCTCTGAGGTGTGATTTCACTTTCTGTGTCTTTCTGGCGAATGCATGCACCCTATAGCAAAAATCTCTCCAAATAAAAAGTACTTGATTGGGTGTGATTTCACTTTCTGTGTCTTTCTGGCAAATGCATGCGCCCTATAGCAAAAATCTCTCCAAATAAAAAGTATTTGATTGAGACAGCACTTTCTGGCTCTGTGTCTCTGATTCTTCCCAAAATTAAGTTAAATTAAATGACCTAAAAGAAGTCATTTAATATCTGATTCATATCTATAAATTGAAGACTTATTTGCTATAAGGTACATGTGCTCAGTGCAGAAATCTCCCCCTAAGGAGGATGGCTGTGAGGTAAGCCAAGGACACCCATATACACATTTTTCAGGCAGCTGGGTCCAGGACTCAAAACATGACTTGTCATATGGGACCCAGCAGCTTTATTTATTTATTTATTTATTTATTTATTTATTTATTTATTTTGGGAGAGGTTTTCGCTATAGGGCGAGTGCGATCGCCAGACAGACAGAGAGAGACATAGACAGAAAGCGAGAAATCATCCCCCAGGGGGGATGGTCACGCTGCAATCCCTTATCCTCCATTCTCCTCTCGGGATCTTGG
>NW_006159536.1:2360526-2412931 GCF_000334495.1 Tupaia belangeri chinensis
GCGGTGGACTACGGGGTAGTCCAGCAACATAGCCATTACGCTAACTGCTGGTTCCCTATTTTTTTAAGTTTCCTTTTTTGAAATAATTATTTTTATTTCTTCATTTATTTTAATTTGACCAGAGACACAGAAAAAGAGAATGTGAGACAGCAAGCCACCAGGTCCAGGACTCAACCATGGTCGGCCATGTGGGAGTGTCCAGCATCTTAACCACCACACCACCTGCTGGTCCCAGGACCCAGCAGCTTTAACCTCCATGCCTCCTGCTGGCCATGAAATGTCTTTTAAAAAGATTTTTGCAATAGGGCACATGTGTTCGTTGGAGAGACAGAGAGGAAAAGTTAAGAATCACTCCCCAAGTGGCTGGCCACAGTGCAATCCCTTCTCTCAAGATTTTGCCTGGCATTTCTCAAGTTCACACGTCTGGGACTCGAATCACAGTTGGCCATGTGGGATCCAAAGACTTGACCACCATGCTACCTGCTGGCCCCAAAATGACTTTTTAATTCTCAAATTCTGGGAAGCCTTCCCTGACTTGACTTTTTCTGGGTTATTAAGTACCTAACAGTGTTAAGTGTCCCATCTTTTCCACAATTTTTGCCTAAGAGCACCTGCACTTGCTTGAGAGAAAGCAAACCCCTAAGTGGGGCATCACTATACCCCCAATCCCTTCCTTATTTCTTCACTGTTGGGACTGTGGGCACACATACATGTGCACTTACCATTTTTCAAGCTGTTGAGGCTGGGTTTTAGACTGCCATCAGCTATATGAGATCGTTTCCTCACCCACCAAGTCATAGGACCAGCCCTAGTAGTTTCAAATGAGGTTTGTCATTGTGTTTTGGCCAACAATTAATCATAACTGGAATATGCTTACAATGAATCACACCAGTCACTTAAAGTACTATTCTTAACTAGAAGAGAAATTCAGTTTTAGTCTTGGCGTTTAATTCATTTCCAAGATTTCACTAATGATCCTACAACCTATGTGACCAGTATTGTCCTAAGAGTTTTACATGTAAACTCATTTCTCATGGATTCATTTAAAAAAAAAAAAAAGACATTTTTGCCTTAAGGCCCATCCACTCCTTGGAGACAGTGAGAAATCACCCCCTCAGTGGAAATGGCCACACTGCAATCACTTCTTCTGGGATCTTGGGTACACATGCAAACACATACGCCTGGGTCAAGTTTTAAGCCATTGCGTCTGGGATTCAAAACATGGTCAGCCATGTGAGTGTCCAACAACGTAACTGCTACACCATCCGCTGCCTCCTCTCATGGATCATTTAGTATACTCTTAAATTTCCTATTTTGAGGAAAATCAGCTTGGATACTAAATAACTTCATAAGCCCAGCAAAGCCCAGGACCTGAATTATTATAAACCTACAGGGTTAATCATCTAAGACAGCAACTTCTGGACACAAAATTTTAAAAAGAATTTTATCTCTCCGATTTCTTTTGAAATGAAGTAAATAGAAAACCCAAGAATACTGTAATAATAAAAATGGGATTATCATGTGTTGCTGAGGACTTTGCTAATATAGTTATGTAGTAATTGCTAAATGTCTAACATGCTGAATGACATTTTAATTTATAAATCACATATCCATTCAATTCCTTCCCTCACAACAAAAGAGACATATTTATCCTCTCTCCCCCACTGAATAAACTCAAGGACCAAGGATTATCCTTCAAGCTTTTATTTAAGTGCAACAATCCAGAATGGATTTTAGATCTTGTTGAAGGCAGCCACATCCATGGACTGCACATAGTCCTCAAAAGCAGTGATCTGCTCCTCCAGCATGTCTGTTCCAACCTTATCATCTTCAACTACACACTGTATTTGAAGTTTCTTAATTCCATATCCCACTGGAACTAATTTAGCTAAAAAGAATATTAAGAAAATCTTAGTTAGAAAAGACTTACAGATTGGTATGACATAAAATTATATGCAAATTACAAATACCAGTTTAAATAGGCAAAGACTAATACACTCACAGGAGCCCCACACCAAGCCATCTGCTTGAATGCTTCTGACGCACTCCTCTAATTTTGCCATGTCTGTCTCGTCATCCCAAGGCTTCACATCTAACAAGATGGAAGACTTGGCAACTAGTGCAGGTTCTAAAAAAGAAAAGTATAAAAAAACTCAGCACTATTTAAATATCCAGTTATGTTTTTTCATTTCAGTCCAAGCCACTTAACAAATCTCAATTTGTATTAAAATGGATCAACTCCATAGCCCAATAAAACTACTGAATAAATTTTTGTCTGTCCCACACATGCCCACTTTCTATTTTACTAAGAAAGAGGTATTTAATCGTGGAACAGTTTCTTTCCCACAGAGGAATGCCACAACTGCTACTGTAAGAACAGCTGCAGACCAGTAGCTGTGGAAGTTTTATGAAGAGCCCTTACGAAAGGTTTTTGCACACTGACCTATTCAACGAAGTGGAGGAAATTGCTCTGGAGTCAAACTTTGAAAAAGATTACTCACATTGTTATTATTCTGAAATGCATGAACTCATTAAGTAAACACAAATTATAAAATGACCTACTTTTGGCTTTCTTTGACTCATACTGTGCAAGGCGTTCTTCCCTTAGCCTCTTTGCTTCTTCACTTTCCTATACAAAAAAAAAAAATCAAATATATTTCACAAAGCTGGCCTCTGCTTACCATTGGTGTGGGGGTCATCCAAAAATAGACCAGCTTTATCAGAAAAAGCAAATCCATCAGGACCTCAGCCGAAAGATGGTGATTTGATTTTATTCATCATGTAACCAGTGACGATTTTTAGAAGGCATGATGAAGCCAAGATGCAAATCCAAGCAACTTGGCTACAAGCCTTGTGCTTACACACAATTTATTCTCCTGCATAAAGATGCCATACCTCCTCATCATCAGATCCAAAGAGATCAATGTCGTCATCATCATCTTTACTCTCGGGGGCTCCGCTTCCTGTGGTGTCTTCCACATTGGCAGGGCCATACTTGCCCAAAGCTTTCTTCACTCCTGGCAGGCTTGGAAAAAAATTCAAATCTGATCACTATTAAGAATAACGCCCTTTCCAGACAACACACAAGAACTTGCGTTTATCACTAGATTCCTTTATACTAATGATTTATCCTTTACTATACTTCCAGGTAAATATTTTTTGTTATGTTCAACTCCTCACCCAACAAACGTTAGCACGTGAGACATTACATTCAATACTCACTATGATTTACTCTTTCAGTATGAACATTTCTCTTTGAGATTTCATTAAGTATGCTCAGTTCCATTCTTAGTGAACTGGAGTCCACTTCCCCAAACTTTCACCCTTGTTGGCAGTTTCAGAAGAATGGCCAGGGACTGAATGAATGAGCCACCCTCTCACCTCACCCCAGAGGTGGCCCCCCCAGGTCAGGGTTGAGGCACATTGGCAGGGCAGTGTGGGGAAAAGTTGAACTGTTGTCCACGTTCTACCTGTTCTGTGAAAAAATGGAGGGCTTCAGTCTCTTGGCCTTCTAAAGACAAAGAAGTTCAGCTTACAACATCCCATCAGAATTAAGGTAGCCGGGCCCAACTGTCATGTGATTATCCTGATTAAGCTTGGAAAGCAGTCATTAAAAACACAAAGGTAACTACCTGGCCTTTTCCTTCTCGTAGGACTTGATGTGATTATACCAACGGAGGGCATGACACAAGTCGGCTGGCGGTGGGCCGGAGACTGCTTCAAATACTGCCACGTCTGCTTGTGATGGAACATACCTGACAACAATACCAAAGCAATTACACACACACAGCTCTAAATGACACAAATTCAGCAATGACAAACGCCATACCCAATGAGAACTCGTTCATTTATCACCCATGTTACCTAAGCTACTTTACTTTTTTTTTTCTTTTCTTTTTTAAATCTTAATCTCCTTAAGATCAGAGGCACCTGTTAGGGTCACCGCCGCGCTGTTCCAAGGAATGCCTGTCACTTAACAGACTTGCTCTACCTACTGGATAACACTAACTTAAAGAAGAACATGGAAAAAAACTTGGCTGAATCAAAGTGGCAATTTTTACTGTTTTCCATCTTAGTCCTCTCCCCAGATCGCAGGCCCACACCATGCCCCGGCCCCAGAGGTAGGCGGAACAGCCCCACTTTTCTTTTCACACTCAAGAGGCCCTGGAACCCCTGCCACCTTCCCTCCTGCAGCAGCGCTGGCTGCGCCACGTGGCCCCGGGCAGTCTCGGCCGGAGAAGCTCCCTCGCCGCCCGGCCTCGGCCCGGCCCGTCCGCTCACCCCTCGATGTATCTCTTGTCCGCCAGGTAATCGTTGAGCACCTGGAGGCCGGCGGGGCTTTTCAGATCTCCAAAACCCATGGCGTGGGCTGTCTTTGGGGGCTGGGGAGCAGCTGTGAGAAAGAGCGCAGGCGATCCGAGCCTGGCGCTACCAGAAAAAAAAAGGACCCGGAACCACCGGAAAATTCCTTATATAGAGACGGAGGCGGTTCCCTTCGCCACCCGGCCGAAGGTTAAAGGTCAAAGTATGTCCGCATTCTCATTCCTCCACGTAAAAACTAAGGGCTCTGAATGCTGTGGCCCACAAGGTGCCCGCGGACTTTTTCGTTGTTCCAAAGGAAATTAATAAGAGCCGCATATTTGAAATTTGTACCTCAACGGCTCGCGACGATTACAGGAACCGCCCCTTGGAGCGCCGAGCGCCGGAGATGATCGAAGACCCCCGGCCCCGAGACTCGGGCCACTTCCGGCGGAACTGCGGCTCCTCTGTCTTCCCCGCCTCCTCCTCGCGGCTGTGACCTCCGTCCCGCCCTCTGTCAGACTGACGGAAATTACCGAAATCCAACGAAGTGGGAAATTGTCGAATCTGAGGCTTCTTGTCCCTCCTGGCCTTCCGTTCTGCGGGGCCGGCTGACGGAGTTCGCCGAGGCCGCCATAGTGAATAAGTGACCGGGTCTCGGAGGTGTCGGTGTGGTCCAGACAGTTCATCAGAGCAGCCCCCGCGGCTCCGAGGACAAGGTGAGGCCGTGTCTGGGTGGGAAGGTTGAGGTGCCTCAACCAGAGGTTTAGTTTTTGACGGGACTGTTTCTCTTGGACCAGGAGGACTCAATCTCCTCTTGTCCTTGACTGGGCGCCGCCTCCCGCCCTGCTGTCCCGGGCCCCAACAGCCGGCAGGGGAGGGCGCTTAGCCCAGGGTCTGATGGAGCGGAACAGAGGAGCAGGATCAGGAGTCCTCTCATAACAGGATAGCGGGCGGCCCTCCTTCCGCAGCGAAAGGCAGGGCATTGCCCTCAGAGGAGGAGGCCTTTTCCTTCCCTAGGAGAGGACCTGTGTCAGGTGACCGAGGCGCGAGACGGAGCGCTTCCCCGCCTGTCTCCGCGTACCTATGGCTTGGTCGTTTGCCTTTGCAGCCGTCCACGCATCTGACTGCTTTTTGGTGGTTTGGTTTTTCCCATTGACCACGTTGAGTAGCACTTTTTATTCCTTTCACTGACGGAGAACAGAAAAAAGGACTTTTAAGAAGTTAGTCCAAGGTCACACTGCGAATAGCAGAGCCACATCGTTGACACGTTTTGGGGATTGGATGCGTGTTCTGCAAGATCATGGGTTGGACACAACTCTGTCATACGCGATTTGAGAGTGTTGGCAGTGAAACATGAACTGTTGTAGGTGAATGAACATCAAGCTAGGTTTCTTTTTGTTTGTTTGTTGGCAGAGTTGTGAGTCTTAAGTGGAGTGTTAAAGGTACCCAAAGCACCTTCTGTTTTTAACTGTAGAAGTACTGGTCTCTGTAAATGACATCCAGAGACTGGAGCTTCAATTCACTTAGCCAGTACTGATTGAATGTATAGTGTAAACCAGAAATGAGGCCATAAAGAAGAGTAAAATTAGTAATATGACTGAAGAGAAGTTAGGGAATTTCAGATAAGTTAGTCAAGGATAGTCTCCCTGAGAAAAGGCTTCTAAGCCAATTGTTGAAGGATGAAGAGGGACTAGAAAAATCTGAGGAAAGAACATTTGGGTCTGAAGCCATATGGGGTAGGAAGAGGAGAGAGGCTGTGGAAAGTGTGTGGAAGCAGAGGAACCTGGTAAGGGGATGGTGGAGTCCAGTAAGTAGCATAGTTGAAAATCAGCTGCGCTCAAATGCTGGGCTGATGTGTGTGCATGCCCAAAATCCCAGGAGGAGAATGGAGAAGAAGAGATTGTGACATGGCCATCCCTGCTGGGGGGAAGGGGGGTGATTTCTCATTTTCCCTCTCACTGTTTATTTCTGTCCCTTTCTTCTCTCCAGCGAGGACACACACCACCTTTAAAAAAATAGTGATGGTGGCTTGGAATAGGGTGGTACCCTAGAAGGAGAGGGAAGTGGATAGATACAGGATAGATAGTAGAGAATATGGAATAATATAGTCCCTGTACTGAAAAGTGTCCAGTCTAGTTTTAGAAATGATTGGTGAGACCAGCAAGTGGCATAGTGGTTACTGTGCTGGACTCCCACATGGCCCACTACGGTTCGAGTTTAGGACCTGGCAGCTTGAAAATTACACCAGGCACATGTGTGTGGGTGCCCAAAATCCCAGAAAAATGGAAGAGAAAGGATTGTGGCCCGACCATGCCCCCTGGAGAGTGATTTCTCACTTTCCTTCTCACCGTCTCTCTCTCCAGCAAGTGCACACATCCTATGGCAAATACCTTCAAAAAAAAAAAAAGGGCACTTTTTAATAAGTTTATTTGTTTCAGATGCATGCTTATGAGAGAGAGATAGTACCCCCTGACAGGATCCTGAGGCTGCCATCCACCCACAGTCTCAGCCAGCCAGGATTATGGGCACAAGCATGCCCCAGGATACTGAGAGAGGTCTCTCAGTGAACCAGCAATCTTCCTGTGTGGATCTGTTTCACAGAATGTTGCCTTTTACCCCTCTGCCACCTTCTGGCCTCTAAAAGAGGCACTCCTTTTATGTGGTATTGAAGACAAACAAAATCGTTGTATTAAACATCTTAAATTGTATGATGTACTGATTGTTGATTTTAAATCTGGCAATATTCTAAATTCAGCAAATTCAGGTTCATCTATATTTTCCATTAATAGTTGTTTTGTGTTTTTTTGTAGAGAGATTTTCCTATTGGGCATGTGCTCTTGCAGGAGAGACAGAAAGAGACAAAGAGAAAGAAAGGAAGAAATCACCCCCAGAAGGGATGGCCACAACACAGTCCCTTCCCTTCCTTTCTCCTCTCAGGATTTTGGGCACGCATGTACACACTCACAATGTCAGTTTTAAGCTGCAAGGTCTGGGACTCATATCTCAGTTGATGATGTGAAAGTCCAGCAATGTAACCATTACACCATTTGCTAGTACCCCATTAATAGTATTTTTTTTCTTTTAAAGAATTATTATACCTGACTTTATTGATATGTTACTGGAGAGGGACAGAGCGAGAGAGAGAGAGCAAGCTGCCAGGTCCGGGACTCAAACTACAGTAACTTGCCTAAGTGTGAGTCCAGAGCCCCTAACCATCATGCCACTTGGCGGCCCCTAACCATTAATAGTTTTTAATAGGACATATACTACTCATTCTGAAACTTTATAATAAGACTGGTGGTTATTTTCTTTTTCTTTTTTTTTTTTTTGAGAGAGATTTCTGCTATAGGGCAGGTGTACTCGCTAGAGTGGCAGAGAGACAGTAAGTCAGAAATCACCACCCCCCCCCAGGGGGGGAGGATGACCATGCTACAGTTCCTTCTTCTCTGTTCTTCTCTTGGGATCTTGGGCACCTGAACCTAGCCTGCGTTTTAATCCACTGGGTCTGGGACTTGAACCATGGTCAACTACATGGGAGTCCAGTGATGTAACCATCATGCTGGTCCCATTTGGTGGTTATTTTTATAAGGGCATTGTGCTGGGTCTTCAAAAAGGGGAGATGACCGATTTCTCATGCTTAAGTAGCTTATAGTCCAGTAGGTACTAATATTGACTACTAACGTACAGTTTAGAAAGTGGAATAATAGGGACTGGCACCATGTTCTCATAATGATAGGTGCTGTACATAGAAAACCTGGTCATACATGACAGTAGGTAAGTGCTGTATTTGGAAAGCTGTATTCCACATGGCCAACTGCATTTGGAATCCCAGTTTCCTGCAGCCTTGGAAAACACACCAGTCACTTGTGTATACATGTCCCAAGTCATGATGAGTTGGACAAATGGAGGAAAAAACTTGACAGCATGACTATGCCTTATCAGGGAGTTCTCTGGCTTTCTCGCTCTCTCTGTCTCTGATAAGTGCACATACTCTCTGGCAATCAAAAAACGAAATAGAATAATATATATAGTATGTGTTGGTACTAAAAGGAGCGCAAGGAGGAGCACTTCAAAACTGATTGTCTGGGGGAACCAGCAGTTAGCGTAATGGCTATGTTGCTGGACTCCCACGTAGTTGACCGTGGTTCGCGTCCTGGACCTGGTGGCTTAAAACTCACACCGGGCACGTGTGCATTGTGGTGAGCACTGCATACAGAAGCCATCTCTGTTCTACCGTCCCGTGGGCCGGGACAGTGCGTGTGTGCCCAAGATCCCAAGAGGAGAAGGGATTGTGGCGTGACCATCCCCCCTGGGGAGTGATTTCTCGCTTTCTGTCTATGTTTCTCTCTGTCTGGCTGGCTAACACACGAGCCCTATAGCGAAAAAACCTCTCCAAAACAAAACAAAACAAAACAAAACTGATTGTCTGGCTGGCAAGTGGCAGGGGGGTTAAGGCACTAGACTCCCACATGGTTGACCACAATTCAAGTCTTGGACCTGGCAGCTTGCCTTCTCACTTTCCCTCTCCCTCTCTCTCAATTCTCTGGTCAAGTTTAAAAATAATGATAATAATAATAATAAATAAAATTTTAAAAAACCCTAATTGTCAATGGCCAGTAGTTCTTAAGTTGAACTTAGCTTTAAGTGACATTTATTGAGCTCTTATTAAGAAAACATGGGCTAGCTTTTGGCTTTTGCCTCAGATGAGGCTTCGGTACAACTTTCTTCAGTCATCCCGAATCTGGGTTCATCTGACACCAGCCGCCTCCACCATGCCACCCAAGTTCGACCCCAATGAGATCAAAGTCGTGTTCCTGAGGTGCACTGGTGGCAAAGTTGGTGCCATGTCTGCCCTGGCCCCCAAGATCAGCCCCCCTGTTCTGTATCCAAAAAAGGTTGGTGATGACATCTCCAAGGCAACCGATGACTGAAGGGCCTAAGGATTATGGTGAAACTGACCATTCAGAATAGACAGGCCCAGATCGAAGTGGTACCTTCTGCCTCTGCGCTCATCATCAAAGCCCTCAAAGAACCGCCAAGAGACAGAGAGAAGCAAAAGAATATTAAACATAGTGGAAACATCACTTTTGACAGGATTGTCAGCACTGCCCAATAGATGAGGCACCGATCTTTGGCCAGAGAACTCTCTGGAACCATTAAAGAGATCCTGGGGACAGCCCAGTCTGTAGGCTGCAATGTCGATGGCCGTCACCCTCATGACATCATTGATGACATCAACAGTGGCGCAGTGGAATGCCCAGCTAGTTAAGAAGTACACAGGAAAACATCTCAATAAAGGATCATGTGACAACCAGAAAAAAAGAAAAGAAAACACAGGCTAAGGGGGCTGGCAGGTGGCATGGCCGTTAGGGTGCTGGACTCCCATGTGACTGACCAAGGTTTGAGTTCCAAACCTGGTAGCTTGCTTTCTCTCTCTCTCTCACATGTTCCCTATAGGAAAATTTTAAATAAACAATAATAAATAACACTAAATAAATAATTCTTTTAGAAAAAGAAGACACAGACTAGGAAGTATTATTTTTTTCCTGCTTTGTAGGTGAAGAACCAGAATTAGTTTATCACTCACCACTAAGTAACAAACTTGATGTCTGTCAATCTGGAATTAATGCAGTTGATTAATAAAATCAGTGAATGGGGCCAGCAGGTGGCATGGTGGTTAACACGCTAGAACCCCACATGACTGACCCTGGTTCCAGTCCCAGCTATTGCGGCTTTCTTTCTCACTTTCTTTTTCTTTCTCTGTCTCTCTTTGGTAAAATAAAATAAATATAATAATTCCTTTAAAAAGTAGACTAAATGAAGTCAGTGAAGTCTAAATTAATGAAATTCCCATATATATATTACCTGTGATAAATATGCAAAATTGTGTGCTTAAAACTACCATAGGGCCTGGGACCAGCAGTTAGCATAATGGCTATGTTGCTGGACTCCCATGTAGTCGACCGCGGTTCGCGTCCCGGACCCAGTGGCTTAAAACTCATGCTGGGCGCGTGTGCGTGTGTGCCCAAGATCCCGAGAGGAGAATGGAGAAGGGATTGTGGCGTGGCCATCCCCACTGGGGGTTGATTTCTCGCTTTCTGTCTCTCTGTCTCTCTCTGTCTGGCAAGGGCACCCGCCCTATAGCAAAGAAAAAAACTTCTCAAAAAAAAAAAAAAAGCCTACCATAGGGCCAGTGGTTAAGGTGATTAAGGTGGCTAGATCCCACATGACTGACAGTGAGGTTCCAGTCCTGGACATGAAGTCTTGAAAAACACACTGGGCATGAAGGCTGGTGTGCCCGAAATCCCAAGAAGAGAATTTAGAAGGGATTGTGGCTTTGCCATTACCCCAGGGACTGCTTTCTCACTTTTCCTCTTTCTCTTCCTGTCCCTCTGGGAAGCAAATGCATCCTATGGCAAATTTAAAAATTAAAATACTTTAGTATCTGTGTACTGTTTTACAGTAGTACTATTGCAGCTATTGAAATTTTTTTGACTGCTAAAATTGATGTCGATACATTCTGACCACCTAATTTTCATTTTAAATATCTTTAAAAGTGTCAAATAAAAAAATTGTGGTTTTAGATGGTTAGCTTATAGGATCAAGATCTGTCCTGTGCATTTAGGATATGCAGCAGTGCCCTGCCCTCCTAGCAGTACATATAGTCGTGACAGCAAGGTCTCAGACATTGCCAAAAGTTCCCTGGGGAGTGACATTGTCTCCAGTTGAGAACCACCGTTTTAGAGCTTACTGTATGCCAGCCTTGAGATAGCTACTGAAGATAGATTAAGGAGTTCATAATACAGTGCGGGCAGAACTGGCATATGATAGGTAGATGCAGATCTGTGACAAACATGCACAGCAAGTAGCACTCAGGACACTTCTAAGATGGATTCATGAGCTATCTCAGAACACCTGCAGCATTTACTAAATGTAACTGTGCTTAGAACATACACTGATATAGTGCATATCAGTAGGCACAAAGTAGGCTTTGTTTTGCATAGCCATTAACTAAGCCATTAAGTTCACTGTTGTTCTTGCAGGTTATTTTACTAGATGGTAGTGTTTAAGTTTGATTGTTTCTAGTTAAAAAAAAAAAAACACAGCTGCCCTTTACCTAGAATTAGAAAGCTCAGATTTATACACTGGTTGCTTTTTTTCAACTTTTGGACATTGTATAAGCGCATTTAATGTTTCTGAGACTAAATAGTCTCATCTATAAAATTTGAAGGAAAATAGCAAGACTTGACAAGTATTCAATGATATAATGTATGTGAAGTACTATAAAGTCATAAAACAGTAACAAAAAATTTGTAAGTAGGTGTTTTGGGTCATACAGTATTATAATTCTTCTTTCTTTTATTTTCAGCAATATGTTAAGAATACCTGTAAGAAGGGCCTTAGTAGGCCTTTCTAAACCTCCTAAAGGGTATGGTAAGTATATATGTATTTTTTATTTCCATTCATAGGTATTAGATCTTTCACCTGTGTAAACTTATAGATCTATACGTTTCTTCTTCAAAGACCCTAAATTTAGGGACCAGCAGTTGGCGTAATGGTTACGTTGCTGGACTCCCACGTAGTTGACCGTGGTTCGAGTCCCGGATTTGGCAGCTTAAACTTACACTGGACGCATGTGCGGGTGTGCTCAAGATCCCAAGAGGAGGGTGGAAGAGAAGGGATTGCAGCATGGCCATCCCCTCTGGGAGGTGATCTCTTGCTTTCTCTGTCTCTCTGTCTTTCCATTGAGTGCATATGCCCTATAGCAAAAATCTCTTTAAAAAAAAGAGGGGGAGGCCTGTAGGTAGCATGGTGATTAGGGATGCTGGATTCCCACATGACTGATTACGGTTCAAGTCCCAAACCTAGCAGCTTGCCTTCTCACTTTCCCTCTCTCTCTTTCTCTCTCTCTCTCTCTCTCTCTCTCTCTCTCTCTCTCTCTCATCTATCTATCTCTTTCTGGTCAAATTAAAATAAATAAATAAATAAAGTTAAATAAAATAATTCTTTTTTAAAAAAAGACTCTAAGTTTATCATTTATGTTAGCTATGTATAAAAATAAGTGACCAAGGCCAGCAGGTGGTATGGTAGTTGAAGCACTGGACTCCTTCATGGCTGGGCGCAGTCATAGTTCGAATCCCAGACCTGGTGGCTTGAAAATCTAGCTGGGCATGTGTGTGTCCATGCCCAAAATCCTAGGAGGAGAATGGAGAAAAAGGGGTTTTGGTGTGACCACGCTCCAGAAGGATGATTTCCTATTTTCCCTCTATCTCTTTCTCTCTCTGGAGAACACATATGTCCTATGGCAAAAACCTAGAAAAAAAAAAAAAAAAAGAAAGAAAAAAATTTCATTTATATTATAGTTTGAGTATTCATCATCCAAAATGCTTGGGACCAGAAATTTTTTTTTTCAATTTTGGGATTTTTTCATATTTTGGAATATGAAAGTAGATAATGAGATACCTTGGGGATGTGATCCAAACCTAAGCAGGAAATATATGTTGCATGTATGCCTTATACACAAAGCCTAAAGGTGATTTATATAATTTTATTTTTTAAATTAATTACTTTATTTTAGTTATTATTATTCTTAATAATATGCTCACCAGAGAGAGAGAGAGAGAAAGTGAAAAAGCAAGTCACCAGGTCCGGACCTGAACCACGGTCAGCCATGTGGGAGTCCAGTGCCTTAACCACCATGTCGCCTACTGGCCCTATACAGTGTATTTTTTAAATTTTTTATTTAATTTGACCAGAGAGAGACAGAAAATGAGAGAGCAAGCTGCCAGCTGCATGACTTGAACCATGGTCAGCCATGTGGGAGTCTAGTGCATTAACCACCATGCTGCCTGCCAGCCTCTATTCAGTATTTTTAAATTGCAGTGTTTTGATGGTGACCTGTCACAGGAGGTCATGTGGAATTTTTCTCTCCTGGCATCATGTCAAAACGTTTCAGATTTGGCACATTTCAGATCTTGGATTATTGGATTAGGGATGCTCAACCAACCTCTACTATTAAAAGTAGACAAGTCATATTCTGTTTGGTATTCAGGATTAAAGGGCTTTTTTTTTTTCCTTATTCCGTATTTAAAAGTGCATGTAGAGAAATAGGAATATCATAAAATTAAGAAAAATTTTAAGTTAATAAATAGAATATAAATATAACTAATTATCCTCTGTTATAATAAGTTCAACTCTTTGATTTGTTTTCACCTCATTGTTTATTTCACCTCTTTTTTTTTTTCTTTAAATGGTCAGTTCGAACAACTGCCACCGCAGCAAGCAACTTGATTGAAGTATTTGTTGATGGTCAATCTGTCATGGTTGAACCGGGAACTACTGTCCTGCAAGTAGGCATATAATCTAATGATTCTTTATGTGTATGTGTCGTGATTTTTTTTAAATAACAGTTTATTTGCTTTATGCTGTTTATTTATTTCTAAAAAAGAGCTATAGATAGCAAACTTATGTGAAAATAGTTTGATTTTCAATCTTGACATTTCAAGTGATCAATCATTTGTCTGTTTATGTATTCTTAGTGAACTATGGTAGTTGTTTTTTTTGTTGCCTTCCAAATACCCACTTAGAAGTTGATTTTAATCTGTTATGGGCCTGCTTGGTACTTTTCACTGTCACATAACTTTACTATTTTTAGTAATATTTCTTAGAATAAATCCTGCAAAACTGGTAAATGGAGGGTAGTATGTTCATGGATTAATGCTCTAAGTATTTTTCCAAATTCCTCTAGTAATTCCAAGTTTGGTCATGGGAAAGTGATGCTTCATTCCATCTGCCAGTTATCATAGAACTAAATGTTTTTGTTCATGTCAGCAGTTATTTCTAGATTATCTTTTTGACACAGATGGATAGGCACCAAGTATAATATATAAAATAGTATGTTCAAGGTTCAGTAGTAAGTGTTTGGCAGGGATGGAAATAGAGAAATGTCATTGACATCTCAAGTGATCCCTGAAGAGATTTTTAAAGGATGACTAGATGCGTTTTTATGTAAACAAGGACAATTTACATTTCCTATGGAAAATTAGTTAGCTAAGGCAGATAGTTTATTGTGTTTAAGAAGCTTTAGATAGTTTGGTATTGATGAAACATAAGGTATAGCAAGAAGATGAGATGACAGGAATTAAAGTTATTGAGGTAAAGATGGTCCAGTCATGAAATATTGTATCTGCCATGTAAAACAGCTTGCAGTTTGACCCATTAGGAGTTTTGGTGGCTGTTAAGCAATATGACAGTGACTGTAGAGGATGATACTTTGCAAAACTGTAATGAGAGATAATCTTTTATTAATGTAGCAGGAAATTACATGGTATAAAATGGACACTGGCAATGGGAGTGAAAGCAAGAAGGTAGATTCCAGGGAAGGTGGATTACTGTCTATAATATAGACAGGCCTTTAGGATGATGGAGAGAAGTGGAATTTTTGTGGTTTTCCAGCTTCGTGAGCTTATTTGGGGATATATGTAAGGGACTGAAGTAGGTTGACTTTAAGCTGTATATGGAACATATGTATGCAAATGCCTCTTTAAATAGGAAGCTTGGAGAAGTGGAGCGCTATTAGGGCTATAGATGAAGGTTTGGATGTAATCACTATATGGAATGTGAGCCTAGTATGAAGGTTTCTGTCGTGTTCATTACTTCACTGACTGCCTCTAACACTTAGGAAACACAATACACTTTTGCTGACAAAATAGTAAAAATACTGGAAATTGCTGAGATTATTTTACATTGAGGGCTAGGAATGAGGAAAGTGACTCTAGAAGTTTGAACATGTTTAATAGGCTAGGAAGAACTTGCAGAGAAGGAGGAATGATAATTGATAAAGCAAAGCTAATCCCCTTCATTCGACAAACCACCTGGGAGGAGCTTCAGCCACAGTGGGAATGTGGGTCCTAGGTTAGATATATGGAGCCAGTGATGTGACTATGATTAGACTTGATCATAGCAGACTAGGTGGTGCAAAATAGAGTCTCTAATCCATAGGGGGAACAAAGCAAAGAATAAATCCATGTATGAAACCACTGAGACAAAATTTGAAGTGGGGGGATCTTTGTGGACAATGGTTCAAAGTGAACATGGAAAGTCAAGTCTTTAGCACAGTGCAAGTATACTTTGTTTAATTTCTAACATGTAAGGTGGAGGTATACTGAGGCTCTTTAGATCTTCTGAGGCAGTTTCAAAACCAACAAGAATTGAGATCAAGAGCAAAGGAGGAAAATCTCTTCGGGGACTAATGTAGGTTGAAAATACAGATATTTATAGATCAGAGTGGATGACTTCTTTCCCCCCCCTTTGTTTCAGCAAGAATGGGTGATATCAGGTTATTCTTATGGAATTTTTTTTTTTTTACTTTGTCTTCTAGGCTTGTGAGAAAGTTGGCATGCAGATTCCTCGGTTCTGTTATCATGAAAGATTGTCTGTGGCTGGAAACTGTAGGATGTGCCTTGTCGAAATTGAGAAAGCTCCTAAGGTACTTGATACCTAAAGTTCCACTCCCTGCTATAGAAGGTAGAAAACATAAATCTTTTAGCAGACTTTATTTAGAGTCAATATTGTTCTCATGGAGAACCTAGCCCTGTTTATTTCTATTTATTAATTCAATTTTTCAAAAAGAATTTGGCCATAGGGAACGTGTGCCTGCCGAAGAAAAAGACAGGGAAGTGGGTGTGGGCGGTGTGCGGGAAGGGTAGAATGAGAAATCAACACCTTAGAGGATGGCCAGTCTGTAATCCCTTCTCTTGGGATTTTGGGTACATATGCACACACATCTGTTATGTTTTTCAGACCTCTGGATCTGGGACTCAAACCACACAGTCAGCCACATAGATCCAGTACCTTAACTACTATGCTACCTACTGGCCTCATAAATTTAATATATTTTGTGTAGTTGGTTATTTTTGTTTCAAAACTGGAAGCATATTAATGGAAGTGCTCCATAAATGCAAGTGTCATACAGTTATAATATTAATAACAACCCAATAGATCTAGACATTAAAGTTGACTTAATTTAGCTGTCGGTATTCCAAATGACTGTATTATACACCACTAGGATGTGGAGTTGCCAAGCAGCACATTAGGTGTTTATACGGTGCCATTTTCACTAGAGAAAAAAACTTCAGCGAAGAGGTTCACTTTCAGTGGTTCAATTATGTCTTGGTGTATGTGGTTTTAAATCAGTAGTTCATTATAAAGCATAGCTCCTTGATGTTTTTTTTCGGAGCACAATAAAACTTGTCTTGTAGTTGGGTATAGTGGCACAATGCCTGTCTGTAATAACAACTACTTAGGAGGCTTGAGACAAGGGGATCACAAGTTCAAGGCTTGCCTGGGCAACATAGCAAGACCCTGTCTCTTTAAAAATGAACTACTAAAATAACCTTAAAGGCCAGTCCATGGCCTGGTAGTTGAGGTGGCTACATCCCACGTAGCTAACAGTGTGGTTTGAGTCCTATTTGCAGTGACTTGAAAAATATGCCAGGTTATGTGCGTATACATGCCTAAAGTCCCCAAAGGAGGGAAAAATGGAAGAGAAAGATTACAGTATGACCTTTCCTCATGGAAAGTGCGTTCTTAGTTTCTCCCTCTGTCTGTCTCCAGCAAGTACATGCACCTTCAGGAAAATTTTTCTTTAAAAAAGAATAAACTTTTTTTTGGGGGGGAGAGGTTTTTGCTATAGGCCACGTGCACTCGCCAGAAAGACAGGAGACAGAGAGACAGAAAGTGAGAAATCATGCCCCACGGGGTGTGGCCACACCGCAATCCCTTCTCCTCCATTCTCCTCTCGGGATCTTGTGTATACACGCACACACGCCCAGTGTGAGTTTAAGCCCCTGGGTCCAGGACTCAAACCGTGGTCAGCTACATGGGAACCCAGCAACATAGCCATTACACCAACTGCGGGTCCCAACAAAAGGAATAAACTTAAGAAGTAGGATGTCAGGGCTGGCAGGTGGTGCAGTGGATAACGTCACTGGACTCCTCGTGTATGACAGATGTATATGTGCCCATGATCCATGTCTGGCCAAAGCTCAGGGTGGGTCATGACATCAGGACCCTGTTGGGATTGCTCACTGACTATCTGTTTCCCACTCTTGCTCATGAAATAAATAAACTTTAAAAAAAAAGTAGTCTTGACAAGTACCTTGTTCCTTGCCTTTTAAGTGTATAATTTAATGTTTTTATATTGTCTATAATTAGAAATAAATACAAACTCAGATTGTTTTATTGAAATTTCAGGTTGTTGCTGCTTGCGCCATGCCAGTAATGAAGGGTTGGAACATTCTGACAAACTCAGAAAAATCTAAAAAAGCCAGGTACTTTATCGTTACATATTCTGGTAGCGTTTTTTTTGTTTATCTGGGTTTCCTTGTATTTTTTTAATTGAAGGGCCATGAGGTGGCATGGTGGTTGAGGGCACTAGACTCCCATTTGGCCAACCAAGTTTTGAGTCACGAACTTGGTGACTTGCTTTTTCATTTTCTCTCTCTCTATCTCTCTTTGGTCAAATTAAGAAAGAATAAGAGAGAAAGAAAGTAAAAAAAAAATCTTTTTTTAAAAAAGAATTATTTTGGGACCAGCAGTTAGCGTAATAGCTATGTCGCTGGACTCCCATGTAGTCGACCGCGGTTTGCGTCCTGGACCTGGTGGCTTAAAACTCACACCGGGCATGGGTGCGTGCGTGCCCAAGATCCCGAGAGGAGAATGGAAGAGAAGGGATTGCGGTGTGGCCATCCCCCCAGGAGGTGATTTCTCACTTTCTGTCTCTCTCTCTGTCTGGTGAGCGCACGCACCCTATAGCAAAAACCTCTACAAAAAAAAATTCATTTATTTATTTATTATTTAATTTGACCAGAGAGGGCAGAGTGTGGGGATAGTAAAAAAGTAAGCCACCAGGTCCAGGACTCAAACCGCGGTCTGCCATTTGAGAGTCCAGCGCCTTTAACCACCATGCCACCTGCTGGTCTCAAAAAAATAATTCTTAAAAAGAAAAAAGAAAACAGTATTACTTATTGGAGACCGGCAGATGGTGTAATGGTTTTATCAGTGGACTCCCACATAGTCAGTGGTTTGAGTCCCCAACCAAGTGGCTTAAAACTCATGCCAGGGGACTAGCAGATGAAGTAATGGTTACATTGCTGAACTCCCATGTAGTTGATCATGGTTTGAGTTCCAGATCTGACAGCTTAAAAATCACACCGAGTGCATGTACAGACATAATTTTTCTTGTGCCCAAAATCCTTTGAGGAGAATGGAAGAGAAGGGATTGTGACATGGCCATCCTCCCTGGAGGGTGAGTCCTCGCTTTCTTTCTCTCTGGAGAGTGCATGCACCCTAAAGCAAAAATCTCTCTCTTAAAAAAATAAAAACCGCTCATGCCAGTCGTGTATGCATGCCCAAAATCCCGAGGAGAGAATGGAGAAGGGACTGGTGTGTCCATACCCTTTGAGGGGTGATTTGTCTCTTTCTGTCTCTGTCTCTCTTTGTCTTTCTAGTGAGCTCATACACACTACAGCAAAAATCTCTCTCAAAAAAAAAGAATGGTTTAATTAATTAATTAAATTTTTATTTTGCTATAGGGCACACGTGCTTGCCAGAGAGAGAGGGAGAGAAAAAGCTGCAAGATTCAGGACTCAGATCACAGTCAGCTATGTGGGAGTCCAACATCTTTACCACCATGCCACTTATTTGCCCCCTCCATATAGCTTTTCTTTCTTTTTTATTTTTTTTAAGAACTATTTAATTTTTTTATTCACTTACTTATTATAATTTGCCCAGAAAGAGACACAGCAAGAGAGAGAGGGAAAGTGAGAAAGCTAGCCAGCAGGTCCAGGACTCGAACGGTCAGCCATGGGAAGGGTCCGACGCCTTAACCACCACACCTCTTGCTGGTCCCTGTGTAGCCTTTTTTTTTTCTTTTTTGAGAGATTTTTGCTATAGGGCGCATGGGCTCGCCAGAAAGATGGAGAGAGACAGAGAGACAGAAAGCGAAAAATCACTCCCCAGGAGGAATGGCCATGCCGCAATCCCTTCTCCTCCATTTTCCTCTTAAGATCTTGGGCACACACACATATGCGCCTGGTGTGAGTTTAAGCCACCAGGTCTGGGACTTGAACTGCAGTCGACTATATGGGAGTCCAGCGACATAGCCACACTAACTGCTGTTCCCTGTGTAGCCTTTCTTAAAGCAGAAAATTCTAAGTCAGTATCTAGACCTTCTGATGGGTAAGGAATTCTTTGTCAGACCCTGAAGAAGTTGGCGTGCTAAGAACAGAGGAAGTGAGTACACAGTAGAGAAGGCCAAGTCAGGGGTTTATGGTATTGAGCTTTGAATGGGATCAGTATTAACAACACTTGTTTAGTACCTGGCTCAACTTATGATGAACATGAATGATTCTGAGATTTTTGTGCTAAAATTATTTAGTGATGTTTTGCTATGTACTAACTCAGATTATGCTTCGCAGTCGTGCGAAGCATGTGTTTTTGTTTTGAAAAATTGTAAATATTTGCTGAAGTTGGGCCAGCCTCATGAGTAGAAAAATGGAGAAGAAGGGATCATGGCATAAACATACCTTATGGGGGGGGGGAATGTGCTGTCTCCTTCTCTCTCTGTTTCTCTTGTAAGAAATACCATCTGGCAAATTAAAAAAAAAAAAATTCTGGGCTGGCAGGTGGTGTGGTGGTTAAGGCACTGGACTCCATGTGACTGATCACGGTTCAAGTCTCAGACCAGGTGGCTTACTTTCTCATTTTCCCTTTCTCTCTTTTTGTCTCTCTCTGGTCAAATTAAAATAATAATAATAATAATGATAAATGTAATTAATTAAATGAATAAATCTTTAAAAAACAATTCTGAAGGCCATTCAACAACTTTTGACAGTTTTATATTGTTAAAAGTCATAACTTTCAGGGCTGGCATGTGGCATGGTGGTTAAGGTGCTGGACTCCCACATGGTCGATGCAGTTCAAGTCCCAGACCGGGAGGCTTGAAAACCATGCCAGGCTCATGTGTTTGCATGCTGAAAATTCCAGGAGGAAAATGGAGGAGAAGGGGTTATGGCATGGCCAAACCCATCCCACCCCCCACCCAGAGGGTGCTTTCTCCTCACTGTCTCTCTGGCGAGTGTAAGTACTCTATGACAAAAAACTTAAAAAAAAAAAAAAGAAGAAGAAAAATTCATAATTCTCCATATTCTCTAATAATATTTTATTCTAAGCTCCCAAAAGTGTTTTTCCAGGTTGAGTATTTATGCTACTAGAATGATAGTTATATTGGTATTTCTGATAATCAGTGTAAAATTAATACTAAATATATGAGAAAACATACATCTGTTTTTTAATCATTTAAGAATTATTACTTAGATAATTTATAGGTAAACCATTCTGAGAACCAGCAATTTATTTTTCCTGTCCCAATTTACCATACAGAGAAGGTGTGATGGAGTTCTTACTAGCAAATCACCCGCTGGACTGCCCTATTTGTGACCAGGGAGGTGAATGTGATCTGCAGGTTTGTAGTCGAATTTGTAAATCTATTTGGTTGTCTGGAGTTCAAATTCCATTAGCAGCATTAAGTTGACACTTTTGTAATCTACTTAAGGACCAATCCATGATGTTTGGAAGTGATAGGAGCCGATTTTTGGAGGGGAAACGTGCTGTGGAAGACAAGAATATTGGTCCATTGGTAAAGACTATCATGACTAGATGTATACAGTGCACTCGCTGCATCAGGTAATTTTTTTCCTTCTCTCTTCTAGAATATCATTGTATACTTAATAATATTCACAGAATTAGGTCAAATGAAAATACTGGGAAGGAGGGCCACTTCTGTTTAGAAATAGGAGGAGGCCATTTTTAATGTTTATTTGCATATGCCAGTAAACAATTAGGTTCTTCACTTTCAGTTATTATCAACTTCAGTTCAATTTAAAAATTTAAATCTGGGGACCAAGAGATGGTGTAATGGTTACATTGCTGGATTCCCATGTAGTCAACTGTGGTTCAAGTTCCAGACCCAGCAGCCTAAAACTCATGCCAGCGCATATATGTGCATGCCCAAAATCCTGAGGGAAGAGTGAAGGAGACGGGATTGCAGTATGTCCATCCTTCTAGAGGGTGATTTCTTGCTTTCTGTCTCTGTCTCTCCAGTGGGCACACATTGCCCTATAGCAAAAAAAATCTCTCCAAAAATTTTTTTTAAATCTGTAAGCATTGAGTCTGTGATAACTTGCTGAACTATTAAATGTATGATTTATATAAATTTCTATTCTTGGGACCAGCAGTTAGTGTAATGACTATGTCGCTGGACTCCCACATAGTCGACCGTGGTTCAAGTCCCAGACTCGGTGGCTTAAACTCACGCCGGGCACGTGTGCGTGCGTGCCCAAGATCCCGAGAGGAGAATGGAGAAGGGATTGCGGCGTGGCCATCCCCCCTGGGGGGTGATTTCTTGCTTTCTATCTCTCTGTCTCTCTGTCTGTCTGGCGAGCACGCGCCCTATAGCAAAAACCTCTCCAAAAAAAAAAAAAAATTCTATTCTTTTATACCTCAGCTGAATTAAATACAAACAGTTCTTTTTGTTCAGGGACTATGCTTGCCATTGAAAATAATACTCATGTTGGTGTTTGAAAATCATTTTGGGATAAGTAGATGGTGTAATGGTTACATCGGTGGAGTCTCAAATAATTAACTACAGTTTGAGTTCTGGACCCAGTGTCCTAAAACTCAAGCCGGGCGCATGTGCATATGTGCTCAAAATCCTAAGAGGAGAAGGGATTGTGGTGTGGCCATTGTTCCCTCACTTTCTTTCTCTCTGTCTCTCCAGCAAGTGCATACCTCCTATAGAAAAAATCTTTCTTTAAAAAAAAAAGAAAAGGAGAGAAAAAGAAACTCATTATCTTCTTGCAATCACAAATAGGAATGGAAATAATTTTCTTGGTCTCAACCATTTGATGGTGCTTCCTCCCCCCCACCCCAGAGGTTTTTGCTATAGAGCGCATGCACTGGCCGGAAAGACAGAGAGAGACAGAGAGACAGAAAGCAAGAAATCATCCCCCAGGGGGATGGCCATGCCACTCCCTTCTCCTCCATTCTTCTCTTGGGATCTTGGGCACACACACATACGCACCCAGTGTGAGTTTAAACCACTGGGTCCAGGACTCAAACCACAGTTGACTACATTGGAGTTCAGCAACATAGCCATTATACCAACTGTTGTTCCCCATGGTGTGTTTTTTAAAATGTATTTATTTATTTACTATTATTATCCATACATTTAATTGCTATGCATCATTTAGATTGTGAAGAGACTTTACCAAGCATGATGTACACCTCAGTCCAGCCCAGTTGAGAATTCTATACACATCCTTGTCAACAGATAATAAACCATATCTGTGTCCCACAAGCATCCTATCTCTCCATTTTCTCCCAAATTTCCTTTCCTATGCTCTTCCCCTCCCACACTCTCTTTCACTTTGTCTCTAGTGTCCACTATAATTTTTAGTACTGATGATGCATTTTTATCTTTCAGGTTTGCAAGTGAGATTGCTGGAGTAGATGATTTGGGAACAACAGGCAGAGGAAATGATATGCAAGTTGGCACTTATATTGAGAAGATGTTTATGTCTGAATTATCTGGGAACATCATTGATATCTGCCCTGTAGGTGCCCTAACGTCTAAGCCTTATGCCTTTACTGCCCGGCCTTGGGAAACAAGGTATCATATTTGTATTTTTTGACAGTTTTAATTTTTATCTGTAATACACTACTATTCAGAAAATGTTAAGGATCATTTTCTTGCTGAATTTTGTTTACATTAAACTTTAATGGACGATAAATAGTTAAGACTGAAGTATAGGAAAAACCTATGCAAATTAATTGTAGTTTTCTTAGAAATTAATTCTGAAGTCCTTAATTAACAGAATTATTTTGTGGGGATGAGCTGGCCTCATAACCTAGTGTTTAAAGGGAACTAGATTCCACATTGCTGACTGTGGTTCAAATTCCAACCCAGTGGCTTCAAAAACACAGTGGGCAGGGACCAGCAGTTAGCGTAATGGCTGTGTCACTGGACTCCCACATAGTTGACCATGGTTCGAGTCCCAGACCCGGTGGCTTAAACTCAGGCCGGGCGCATGTGCATGCATGCCCAAGATCCCAAGAGGAGAATGGAGGAGAAGGGATTGCCGCATGGCCATCCGCCCGTGGTATGCCCGCGGCGCCACCCCCCGGGGGGGGGGGGGAGGTGATTTCTCGCTTTCTGTGTCTCTGTCTTTCTGGCAAGCACACATGCCCTATAGCAAAAACTTCTCCCCCCAAAAAAACCACTGGGCAGATACACATATGTGTGCACAATACCAGCAGGATGGAAAAATGGAGAAGTGATGGTGTGACCGATCCCTGTTGGAGATACTTTCTCTTTCTCTTTCCTGCTTCCTCCCTCTCTTGTTTCTCTGTCTCTCTCTCTCTCTGCCAAGGATATGTACTCTGACAATTGAGAAAATACATTTTTTGTCACTTACTCTTCCATGGAGTAAAATAGTCATGATAGTTCAAATTTATTGTGTCTTTTATTATATTTTAAGGTTTATTTTGCACTTTCTACCACATTCCAATTGTATTTATTTACTTCAACAATAATTTTATTGTAATTTCTAGCTTGTATATGATAGCGGTACATCTTTGTGGAGTACTGGGTGGTTTTTCTTTTTTCTTTTTTTTTTTTTTTTTGGAGTGGTTTTTGCTATAGGGCACGTGTGTTTGCCAGAAAGACAGAGATAAAAAGCAAGAAATCACCCCTCCCAGGGGAAATGGCTATGCTGCAATCCCTCCTCCTCCTTTCTCCTCTCGGGATCTTGGGCACGTATACACCTGTGCCTGGCGTGAGTTTAAGCCACTGGGTCTGGGACTTGAACCGCAGTCAACCACATGGAAGTCCAGCAACTTAGCCATTACACTAACTGCTGGTTCTTCTTTTTCTTTTTTTTAGCAAAGGGAAATGATAGTTTACTAAGTAAAAGCATTTAAGTACACTCCCAAGAGGTAGGAGTGGATCTGAGCAGAGAGTGAGAGAGACAGAGAAAAAGTAGTACAAGAACCACAACAGTTACATTTTGTGAGGTTTATAATTTTTAAAAAAATATTTTTTATTTAACCTTATTTATTCATTTATTTACTTGAATTTGACCAGAGAGGGACACAATGAGAGAGTGAGAGAGAGAGAGGAAAAGTGAGAAAACAAGCCACCAGGTCTAGGACTCAAACCATGGTTGGCCATGTGCAAGTCCAGTGCCCTTAACTACCTCGCCACCTGCCGGCCCCCGGTTTATACTTTTTAATCTAGGTCTCATCAGTTGATCATTGTCTGGGCACATGAGATGATTATTCTCATCTCATTGGCTATATCAAATGTGGCTTCATCAGCTAGACATCCTCCACTGGAAATCTGCCTACATTAACTTGTGCAGGGGATTATCTGCCCTGATTGTTTTTTTAAATCTACCCTCATAGGCATACGCTCCAGCTGTTACCCGCTTCCATTTGCTTTCTTCCTGACTCATTTCTGCCCTGAAAGCCGTGATTCCCATAAATCTTTTTGGGGAGTTGAGGGTAGATGGTCTGTCTTCTGTAATTGCTTCATACTAGAATGGGACATTGGCCCTGCCTATCGGAGATCACAGAACTCTTGCCCTGATTTTGATGAGAGAGGGACCAAGGACAGATAGTTGAGTTAGTCCTAATATTCATTGTTAGGAGGGCTGTTATTGGTGCTGGATGACTCACAGTAGAAATTGAGGAACTTCCAAGGGGTTGGTGTCCCTATTGTATGATCTGTAATTTTTACACCTTTAAGTTTTCCGACAAGGGCAGGTGAGTCTTTGTTGTGGGATTTGAATAGGCTAAAGTGGCTGACTCCTGGCTTGGCTCGCCACAATATATGCTGTGGGATGGCTTCAGACAAAGAATTTGGGACCAGCAGTTGGCATAATGGCTATGTCACTGGACTCCCATGTAGTCGACTGTGGTTCGAGTTCCGAACCCGGTTGCTTAAACTCACACTGGGCACACACGTGTGCATGTGTTCCCAAGATCCTGAGATGAGAATGGAGAAGGGACTGCTGTGTGGCTATCCCCTCTGGGGGTGATTTCTCACTTTCTGTCTCTCTTTTTCTCTGTCTCTCTGGTGAGTGCATGTGCCCTATAGCAAAAACCTCTCCAAAAAAAAAAAAAAAATTAAATTAAATAATGAAAAGTAAAGGTAGTTTATTAAGTAAAGGTGTAAGTATATTCCCGAGAGGTAGGAACAGGCCTCAGTAGGTAAAGAGAGAGAATGGGTCAAGGGCCAGGGTGGCTTTTGAAAATACATATAAATGTGTAATAATCAAAACAAGGAATACACATTCACCTTCTCCAGCATTTATGGTTACTTAGTGTTGTGCACATTGGAGATTTGCTCTACTGGTTATTTGGAGATAAACACTGAATTGTCACTAACTCTCATTACTGTGCTCTAATTGTCTGTACCACATGCTGCTCATTTACGTGAACTTTCATATCTGTTAAACAAGTTCTCCTCATCCCCTCCCATCACTTTTCCTTCTTCAGCTTCTGGTATCTACCATTACACTCTCAGCTTTTGCTAATGAGTGAGTACATGTGGTATTTTTTAAGTGAGGATATGCAATATTTGTCTTTTATTTATCTTCTATAGGATCTGTGTGCACACAGAAGAGAATGGGGGAGAGACAAAAAGAAAAATTACCCTTTGGGGGGATGGCCACACTGTGATCCCATCTCCTCCACTCTCATCTTGGGATTTTGGGCGTGTACACACATGTGATGACTAGTGTGTTTTTCAATTCACTGGGTCCACAACTTGAACCACAGAGTCAGCCATGTGGGATCCAGCAGCCTTAACCACCATGCCTCCAGTAGCCTGGTATTTGTCTTTTAGAAGCTAGCTTATTTCACTTAGCATTATTTCTTCTAGATTTATCCATTTTGCCTCAATATGTATATTAAGTTTTTAGCCATGTGGATGTGTCGTACTTAATTTAACCAGTTCCTGTTACTAGACATTTAGTTTGTTGTTTCTTTATTGTGTAATTAATAAATTTGTGAAAAATATTGCTGTTCATAAAATTTTTTTGTACATCTCTAATTCCTCTGATTAAACCAAGAAATGGAGCACGTAGGTTCAACAAATATGAATATTTTTAAGGTTATGTTTAATGTGAGGCTTCTTAGGAGTTGCCCCTATTTCTGTATAACTTAGTAGTTAGATAGTGACAGTGCTCAAACACCATGACTCAAAACAACTTCTATCCTCTGCCAGTAGACCTATTTGTAGATAGGAGAGCATGTTCAAAGTTTAGGCAGTATTCAAAGCTCCCAGTCTTTATTTTCCACCAGGCCTGTTCAGTCTCAGTGTTTTTCAGGACCTGTGACTATATTGGGCTCTTTCTGATCTCAGCTGTTCATATGCACTACTTCAGCTAGGAATGCTTGTTCCATCTACAACTTTAGGCTTTTCTCAGCCTCAACAACCTCCAAGATATGTCCACAGATGTGTTTGGACGTTGCTCCAAATTGAGTGAGTTGTCTCCATCTTCAGCAAAGAATCTCCTAACAACCTGGTCTAGCCTAGAAAATAGTCCAGTTCAAGATAGTGGAGAGCAGGATAATAATGGCACTCGAGTCAGACCACTGTCGATATCCACTGTTCTTATTCAAAGTATGGCGATTTTAATGCTTCTCACGTTGCTTTATGCCTTTGGTAGATTTTCAAAGTGCTGAAATGGGGGTTTGTCAACTTGGTCCAGCTTTTGTTTTGTTTGGTTTTGGTTTTTTTTTTTTTTTTGGAGAGAAGATTGAGTTCTGAATTGGCCATAGCTAGACATCCCACCCCTCTTGTTAACTTGTTGTTTTTGTTTTGTTTTGCTGTAGTCTGTGTGCGCTTGCCAGAAAGAGACAGACAGAGAGACAGAAAGCGAGAAATCACCCCCCAGGGGGGATGGCCACACCACAATCCCTTCTCCTCCATTCTCCTCTTGGGATCTTGGGCACGCACGCACATGCACCTGGTGTGAGTTTTAAGCTACCGGGTCCAGGACTCAAACCTCAGTGGACTAAATGAGAGTTCAGTGACATAGCCATTATGCCAACTGCTGGTCTCACGACTTGTTTTGATACCGAAATTGCTCCAGATTTGGCTAGTTGGAGCCCCTTCAACCTGGTTTCTGTGTCAGGTAACAGCTTTTGTTTGGTTATTTTTCATTTTTTTAGAGAGATTTTTGCTATAGAGCGTGTGTGCTCGCAGGATAGACAGAGTGGGAAATCACCCCCCAGGGTAGATGGCCACTGCAATCCCTTCTCCATTCTCCTTTTGGTATTTTGGGCAAGCAAGCACATGCACCTGACATGAGTTTTAAGCCTCAGGTCCTGAAACATGTTTGGCATGTGGGAGTCCAGCACCTTAACCACTATGCCACCTGTTGGCCCTGGTTTTAAAATTATTTATTTATTTATTTATTTTATAACCAGAGTGCAGGTGTTTCCAACAAAGAGAGAGGGTGAGAGAGAGAGAGAACACAACCTCTAATGGGGTGCAGTCATTCTGCAATCCTGTTTTCCTCCATTTCTCTCTTCCATCCTAGAGGGATGTTGAGTGTGCACATGTGCCTGGTGTGTTTTCCAAGCCACCTGGGTCAGGACTCAGACCACAGTCAGCCACATGGGATCTAACTTCCTATGACAGCACTCAACAGAACTAGTCACAGATAATAGGGAGGTTTTTTTGTTTTGTTCTGTTTTTTAGTATTTGCTATAGGGTGTGTGCACTCTTTGGAAAGAGACAGAAAGAAAGAGGGAAAGTGAGAAATCATCCCCCAGTGGGATGGTCATGCTGCAGTCCTTTCTCCATTCTCCTCTCAGGATTTTGGACATGCATGTACATGCACCTGGCATGATTTTCAAGCTGCCAGGTCTGGGACTCGAACCATGGAATTGGTCATCTGGGATCTGATCACCTTAATATCTCTGCTATCTGCTGGCCCCTAGATAATAGTTTTAAAGAGTTCATTATTATATTAATGACATTATGTGATGTGTTTAAATATGGGGGTACATTTTTTTTTTTTAATTTGCCAGATAGAGACACAGAGAAAAGGAAAGTGAGAAGGCATCCCCTATGGGGCTCTGTCACACCACGGTCACTTCTCTGTCTCCCTTCTTTTGGGATTTTGGGCACCCATACACATGTGCCCAGTGTGTTTCATAAGCCACTTGATCCGAGATGCAAACTGTGCTGTTGGCCATGTGGGATCCAACCACCTTAACTACCACCCCATGAGCTGGCCCTAAGGGGTACATTTTTTTAATTTATTTATTGCAATTTCTTCAAGTTCAATTATTTTAGAAACCTAAGGAAAGAAATTAATTATAATTTAAAAAAAAAAAAACAGGTAATAGAAACCTTGTTCATACTAGAATCAACACAATAAATGTAAACTGTATGTGTTTATTTTCTCAGAAAGACAGAATCTATTGATGTAATGGATGCAGTTGGAAGTAATATTGTGGTTAGCACAAGAACTGGAGAGGTGATGAGGATTTTGCCACGGATGCATGAAGACATCAATGAGGAGTGGATTTCTGATAAAACCAGGTATATGCTCTATTGCTTTCCTTAATATTTACAGTTGATTTAAAGGAAATTTTATAGTAATTTTAAAGAACTTGTTTTTAAAGAATTATATTTTTTAAATTTATTTTTATTTATTTGTTCATTTTAATTTGACCAGAGAGAGAGAAAGAGAGACAGGGAAAGTGAGAAAGCAAGGTACCACTTCCGGGACTCAAACTGTGGTCAGCCATGTGGGCGTGTCCAATGCTTTAGCCACCATACCACCTGCTGGTCTCCTTAAAGAACTTATATTTGCAAACTAGTTACTAAATATAGACTCTTGAAATCCAGGTTGTTTATGTAGAGAATGGGACAAAACTGACATTAATAGTTCTAGATCTTTCATTGACTTTGAGGAAGATCTCTTTAACTCCCATATCAATAGATTGAAGTAGATCAAGATATCTTCTCAGGACCAGCAGATGCTATGGTGGTTAAGGCATTGGACTCCCACAGTTCTAGAGGCAGACTTGGTGACTTGCTTTCTCTCTCTGGTGAGCACATGTGCCCTGTAGCAAGTTGAAAAATAATAATGATAGCAAATAAAATTTAATAATTCTTTTTTTTTTTTTTTTGAGAGGTTTTTGCCATAGGGTACATGCGCTCACCAGACAGAGAGAGACAGATAGTCAGTAAGTGATGGCCACGTCACAGTCCTTTCTCCACCATTCTCCTCTTGGGATCTTTGGCACGCACTCACACGCGCCCAGTGTGAGTTTTAAGCCACCGGGTCCGGGACGCGAACCGTGGTCGACTACATGGGAGTCCAGCGACATAGCCATTACGCCAACTGCTGGTCCCTACCCTAGAGGTTTTTGTCTTAGAGCATATGCACTTGCCAGAGAGAAAGACAGACAGACAGTAGGAGGGAAAGTGAGAAATCCGTGATCACTCTGCAATCTTTTCTTCTCCATTCTCTTTCTCGGATCTTGAGCATGCACACACATGCGTCTGGCGTGGGCTTTAAGCCACCAGGTCTGGGATTCAAACTGTAGGAGTCCAGTGACATAACTGCTATGCTGTCTGCTGGCCCTTTTTATTTAATTTAATTCATTATTACTTTTTTTTTTTTTTTGAATTTGATCAGAGAGCAACAGAGAGAGAAGGAAAATGAGAAAGCAACCCACCCAGTCCGGGACTCAAACTGTGGCTGCCCATGTGGGAGTCAGCACCTTAACCACCATGTCACCTGCTAGCCCCAATAATTCTTTTTTTTTTTTAAGGAGGTGCCTTCTTAATCTATTTCACTTTTGTTAATTAGAGAAAAGAAACTGAATGTAAGAATTTACATAATTTTGATAAAATACATAAAAGTACTCATGTTTAGTAAATAAAAGTGGTTTTGCTTTTTCAGCTATCAGATTTTTGATGTGTTGTAATTTTTAGGGTTGTTCAGCTTAAAAAAAGTATAATATATCAAACTTATTTTTTAGTTTTAGATAATTGTTTATTTAATTTTATTTGTTATTATTTTTTAATTCGACCAGAAAGGAGGAGGGAAAGTGAGAAAGGAAGCTGCCAGGTCTGGGACCAGAACCATGGTTGGCCATGTAGGAGTCCAGCACCTTAACCACCATACCACTTGTCAACCCCACAAATAAAAGTTTCTTTTTTTTTTTTTTTGGAGAGGTTTTTTTGTTTTGTTTTGTTTTGTTTTTTTTTGCTATAGGGTGCATGTGCTCGCCAGATAGACAGAGAGAGACAGAGAGACAGAAAGCGAGAAATCACCTCCCAGTGGGGATGGCCACTCTGCAATCCCTTCTCCTCCATTCTCCTCGGGATCTTGGGCACGCACGCATACGCGCCCAGCGTGAGTTTTAGCCACCAGGTCCGGGACTCGAACCACGGTCGACTACGTGGGAGTCCAGCGACCTAGCCATTACACTAACTGCTGGTCCCACAAATAAAAGTTTCTTAGGTGGTGTTTTAGTTTTAGGTGATGTTCATAAAATGTATTTATTAATCTCCAAAAATATTGGGAGTAATTATTTGTCTAGATATTTACTTATTCTGTTTGACACTTTAACCAATCCTATATTTAACTAACTTTTATTATAGATTTTAAACATGAAAATCACAGTTGCCTCTGGTGAGATTCCACAAATGGTGTAATTTCTGTTGTCTAGATTTGCCTATGATGGACTAAAACGTCAAAGACTTACAGAGCCAATGGTCAGAAACGAAAAGGGACTTTTAACCTATACCTCCTGGGAGGATGCACTCTCTCGTGTTGCTGGAATGGTAAAAAATTGAAACATAGAATATATAGTTTGTAATTTTTAAGAAATATCTTTGCTATGAAGAGGGGAACATGTGTATTTTCCCTTCTTCTTGTTACCAGTATTCTGATTATTCTTGCACTTGACAAACATTTATTGAGAATCATATACCAGATACTGTGGTATTTAAAAGGATGCCAAGACTGCTGACAAGTGGTCCCTACCTCTCACAGTACTGTAGTACAGAGAGATGTACAATTAGGCAATTATCATGTGCTGCTATGAGTAACTGAATAGGGAGTAGTGAGACAGAGCACATAGGGATGCCTGACTAGGACTCCATATTGACATGCTTTTTCTAGAGAAGGTGCTTTTTTTTTTTTTTTTTTTAAGAATTATTTATTTATTTCCATTTGTTATTGTTATTTTTTTCTTTATTTGACGAGAGAGAGAGAGAGAGAGAGAGAGAGAGAAAGGGAAAGTGAGAAAGCAAGCCACCAGGTCTAGGACTTGAACCATGGTTGGCCATGTGGGAATCCAGCGCCCTTATCCACCACACTACCTGCTGGCCCCGAGAAGGTGCTTTTTAAACATAGTCCAAGAATGAATACAAGCTTGCCAGAGCAAAAGTAGAGGCAGTGGTTTTCTGGTCAGAGAAAGACAACATGGACAAAGGGCTAGAGGGAATAGCAGATACTTCAGGGGTTGCATTTGAGGTCACTGCAGTGCTTCAGTCCTGTTTCTCCAGACCTCATTTTGAAGCCTCTTTATTCCTAAATATGAAGCAGGTTCTTTCTAAGCTGGTGTTACTAGCCTTGGCACCAGATACGCCGCCACTGCTTCTTACTCTTTGATGGTTTAATACTTGTAAACTTTTTAGTCAGAAGTTTGTTATTTTTTTTGTACTTGAAAATGATTGCTATATTTTTCTGAACAACTTATTGTGGTTTTTGTGGCGATATCCTTTTTATCCATTTCTAGTTGCAGAGTTTTCAAGGCAAGGATGTGGCAGCAATTGCAGGTGGCTTG
The DNA here is from genome assembly GCF_000334495.1 of Tupaia belangeri chinensis. Lineage (NCBI taxonomy): Eukaryota > Metazoa > Chordata > Mammalia > Scandentia > Tupaiidae > Tupaia > Tupaia belangeri. The sequence goes on from NW_006159536.1 coordinate 2,392,774, forward strand.
GTGGATGCGGAAGCCCTAGTAGCTCTCAAAGATTTGCTTAATCGAGTGGACTCCGACACCTTATGCACTGAGGAGGTCTTCCCTACCGCGGGGGCTGGGTAAGAAATAGGAAACTGAATCTGAGCTTTCTTTTTAGTTACAAGTAATATATAAAACAAGCAATAAAAAGTATGTAATGAAAAAAATATATATTTATATAAAACAGCCACATCAGAGATAGGAAAATCCAGCTATTAGTATCTGAAACTTTGATTTAATTTAGGAATACTTTGATGAAAACTTCTTGCCTGGGTATGTCATGGGTTTGATGTTAATGAGACTATTCCACAGATTCTGGCTATGTATGAGTTTTAAAGTAAGCTTGCCATTTATATTTGTATTCCTAGCACAGATTTGCGTTCCAATTATCTTCTTAATACTACAATTGCTGGTGTGGAAGAGGCAGATCTTGTCCTTCTGGTCGGTACAAATCCACGCTTTGAGGCACCACTATTTAATGCTAGAATCCGAAAGAGGTTAGTAATACATATTCAGGATTTAAAAAATTTTGTTTGTTTGTTTTATGTATGAAAAACAACATTTTAGCTGATTCTTAGGTATTAGAATTATTGAGACTCCAAAAGACAACTGAGGGGCAATTTCTTTTTTTTAATTTTTGTACTTTTATTATTACTATATTTTTTAAACATTCAGTTGCTATACATCATTTGGTTGCTCGTAAAGAAAATTTACCCAATATGAAATACATCTCAGACCAGTCCAGTTAAGAATACTATACAAGCTATCTTCAAAAGATAATAAAACATTTCTTTATCCCACAAATGTCTTGCCTCTCTATTTTTTTCTCCCTGATTTCCTTCCCTATACTCTTCCCTTCTCCCACCTTCCTTCCATACTGTGTCCAGCATCCATAACTATTTTCACGACTATAGGGTAATTTCGTTTTTTTTTTTTGGAGAGGTTTTTGCTATAGGGCGCGTGCACTTGCCAGAAAGACAGAGAGACAGAGAGACAAAAAGCGAGAAATCACCCCCCAGAGGGAATGGCCATGCCACAATCCTTTCTCCTCCTTTCTCCTCTTGGGATCTTGGGCACGCACACACATGCGCTGGGCGTGAGTTTAAGCCGCCGGGTCTGGGACTTGAACTGCGGTCGACTACATGGGAGTCTAATAGCATAGCCATTACACTAACTGCTGGTCCCGACTGTAGGGTAATTTCTAACAGGTTCTTCTTCTAACCACTCCCACTGATTTTTATTTTGTTAGTGTTTTAGTTTGAAATAATTCAAAATTCTGAATTTTTTATTATTATTATTTTTTTTAGGTCTTTACCATGGGGCTCATTTGCTCACTGAAGAGAGACAGAGAGAAGGAAAGTGAGAAATCACCCCCCCAGGGGGCATGGCCACACTACAATCCCTTCTCCTCCATTCTCCTCTTGGGATCTTGGGTATACACGCACACGGGCCAGGCATGAGTTTAAGCCACCGGGTCCAGGACTCGAACTGCGGTCAACTGCATGGGAGTTCAGCGACATAGCCATTATGCTAACTGCTGGTCCCTGTATACCCATGTTTTATATATTGTTTATCCATATTAACTCTTGTGACCATTTTCTCTATTTTATCTCTCTCTCTCTCTCTCTCTGTATATGTATGAATAAGGTTTTCTGAATTATTTGGAACTAAGTTACAGACATGATGTCCTTTTATTCCTAAATACTTTAGTTTGGATTTCTTTTTTTTTTTCTTTTTTTGCTATAGGGCGCATGCACTCGCCAGACAGACAGAGACAGAGAGATAGAAAGCGAGAAATCACCCCCCAGGGGGGACGGCCACGCCGCAATCCCTTCTCCTCCATTCTCTCCTCGGGATCTTGGGCACGCACACACATGCACCCGGTGTGAGTTTAAGCCACTGGGTCCAGGACTCGAACTGCGGTCGACTACATGGGAGTCCAGCTACATAGCCATTACGCTAACTGCTGGTCCCTAGTTTGGATTTCTTAAGAATAATGAGCATTCTCTTAAATAATCAAGAAATTTAGTATTAATACAATAGTATTATATAATCCATAGTTTATATTCTGATTGCTCTGATTTTCACAGTCTCTCTTTTTTTTTTAAAGGGGTTTTTGCCTTAGGGTGCAGGCTCTCACCAGAGAGAAAAAGCAGACACAGCGAGAGGGAAAGTAAGAAATCACCCCCTAGGGGGATAGCTACACCGCAGTCCTTTCTCCTCCAGTCTCCTCCCAGGATCTTGGGCGTGCACACTCGTGTACCCAGTGTGATTTTCAAGTCACTGGGTCAAGTACTTGAACGTGTTGGCCATTTGGGAGTCCAACGATGTAACTGCTGTGCCATCTGCTTGTCCTCCCACAGCCTTTTAAAAAAAAAAAAAATTATTTATGTATTTATTTATTTATTTTTAATCATTTATTTTATTTTGACTCAGAGAGAGAGAGAGAGAGAGAAAGTGACAAAAAGCAAGCCCCCAGGTCCTGGACTTGAACCATGGTTGGCCATGTGGGAGTTTCCAGCATCCTAATCACCATACCACCTATAGGCCCCACAGGCTCTTTTATAACAATTTTTTTTTCCTGTTCAAGATACAATCTAGAATTGTACATTGCAATTAGGGTCATGACTTCTCGGGTCCCCTTTTTAACTTGTTTAGAAGAGCAGAGACCCATTATTTTATAGAACAACTTCTCATCGTTTTTATTTATGTCTTAGAGCAGGGATCCCCAGCAAGTACCAGTCTGTGGCCTGTTAGGAACTGGGCCACAGAGCAGGAAGTGAGCAGCAGGCTAGTGAACAAAGCTTCATCTGTGTTTACTGCCATTCCCCATTGCTCAAATTAACATCCGCACTCCACCTCATGTCAGATCAGCGGTGGTATTAGTTCTCATAGGAGTGCAAACTGCACGTGTGAGGGATCTAGGTTGCACACTATCGGAAACCTTACCACCCTCCCATCCCCATCCATGGAAAAATTACCTTCCACAGAACCAGTCCCTAATACCAAAAAGGTTTGAGATGACTGTCCTAGAGACTTAGGAATAGGGCAGCATGTCATTTACTGTCTATACTGGGACACTGTGGAAAATGAAAGGGAACTGTTAATTACTGAGGATAATATGTCAAAACCAGCACTGAACTCAGACAAACTAGGATATATGGTCATTGTACTTAATAACTATTTCTGGAGGAATTGGATCCATATACCATAAAGAATCAAAACAAACGAAGTAGCTTATTTTCATGAACTGTGTTTAAATGTTCTTAATGGATAAGAGATAGTTGACCCTGTCGTGTAAATACTACAGAATAAAACTACAGATCAATTATTATAAAATTAAAGTCTTTGTTTATAGCTGACTTGTAGTTTACATTTCTACACAGCAAGTTAAAGCATTGAATTGCCTTTCCATGTCTTTTTGCAACACTATTTTGAAAGGTATATACTAAACTCTATCTGTTAAAGGTCATCTGAGAGCTTTTGTGTTTTTGAAAACGTTTTGTAATAGTAAATAGACATAGCACTTAGCATTGATGAGACCAGTAATTGTGCTTAACTCACAGTTAAAAATGTTTTTATTTCAGCTGGCTTCATAATGACTTAAAAGTGGCTCTTATAGGCAGTCCAGTGGACCTCACTTACAGATATGACCACCTGGGAGACTCTCCCAAAATTCTTCAAGACATTGCTTCGGGTAGCCATTCATTCAGCCAGGTACTCTCAAGTTATTATGTGTGTCTATTTTATTTATTTGTTTATTTATTTACAGGTGTGTGTGTGTATGGTTTTTTGTTTGTTTGTAGAGAGGTTTTTTGCTATAGGGTATGTGTGCTCGCTAGAGAGACACAGAGAGATGGAAAGTGAGAAATCACCCCCCATGGGGGATGGCCACATTGCAATCCTTTCCCCCTTCTCTCATGTTTTGGGGCACACATGCACACGCACCTAGCAACCTAGCATGAGTTTTAAGCCATGGGGAGTCCAGCGACACAACTATTATGCCATCTGCTGGTCCCTAGATTTTTTTTTTTTAATTGTAAGTGATTATTGAAAATTATAGCAATACAGAAAAGAACATGGAAGAATATAAAATATTACTCCAAATCCCACCACCCCAAACAAGTATTAATGAACATCATAATCACCTATTTATGTGTAAAGCAAGTTAGATAGATAAGCAAACGAAACTGAGATTCTACTGTACTTGCTCTTTTTATCAGAATATCATTTCCTCGAATTTCTCTCTAAAAAACTTTGAAGTGGGGACCAGCAGGTGGCATAGTGGTTAAGGTGCTGGACACTCCCACATAGCTGACCACGGTTCGAGTCCTGGCATGCTGTCTTGCCTTCCATCTCTCTCTCTCCCCCTCTCCCCCATGTCTCTCTCTCTCTGGTCATATTAAAATAAATGAATGAATATGAATGAATAAATAAATAATTTAAAATAACTTTAAAGTAAAACATGAACTTTCAACTTAAACTAAATATTTACTGCAAGAGTTACTATTTTATAAAGAAATTTCACCGAGCTAGTCTGTGGCAGGATAGGTAAGCCAACTGCACCTTTGAGTCTCTGACCAGCATCTTGGGAGATAGGTGAGGAGCAGACTTGTAGCTGTGCCCACACTCCAGGGGGAGGGGAGAGAAGGGGAGGCAAAGGAATCGTGCTGTGACTGTGCCCGTACCCGAGGTACTTTCCTGCTTTCTCTCTCTCTCTCTCTTTCTCTGTGGTAATGTACACATCCTCTATCAAACTTCTTAAAGAAACCTAAAAAAAATCCACCAATCCTTTTTTTTTATTTTTGTATTTTTAAATACATTTGATTGTTGGCTTTCTTGGTTTTGTTTATTTCCTTTTTTTTTCTCAAGATGAACTCATAAGTGACTGTTCCTTGAGTTCTTGCTTAAGAATATCTATCTTACTCGTAAAGTGACAGCTTACCAGGATATAAGATTCTGAAGTTGGGCCACCTAGATTTCATGGTGCCGAAGGTGGCTGGATCCCACATGATCGATGGCATAATTCGAGTCTCAGACCCTGTGACTTGAAAATCACCAGACATGTGTGTGTGTGTGCTCAGAATCCCAAGGGGAGAATGAAGAAGAGATTGCAGTGTGGCCATCCCCTCCAGGGGTACTTTTTCACTCTCTCTCTCTCTGCCTCTCTCCAAAACAAAAACAAACGAAGATTGTAAAGTCACATTTCTTTTCCTTTTTGGACTTTATAAATACAGTCTTTTCTTACTGTAGAGAAGCCTGAAATCAGTCTTATTCTCCTCTACTCTGTTTTGTTTTTGTTTTTGGTCTAGATATTCCATTCTTGTTATTTGTGTACCTGATTGTTACCTTTGAAGTTCACTAATTTCACCAAAATATCTAAATGTTAGCATTTCTTTATCAGTTTGTTATAGGACATGATGAAGATTCAAGGTTCTCGTTATTTTAGGATGTGTATGGTGTAGTGGTTAAAAGTCTCAGGGGTTTCTGTTTCTCATGTAACAAAGAACCTAGAGGTCAGCACTTTGAAGGAGGATGCAGTTGTCCAAGGCTGTCATCAAAGAGGAGCCCTGCCTCGCTGCTTTGCTGTCCTGTGTGTGTTTGCTTGATCTCCTATGTTTGTGTGTGAGCCTTTCCTCCTGGGTCCAAATCGTTGCTTCACTTACAGCCTCCAGTGTAGGCAAGAAGGTGAGGTACAAAAAGACAAAGCAGCCTCAGCCCAACCAGTTCACTTTGAATAGCAAAAACATTACAATAACAAGATTTAAAATATTAAAAGAGGGCTGGCCCAGTGTTTAAGGAAGCCAAGTCCCACATGGCCTACAGTGGTTTGAATCCCAGCCCTGGTGGCTTGAAAAACATGCTGTGCATATGAGTGTGTGACCAAAATCCAGGACGGAGAAATGGAAGAAAAGGGATTGTGGTATGACCATGCACCTTTGAGAGAGTACTTTCTCCTTTGCATCGTTCTCTCCCTGTCTTTGGCAAGTGCATGTGCTCTGTGGCAATTTAAGAAAAAGAGAGAGAAAGATAGGGCCGGCAGGTGGCATAGTGGTTAAAGGCGCTAGACTCCCACATGGGCAGCCATGTTTCAAGTCTCAGACCTGGCGGCTTGCTTTCTCACTGTTTCTTTCTCTTTCTCGCCCTCACTCTCGCACTGTCCCTCTCTGGTCAAATTTAAATAAATAAATAAATAAGGTTAAATAAGATAATTTTAAAAAGAGAGAGAAAGAAAGAAAAACTCCCTTTCACCTCTAGTACTCTGCTCTATACGTATAGTAGGTGACTAGTGTTCTTTAGGAAAATTCTTTTATTATTATTAAATATATCTTCCCTTCATGAGTTCTGTTCTCTCCATGAAGAACTCTTTTTTTTTTTTTTTAAGATTTATTTACTTAATTTTATTTATTCATTCACTTATTTTAATTTGACAAGAGAGAGAAAGAACGAGAGAATGAAAGTGGGAAAGCAAGCCACCAGGTCTGGGACTCGAACCATAGTCAGCCATGTGGGAGTCTAGCACCTTAACCACCACGCCACCTGCTAATCCCACCATGAAGAACTAACAGTGTAGTTATTTGCTCTCCCTTTCTATCACTTTTACCTTGTTATTTTGTCTCTTCCAGTTCTTCTGTGGAATTTCTTATAGCCTATCTCTCCTGTCCCTATATTTACAATCTTTTTTTTTTTTTTTTTTTTTTTTTTTAATGAGGTTTTTGCCTTAGGATACATGCATTCACCAGGGAGAGAGAGATAAACACAGTGAGAGAAAAAGTGATAAATCACCACCTCTGTTCTCCTCCTGGGATCTTGGGCACTGATGTACCTGTACCCACCATGATTTTCAAACTGCCAGTTCCGGGACTTGAACTGCTGTTGGCCATGCTAAGATTTCAATGACTAAAACCACTACTCCATCTACTGGTCCCTTTTTTTTTTTTTTTATAGATTCTAGAATAGTAGTCATCTCTATAATTCGTTGCTCTTGTTTCTTTTAAGAGATTCTTGCTATAAAGAGTATATACTTGCCAGAAAGACAGAGAAACAGAATGAAATCACACACACACACACACACCACGCGGGGGGTGGGGGGGTAGGGGGAGGACTTTTTTGAATTCTATGATGAAAATCTTTTGTTATGTACCATCCTGTCTCTTTCTTTCTTTCTTTCTTTCTTTCTTTCTTTCTTTCTTTCTTTCTTTCTTTCTCTCTATCTCTTCTTTCTTTCTTTCTTTCTTTCTCTCTCTCTCTCTCTCTCTCTCTCTCTCTCTTTCTCTTTCTTTCTTTCTTTCTTTCTTTCTTTCTTTCTTTCTTTCTTTCTTTCTTTCAATGTTTGCATAGGGCACATGCACTTGAGGAAGGGAAGGAGGAAGGGATGGAGAAAAAGAATGAGCACACACAAGCATACCCCCTCCCCCTGGAGGGGGATGGCCATGCTGCAATCTCTTTTTCTCCATTCTTTTCTTGGGATTTTGAGTATACATGCACACATACCCGGTGTGTTTTCCAAGGTACCAAGTCTGGGACTGAAACCTCACAGTCAGCCGAATGGACTCCAGCTGCCTTAAACACTGTGCTACCAGCTGGCCCTGAAGTTGTTTTTTGTTTTTGTTTAGGTAAGTGTGTGTTTCATTTTCTTTGAGGCTATTGAAAATTATTTCTGGGATCAGCAGTGTACCATTTATGTCTCTGGACTCCCACATGGTTGACCACGGTTCAAGTTCCAGACCTGATGTCTTCAGAAATCACACCAGGTGCATGTGTGTACATGCCCAAGATCCCAGGTGGAGAGTGAAGGAGAAGGGACTGTGGCCTGGTCATCCCCCAGGGGGTGATTTCTTACTTTCTCTCTCAATGTATCTGTTTCTCTCTCTCTCCAGCAGGCATACACGCCCTAAGGCAAAAAAAAAAAACTCTTTAAAAAAATTTATTTTGGGGGGGACCAGCAGGTGACATAGTTGTTAAGGTGCTGAACTCCCACATGGCTGGCTGTGGTTCAAGTCCCAGATCTGGGACTCCCTTAAGCACACATGCCCTGTAGCATATTTTTTTTTAATGATAATAATGATAAATAAAATTTGTAAAAATTAATTCTCTGAACTCTTCACATTTTCTTAAGAAATTCCTTTCATTATGAATGTGTTTCTCTATGTAGCATTTACACATAATTTCCATGTTTATTCTTTGATATTGGCCAACTCTTTATTGAAGAATGTTACAGAACATGGGTGGGATGTGATGTGACCGTCCCGCCATGGGGGGGTGATTTCTCACTCTCTTTCTCTCTCCAGCGAGCACATGCACCCTGTAGCAAAAATGTTAAAAGAAAGAAAAAATTATTGCCGGGCGCGTGTGCGTGCGTGCCCAAGATCCCGAGAGGAGAATGGAGGAGAAGGGATTGCAGTGTGACCATCCCCTCTGGGGAGTGATTTCTTGCTTTCTGTCTCTCTGTCTCTCTCTGTCTGTCTGGCGAGCGCACGCACCCTATAGCGAAAAAAATCTCTCCAAAAAAAAAAAAAAAAAGAAAAAATTATTATAGACCACATGTGACTTTAGTGTGTACTAAGCAATACCATCTAGATTTGGATAAGTACATGCTGTATACACAATAAAATTATTTGCCGACATATTTCTCATACCTATCCCCTTTGTTAAGAGACTTATGACTATAAATTTGATGTATGTATTTCCACATGTTGGCTAGCAAATGAAAGATTTTGGTTTGTTTTTGCTATAGGGCATATATACTTGCCAAAGAGAAAGTCAGAACTCACCCTCAGGGGATGACCATACCACTGTCCCTTTTCCAGCCTCCTCTCAATATTTTCTTTATTTTTTTATTCCTAAAGAATTTTTTATTTAATTCTTTTTATTCATTCATTTATTTTTAATTCGACAGAGAGAGATACAAAGAGAGAGAGGAGAAATGAGAAAGCAAGTCACCAGGTCTAGGACTCAAACCATGGGTCATCCATGTGGGAGTGTCCAGTTCCTTAACCACCACACCACCTGTTGGGCCCTCTTCTCAGTATTTTCAACACATACGAACACATTCCTATGATTTTCAAGCCATTTGGTACAGGACTCGAACCAGGAAACTGTCCACATAGGATTCAGTGCCTTAACCTCCATGTAAACTACGGGCCCACGTAAAAGATGTTTTATGTTAGGGACCAGCAGATGGTGTAATGGTTACATTGCTGGATTCCCACATAGTTGACCATGGTTCGCATCTTGGACCCAGTGGCTTAAAACTCATACCAGGCATGTGTGCACAAGTGCTCAAAATCCTGAGAGGAGAATGGAGGAGAAAGGATTGTGGCATGGCTATGCTCCCTGGGGGGCAGTTTCTCACTTTCTGTCTCCAATGAGCGCATGTGTCCTATAGCAAAAATCTCTTTTTTTGGAAAAAAAAAAAAGATGTTTATGTTAGACCTCCACTTCGGGACAATATATCATAGATACAGATTTGGTTAGGGGGTTTAATTTACTCATTTTTTTTTTAAGGATTTTTGCCATAGTGTGCTCTCATTCACCAGAGACAGACAGACAGAGACAGTGAGATGGAAAGTAAAATATCACTCGCCAGGGCAGGTGGCCGCACTGCAATCCCTTCTCCATTCTTTTTTTTTGGAGGGGTGGGGTGGGGGAGAGGGGGGTTTGCTGTAGGGCGTGTGTACTCACCAGAAAGAAAGAGACAGAAAGCGAGAAATCACTCCCCAGGGGGTATGGCCACACCGCAATCCCTTTTCCTCCATTCTCCTCTTGGGATCTTGGGCACACATGCACGCTGCCTGAGTTTTAAGCTACCGGGTCTGGGACTCAAACTGCGGTCAACTACATGGGAGTCCAGTGGCACAGCCGTTATAACAACTGCTGGTCCCAGCAATCCCTTCTCCAATCTTCTCCTGGGATCTTGGGCACATACACACAGATACACAATGTGATTTTCAAGCCACCAGGCCTAGGATTCAAACTTGGCCAGCCATCTTATGAGTCCAGTAACATAACCAAAATGCTATCTGCTGATCTGCACTTTTTTTTTTTTAAATGCATGAGCGCATGTGTGCTTACCAGAAAGCATGAGAGAGACAGAAAAAGAGAGAAGGCATTTCCCCAATGGGGCATGGTCAAATGAGTTCCTTTTCCTCTGCTTTTCCATTCCATCAGGATTTAGGGCATGTACATACAGTGGCCGGTGTTTTTCAGCCACTGGGGCTTGGATTCGGTCTGCTTTGAAGCCTCCACTTTCTGTATACAGCATTTAATCTCTGTGCTACAGGACCAGTCCTATTTGTAATATATTAAAACCAAAGGAGCTTTTTAATTTTTGTTGGTTTTCTTTTTTTATAGGTCCTAAAGGAAGCTAAAAAACCAATGGTGGTTTTAGGCAGCTCTGCACTCCAGAGAAATGATGGGGCAGCAATTCTTGCAGCTGTTTCCAACATTGCACAGAAGATTCGGGTGACTAGTGGTGTTACTAGTGATTGGAAAGTTATGAATATTCTTCATAGGTTTGTTGAATAATTGTTTTATGTACTGTGAAATTCAAGTACTTTTATTATATTTGTTCCTGATTCACTCAGTCACTTTCAGATTTACAAGTAGCATTTAGCAGTATTATTACAGTTGCAAATACAAAATACAAGCCTTGGAACCAGCAGTTAGCGTAATGGCTATGTCGCTGGACTCCCACGTAATCGACCGCGGTTCGAGTCCTGGACCCAGAGGCTTAAACTCACGCCGGGCGCGAGTGCGTGGGTGCCCAAGATCCCGAGAGGAGAATGGAGGAGAAGGAATTGCAGCATGGCCATCCCCCACTGGGGGGTGATTTCTCGCTTTCTATCTCTCTGTCTCTCTCTTTCTGGTGAGCGCACGCGCCCTAGAGAAAAACCCCCTAAAAAAAAAAAAAAAACAAGCCTTTATTCTCTGTATGAGAAGAGAGATGGCAAATAATATTAAAAATATCTGAAATAACTGAATGTTGAGAAAAAATACTTAAAATTTCATATCAGTTATAATTTGGTTCAAAAATCACAAGTCCTCTGACTTTGGTGAAATAATAAAAATGTACCCACCTACAGTGGCATGTGCTGATAAGACACTTAAGAGGCCTATGTTTGGGACCATCAGATGGCATAATGGTTACATCACTGGACTTTCACATAGTCAACCGTGGTTCAAGTCCCAGATCCAGTGGCTTAAAACTCACACTGGGTGTATGTGCATGTGTGTCCAAAATCCCTAGAGGAGAAGGGATTGCGGCATGACCATCCCCCCTGGGGAGTGATTGCTCACTTTTTGTCTCTCTGTCTCTCCAACGATCATGTGCCCAATAGCAAAACAAACAAAAAAATAAAATAGAGGCCTCTGTTGGTTTCCCAGCACAACCTTAAAGGCCAAGTGCAGTGGTGTGCACCTGTAATCTCAGTGACTTAAGGATGGGGCAGGAAAATGGGGCAGAAGGATTGTGAATTCAAAGTTGTTCTGGACTATATAGCAGCATGTTGTCTTTAAAAAGCGAGAGAGAGTTGGGAGTGTTGGCATACACTTGTCCTTGCTGGAAGGTTGAAACCAGTGGATCATGACAGTGAGACTTTGTCTTAAAAATTATAGTAAGGAGAGGGAGGCGGAACAGCAGATGGAGTAATGGCCGCATCGCTGGACTTCCATGTAGTAGGCCGTGGTTCAAGCCGAACCTGGTGGCTTAAACACACATCAGGCACATGTGCGTATGTGCCCAGGATCCCGAGAGAATGGAGAAGGAACTGCAGCATGACCATCCCCCCTCGGGGGTGATTTCTTGCTTTCTGTCTCTCTGTCTCTCTCTCTCTTGCTGGTGAGCACACACACCCTATAGCAAAAACCTCTCCAAATAACTAAATAAAGTTAATTAAAATAATTCTTTAAAAAAAAGATTTAAAAATAAAATAAATGAATAAGTAAAATTAACTTTAAATTACATTAAACTTATATTTTAAAATTAAAATTACATTTTAAACTAAAATTATATTTAACTTTATTTATTTTCCTTATTTATTTTTAATTTGACCAGAGAGGGACAGAATGCGAGAGAGATGGAAAGTAAGAAAGCAAGCCACCAGGTCCAGGACTCAAACCACAGTCAGCCATGTAAGAGTCCAGTACCCCTAACCACCATACCACCTGCTGGCCCCCAAACAAGTAATTCTTTTAAAAAAACATAATAATAGTAAGGCTAGCAGGTGGTGTGGAAGTTAAGGTGCTGGATCCCACATGACCAATTGCTCAATTCAAGTTCTGGACCTGGTTCCCTGAAAAATCACACTGGGTATGTGTGCATGCTGGCATGGCCATCCTCCCTGAGGTGACTTCTCACCTTCCCTGCCCCTCCCTCCCTCTCTCTCTCTCTCTCTCTCTCTCTCTCTCTCTCTCTCTGTCTTTCACTGGCAAACTTATGTGCCCTATAGCAATAATGGTAATAATAACAACAAAAGTGTAAACTAACATGAGAAATTCAGTGAAGACTTTTTTGTGAATATGTCAATATTGCAAGTTTATTTTAGAAAAGTTGGAAAAAAAAAAGTGTATAAAAAAATAGAAAAGGTCTTTATTCCACAATCTGTAAATAATACCTATCATTTTGGTGTGGTTTTTTTTCTGTTTTTTTCCCCCTGCCTGTGTAAATGTTTTTTAGCTATATAATTGAAGTCATATTGTGATACAATTTTATGTCTTGGTATTATTCAATTTTCACTACCAAATAAGAATTCCCTTCTATGATTATAAATTATTTTCTCTCTTTTTTTTAAATTCATGATAAAGCACACGAGTAAGAGAGAGAGCAAGCAAGACAAGCAACTTTGTGGGTGTTCCAGCCCACTGGGGTTTGGATATTTGCACACTGGCTCAGTGTGTTTCAGACTCACCAGATGGGGGATTCAGACTGTTGTACCCATGTGGAATATGGTGTCTGTTGAGTAGTGCATCACCGTTGAGCCATGGAGCTGGCCCTAGAAATTCTTTCTTTTTTTAATTCTTACTTTGAAATAAAATTTTTATATATTTTTTTACAATGAATTGTCCGAGCATACATGTGATTGTTAGAGAGAAAGCACCCCCAGTTGGGTATGTCATGCTGCAATCCTTTTTCCTCCATCTCTCTGTTCCGTCAGGATTTAGGGCACGAATGCACATACCCCTGGTGTGATTTTCAAGCCTCTGAGGCTGGAATTCAAACAGTGGTCAGCTGTGTGAGATCAGTTTTCTGTACATAGCACTTAATATCTGTGCTACAGGTTATTTTAAAATTATTTTTAAAATTTGCTAGTGGGCACCTAAAATTTGCTAGTGCTTATTGGAGAGAAAGTGAGAAATCACCCTCCTATGTGGGATGGTCTTGCTATAGTCACTTCTTCATTTCTCCTCTTGCTAATTTTGATAATGCGCACACACATGTGCCTGGCATGTTTCTCAAGCCACTGTGTCTGGCATGTTTCTCAAGCCACCGTGTCCAGGACTCTAACCATGCAGTTATTGTGTGTGATCTACCTGCCTTAACCACCATGCTACTGGCTGGCCCTGTAAATTCCTTATAAGTAAATCCTTAATGGCTATTTACTCTCATGAATATTCTATACATTTTTTTAAAGGTATCTTTTTAAAAAAAAATTACTTAATTTAATTTATTCATTCATTTTATTTATTTATTTATTTATTTTAATTTGACCAGGGAGAGACACAGAAAGAGAGAAAGAGAGAAAGGGAAAGTGAGAAAGCAAGCTGCCAGATCCAGGACTCAAACTGTGGTCAGTCATGTGGGAGTGTCCAGCGCCTAAACCGCCATGCCACCTATTCTATACATTTTTAAATCTATTTTCTTTTTAACATGTACATTGATGCTAGGGGTTTTTTGTTGTTTGTTTTAGTTTATTGATTTCTTTCATGAGAGAGAGAGAAAGATGAGCACCCTCAACAGGATTTACTGCTGCAGTTCACCCCCCGCCAGCCTTTTCAGCCAGCCAGGACCATGGACCAACCTATCTATACTGGTTGACCAAGAACTAAATCTCAGTCTTCTCTACAGCTTCAGCATCACAGAATGGTGTGTTACTGCTGCACCACTGTAGCTGGGTTGTTGATGCTAGTTTTTACTATTTTTAAATAATGCAGTGCTATTAGCTCTGAACCTTAGATTATTTCCTTAGCATAGATTTCTAAAAGTAGAACTTTGAGTGAAATAGGATAAAAGTTTCTGAGACTCTTCATACATGTATCCAACTTGTTTTAGAAAGGGAAAAAAAAAAAAAAGAAAGAAAAGAAAGGGCATACCAGTATAAATGGCTACTATTTCCAAAAAGTTAATAGTAGCATACTAGACCAAATAATTCTATTATTCATAGTATACTTACTCCAGATCTCTTCTTTAAAACATTATTTTCTCCTTATAAGAATATAATTGTAAATTCACAGAAAAATATTCTTTAAGGACATATGGTAATATACTAATCATGGTTTTCTCTGGATGGTACTTTTTGTTTGTTTTTATTTTTTGCTATAGAGCGCATGCATTTGCCAGAGGGAAACAAAGAAAGATGGGGCTGAGGGGAAAAAAATGAGAAATCACTCCCCAGGGAGGACGGCCATACCATAGATTCTTCTCTAGTCACCATTAGAGACTTTGGGCATGCAAGCACATGTACTTGGTATGATTTTCAAGCTACTGGGTCTGGGACTTGAAATGCACAGCCAGCCACATGGATTCCAGTGCCTTAACCTCTGTGCTACCTGCAGGGCCTGAATTGTAGTTTTCTGAGTGTTTTCTTTATTATTTATTTATTTATTTTTGTTTGTTTTCACTATCATCTAGTTTATTTAGTGTGTGTGTGTGTGTGTGTGTGTGTGTGTGTGTGTGTGTGTAAGTTTATTTTAGGATGTGTGCACTCACTACAGAGAAAGTGAAAATTCACCCCCCAGGGGGATGGCTGCTACACAGTCTCTTCTCCATTTTTCGAGATTTTTAAGCACGTACACACACCTCCCAGCATGACTTTCAAGCTGCTAGGTCTGGGACTCAAAATATATGGAATTCAGTTGCTTTAACCTCCACGCCACCTGCTCGATGATTTTTTTCTAATGAATATACTTAGCTTATTTATTTATTAAAGAACTATTATATTTAATTTTATTAATTATTATTGGCATGGGCAGATGGCGAGGTGGTTAGGGGCTCTGGACTCCCACATAGCTGACTGCAGTTCAAGTCCCAGACTGAGCGACTTGCTTTCTCTCTCTCTCTCTCTCTCTGTTCCTCTCTGGTCTAATTAAAATAAAAGAATAAGAATAAATAAAACAATTCTTTTAAAACATTATTATTACTTTTTTGTAGAGGTTTTTGCCTTAGGGCATGCACATTTGCCAGAGAGAGCAAGAGAGAGACAGAGACAGTGAGAAGGAAAGTAACAAATCACCTCGCAGGCCACAGCACAATCCCTTCTCCTTCATTCTCTTTCTGGGATCTTGGGCACGCACCCACATGCGCCTGACATGATTTCAAACCACTGGGTCTGGGACTTGAACCATTGTCAGCCAAGTGGGAGTCCAGTGGCATAAGCACTTCATCATCTGTTGGTCCTATTTTATTTATTTATTATTGTTTTTTTTTTTTTAATTTTTATCAGAGAGAAAGGGAAAGTAAGAAAGCAAGCTGCCAGGTCCTGGACTTGAACTGTGGTTGACCATGTGGGAGTCAACCACCACATCAACTGCTGACCGTAGCTTTTGTGTTATATGTTTTACTCCACTGAGTAAGAGTCAAACTTAAGGTAATTGTAGTTGGCATAAAGTTTCCAGAGTTATTTTATTAAATAATATCTCGTGAAAAGACACTGTGACCTGAGTATTTTATGCTTGTTTCTTTGCTATTCTCAAGACAGTAAAAGACTTCTGGTTTTGACATCTATTTGAAGTGGTTAAAAGGTTCCTTGATAGCACTGAAAGGAAAAAGGCTAGGTATCATCCTAAGAATCTTCTTTTACTTTTAATACTGGAAACGCTACAAGTATGCTAAAATTTTATAATCGTTTTATAGGATTGCAAGCCAAGTAGCTGCTTTGGATCTTGGTTATAAACCTGGGGTAGAAGCAATTAGGAAAAATCCTCCTAAAGTGCTGTTTCTCCTGGGAGCAGATGGAGGTTGTATCACACGACAGGATTTGCCAAAGGATTGTTTCATTATTTACCAAGGTAAGTTGCACCGTGAAACCAGAAAGAGAATTATGTTTCCCATTAGAAATTATCTGGCAATGTATTTAGTAGAAATATTTTTCATTTGCATTTTATTTGTTGTTTTTTTTTTTTAAAGAGAGATTTTTGCTATATGCACATGAACTCACCATAGAGACAGAGAGAGAGAAAGTGAGAAGTCATCTCCCAGGGATGATTCAGAATGAACTCACTGCAGTCCTTTCTCTTCCATTCTCCTGTCGGGATTTTGGACACACACCTACATGTGCCCTGTGTGAGTTTCAAGCTGCCAGGTCCAGGACTACAGTCAGCCATGTGGGAGTCCAGCGCCTTAACCACTATGTCACCTGTGGGCCCTCATTTGGGAATTCTGCCCCAGTTTTTTTGTTTGTTTTTCTTTTAAAGAATTTATTTCATTTCAGTTATTTTATTATAATATTCTTATTATTTTCAATTTGCTGTCAGACATGTGCACCCAGGAGAGAGAGACAGACAGAAAGAGAGAAAGGGAAAGTGAGAAAGCTAGCCACTGGTCTGGTACTCGGGCTGCAGTCTGCCATGTGGGAGTCAAGTTCTTCAACCACCACACCACCTGCTGGTCCCCACTGCCCCCAGTTTTAAGCATGTTTATTTCTTCTACGAGAAAGAGAGAGACAGAGAGATAGGCACATGGGTTTGTCACACTGTGGTCTGACCCCCGTCTCAGCCAGCCCAGATCACAGGCAGACATGTAAATGCTGGGAATGCACAAGAAGGTCCCAGGATGCGAACACAGGACCCTTCTGTGTGGATCCATCTGCATCACTGCTTGGCTTCTCCCTGTGCTCCTATTTTTAAAACTAAACTGGAGATGTTCTTTTTTTAAGAATTATTTTATTTAACTTATTTATTTATTTATTTAAATTTGACCAGAGAGCAACAAGAGAGGGAAAGTGAGAAAGCAAGTCACTAGGTCTTGGACTCGAACCACAGTCGGCCATGTGGAAGTTCATCATCCTTAACCACCATGCTACCTGCCGTCCACAAAACTGGAGGCGTTAATAATTGCATAGTAGATGTTGCTATTCAACAGTATTACCTGAGATACGCTGGTGCCTTGGTGATTAAGACAACTGGATCCCATATTCAGACTGTGCAGTTTGAATCTCCAACCCTGCAGTTCAAATAACACACCTGGTATGTGTGCTTGTGTGCTCAAAGTCCTAAGAGGAAAATGAAGGAGAAGAGATTGTGGCATGGCTATCCCCTCTGGAGGGTGTTTTCTGACAGTCTCTTTCTCTCTCTCTCTCTCTCTCTCCAGCGAGTGTACACATCCCATAGCAAAAATGTTTTTATTTTAATTACCTGATTTTTTTTTTTTGAAAAGTTTTTTTGATAGAGAGTGTGCTCTCCAGAAAGACGGAGAGAGACAGAGAGACAGAAAGTGAGAAATCACCCCCTGAGGGGATGGCCACACCATAATCCCTTTTCCTCCCTTCTCCTCTCGGGATCTTGGGCATGCACGCACACGCACCCGATGTGAGTTAAGCCACCATGTCAGGGACTCAAACTGCTGTTGACTACATGGAAGTCCAGTGACATAGCCATTACACCAAATGCTGGTCCCCTGATGTTATTTTTTTTAAGAATTATTTTATTGGGAACCAGCAGTTAGCGTAATGGCTATGTTGCTGGACTCCCACGTAGTCGACCACGGTTCGCGTGCCAGACCCGGTGGCTTAGAACTCACGCTGGGCGCGTGTGCGTGTGTGCCCAAGATCCCGAGAGGAGAATGGAGGAGAAGGGATTGTGGCATGACCATCCCCCCTGGGGGGTGATTTCTCGCTTTCTGTCTCTATGTCTCTCTCTGTCTGGCGAGTGCACGCGCCCTATAGCGAAAAAAAAAAAAAAACTCTCAAAAAAAAAAAAGAATTATTTTATTTAACTTTATCTATTTACTTATTTTAATTTGACCAGAGAGCAACAGGAGAGAGGGAAAGTGAGAAAGCAAGCCGCCAGGTCTGGGACTTGAACTGTAGTTGGCCCTGTCCAGTGCCCTTACCCACCACACCACCTCCTGGCCCCTACCTGATGTTATTTAATAGCAGCATTAGAAGCAACTTAAATGCCCAAGGAAGTAGTTTGTTTATACAATGGAATATTATAATACTATAATATGTCAAATAATAAATGTAAAAAGTCAACTTTCAAAGACTATTTTTTCAAGAGGTTTTTGCCTTAGGTCATGTGCACTCACAGGTGGGGACAAGGGACTGAGACAGTGAGAGGGAAAGTAAGAAATCACCCCTCCGAGGGGATGGCCACGCTACAACTCCTTCTCCATTCTCCTGGGATCTTGGGCATGCCCGCATATGTGTGTGGTGTGATTATTCAAGCCACCAGGTCCAGGACTCAAACTGCATTTGGCCATGTGAGAGTCCAGCAACGTAACTGCTATACCATCTATTGGCTCCATTGAAGGTTATTATATATTTAGCATTATCATGTATTCAGGGAAACATGGCTTTATATATAAATAGAGTTAAAAATATGTATTTTCTTTTGACCAGAGGGTACATGTGCTTGCCACAAAGAGAGGGAAGAAAGGACCCCATTCCT
The DNA here is from genome assembly GCF_000334495.1 of Tupaia belangeri chinensis. Taxonomy (NCBI): domain Eukaryota; kingdom Metazoa; phylum Chordata; class Mammalia; order Scandentia; family Tupaiidae; genus Tupaia; species Tupaia belangeri. The sequence goes on from NW_006159536.1 coordinate 2,411,614, forward strand.
TACCATGGGGCGTGGTAACATCACTATCCCTTTTCCTCTCTCTCTCTGTCCCGTTGGGTTTTTGGGCATCCACATACATGTACCTGGTATGATTTTTCAGGCCACCAGAGCCAGGATTCAAACTGTGCGGTTGATCATTGGGATTTTGCTACCTTCACTATTACAAGGTTGTGGGGCCAATGCAGTGGGAAAACATTTGAAAACCACATATGAGTCCTATGTTACAGAACATTTAATGAATTACATTTAACTTAGTACTTTGGCTTTTTGTGTTTGGCTTATTTTCTTGAGCTCTCACTCACTGTAAATGTAATCAAGGTAGCCTACAGTAGTGGAGTCCAGGGTATTCCCGAGTATTTTATGGAGAAAAGTGTCATACAACTTTCCAATTCATTTTCCATTTCAACACCCTCTATTTATAACAGGCTTTTTATTACCGTGGCACATAAAAAGCACTAATCAATTTTTTGTATCTTTAATTTGATAAAGTGAAGCTAAACCAAAATGAATAAACTGAAATATTATTCCTAGTTCTTTCAAGAGATTATCATTAATAACAGTTTTGATATTGTTCTACAGCTTTCTTTTTCTTGACTCAAGTCTTTGTTTATGCCATAGAATGTATGCCCTTCCCAGCACAGAGAGAGGAAAAGTGGTAAATCAGGCTTCAAGGGTGATGGCCATGCCACAGTCCCTTCTCCGTTGTCTCAGGATCTTGGGCATGCACATGCATGACGCTCTGATGGTTTTCAAGCCACTGGGTTTGGGACTCAAACCACAGTCAAGAGTTAGTCGTGTGGAATCTCGCTACCTTAACAATCATACCACCTGCTGGCCCCGACTCAAGTCTGCCTTTTTTACCCCGTAAATTTAATTCACACTTTTTCTTTTTTTTGACAGAGGTTTTTGTCTTAGGGTGCATGCACTTGCCTGGGAAAAAGAGAGACAGACACAGTGAGAGGGAAAGTGAGAAATCACCCCCATGGGATGGCCAGGCCGCAATCCCTTCTACTCTGTTCTCCTCCTGGGATTTTGGACACACACGCACACATGCACCCAGTATGAAAACCACCAGGTTGAGTACTTGAACTGTGATTGGTTATGTGGAAGTCCAACAATGTAACCACTACTTCATTTGCTGGCCCAATAGTCTTTTTTTTTTTAGAATTATTCATTTTCTTTTATTATTTATTTATTTATTTATTTATTTATTTATCTGGAGAAGTTTTTGCTATAGGGCGGGTGCAATCGCCAGACAGACAGAGAGAGACATAGAGACAGAAAGCGAGAAATCACCCCCCAGAGGGGCTGGGGACGC
>NW_006159536.1:2413000-2419345 GCF_000334495.1 Tupaia belangeri chinensis
GTTTTAAGCCACCGGGTCCAGGACACGAACCGCGGTTGACTACATGGGAATCCAGCGACATAGCCATTACGCTAACTGCTGGTTCCCTATTTTCTTTTATTATTTATTTTTAAAATTTGACCAGAGAGAGAGAGTGAGAAAGCAAACCACCAGGTCTGGGACTTGAACCACCTTTAATCACCATGCCACTTGCCAGTCCCCAGTTCTGTAGTTTAAAAATGGGATTAAAAGGGCCATCAGGTGGCATGGTGGTTAAGGTATTGGCCTAACCACCTGGCTGACTGTGATTCAAGTCCTCGGCCTTATGGCTTGTTTTCTCTCTCTTGTGAGCATATGTGCCCTATAGCAAGTTTGAAAAATAACAAGTAAACCTATTTTTTATTAAAAAAAAAAAAATAGAATTTAAAGGCTAAGTCCTATGGCCTAGGGATTAAAGGAACTTGAATCCCACATGGCTAATCATGTGGTTTGAATCCCAACCCCATCAGCTTGCACAGCACACTGGAAGCATGTGTGTGCTTACCCAAAATTCCAATAAGATGGAGAAATAGAGAATGGATTGCTGTGTCACCAGGCCCCATTGGGGGATGCTTTCTCCCTCTCTCCATCTCTCGTGAGCACACTTGCTGGCTGTTTAGATTTTTGTCATAGAGTGCATATACTCACTGTAAAGGAGAGAGACAGATTCAGAGAGAGGGAAGGTGAGAAATCGCCCCTGGAAGGGAATGGCCACATTGCAGCCCTTCTCCCATCTCCTCTTGGGATTTGGGATATGCACACATACGCGCCTGCATGATTTTCAAGCTGCCAGGTCTAAGACACACACTGTGGTTGGCCATATGAGAGCCTAGCATCTTTTTTTTCTTAATTATTAATTTAACTTTATTCATTCATTTATTTTTAATTTGCCCAGAGAGACAGGGCAGAGGTAGGGGGGAGTGAGAAAGCAAGCCACCAGGTCTGGGATCTGAACCATGGTTGGCCATAACGCCTTAACCACCATGCCACCTGCTGGTCTCAGGAGCCCAGCATCTTAGCATCTTACGCCATCTGCTAGGCTCACTGTCAAAAAAATTTTTTAAGGAATTATTTATTTATTTCCATTTGTTACTATTATTATTTTTAATTTGAGAGAAGAGGAAATTGAGAAAGCAAGCCGCCAGGTCCAGGATTCGAACTACAGTTTACCATGTGTAAATACAGCATCCTTAACCACCATGCCTCTTGCTGACCCCCAAAATTTTTGAAAAGGGGGTATTTGAAAAGGATATGTGCTATCTCAGTGTGTAATCGTCTGTTTTTTGCTAAGGCGTATTTTGCCATCTCCTGTCTTCTCACAGGACATCATGGCGATGTTGGCGCTCCCATCGCTGATGTGATTCTCCCAGGAGCTGCTTACACAGAGAAGTCTGCTACTTATGTCAATACTGAAGGCCGAGCTCAGCAGACTAAAGTGGCAGTGACACCTCCTGGTCTGGCAAGAGAAGACTGGAAAATTTTAAGAGCCCTCTCTGAGGTAATATTTTTGAAGCATTTCTTAGTGATGCTGACAAAGGAGTATTTGACCTGTTAACTTGTTAACATGATTTTCAAAGTCATGGAAGATGCCAGTCTGAAATGTAGAGATGTGAATAATCTCTTTGGAAAAAATGTGTATTTCAAGTTGGTTCTTTTTCTTTTCTTTCGTTTGTTTGTTCTTTTTTTTTTTTTTTTTTTTTGGGGGGTTTTCCCTATCGCTCGCCAGACAGAGAGAGAGAGACAAAGAGACAGAAAGCGAGAAATCACCCCCCAGAGGGGATGGTCACGCCGCAATCCCTTCTCCTCCATTCTCCTCTCGGGATCTTGGGCACGCACGCACACACGCCCAGCGTGAGGTTTTAAGCCACCAGGTCCGGGACGCAAACCGCGGTCGACCACGTGGGAGTCCAGCGACATAGCCATTACGCTAACTGCTGGTTCCCCGTTCTTTCTTTTTTAATTACCAGATTATAAATGTACTCACTAGAGAGAAACACAGAGACAGAGAGCAAGAAAATACCCCTACAGTGGAATGTGGTCATACACCAATCCTGTATCTTTTTTTTTTTAAAGGTTTTTGCCATAGGGCACATGTACTCTATGGAGAGACAGAAACAGAGAGGGAAAGTGAGAAATCACCCCGCCATGGGATGACCACATAGCAATCCCTTCTCCACCATTCTCTTCTTGGGGTTCTAGACATATATGCACACATGCCCGGCATGATTTTCAAGCCTCTGGGTCTGGGATTTAAACTGACTGGTCATGTGGGAGTCCAGCTCCCTGCCCTCCATGCGACCTGCGAGCCTCTCTCCAATTCTTTATCCTGTCAGGATTTTGGAAGCGTACCTGATGTGTTTTTCAAGTTGCTGGGTCCTGGATTTGAACTATGGCTGACTATGCAGGATTCACCTCCCTTAACCATTAGCTATGGGGCTGGCCCTGAAGTTCCTATTTTCATTGTCGTGGGTTTTTTGTCTATACACAGTTTTGTTTTAGTTCCTTTTGATGGAAAAGTAAGCACCATGGGCTGTGGCGGCACAGCTTGGGATTGCTGCTGGGCAGTGGCTGAGGCTTCATGAGAGGCCTGGGTTCAGTTTTGGTCCAACCTATTACACAGGCGGAGCACAGTGGTGCACACCTGTGGTCCTACCTAGGAGGCTGGAGCATGAGGTTGCGAGACCCTGTCAAAAACTGCTATCTTTCTCTTTTTTTCTCTCTCTGTTTCCCTCCCACATGAAAAATCAGTATCATGAAATTTAAGATCATACACTGTCGGTCAGCCTCATGTGCAGCAGATTAGGACCTATGCCTGGGAACCTGAATCCCACATGGCCAACCACAGTTTGAATCCTGGCCCTGGCAACTTAGGGAACATGCTCTGTGTGTGTACATGAGCATGCTTGATGGCACAGAGAAATGGAGAAGAGACTGTGGTATGGCCACACCCTTAAGGGAGACTTTCTCTCTCTCTCTTTTCCTCTGGTCAGACACATGCTCTCTGGTAATAAAAGAAAAAACTTACTAAAAAGGAAAATTGGGGGAGCAGCAGATGGCATAATGATCACATTGTTGCAATCTCACATAGTCAACTACAGTTCAAGTGCCTGATCCAGAGACCAGCAGATGTCATAAGGGGTACATTGCTTGACTTCCATGTAGTTGATTGCGGTTCAGGCCCTGGACCCAGCAGCTTAAAACTCATGGCGACAGCTTAAAATTCACACCGGGCGCCTATGCATGTGTGCCCAAAATCCTGAGAGGAGAATGCAGAGAATGGATTGTGGTGTGGTCATCTCCCCTGGGGGGAGTGATTTCTCACTTTCTATCTCTCTCTGTCTGTCTGGTGAGCACACTACATGCTATTGCAAAAATCTGTCTCAAAAAAAAAAAGAGGCGCTGAGCGATCCTCTAATTTTTGTACTAAACATGAAGCCGGCTAGTGGCAGTGGCTTCATGGAAACACAACATCTCACGATGTGCTACACGCTCAGGTACCAGATTGATTTCCTGAGGCTCCCTGTGCGCATACGCTTGTCTGAGATCCTAGCTGGCTGGGGCGTGCATGGATCGTGGTCTGAATTCCTGTTGGCAGTGCCCTTATCTCTGTTTCTCTGTCTCTCTCATGAAAGACATAAATAAACTCAAGAGAAAAGAGAAAAACATGAAACAATGTATTTTAACTTGGTCTGGTCACTACTGTGTCATGTCATACTGTATATTATTGTATTGGCTTGTGTATCAATGACCCAAATAATGCATATTGCAGCTGCTAGTACAAATCTAAAGTTTCTCTATATTTTCCTCACATTGATATTTCTTTCTTCCTTTACTGTAATGATTTTTAAAAAAAACATATTTATTTATTATTATTAGTTTGGTTTTTTTGTTTGTTTGTTTTCTTCCTATAGGACACATGCACTTGCTGAACAGAGAGACAGAAAGTGAAAAATCATTCTGTGGGAATGACCATGCCGCAATCCCTTCTCTTCCATTCTTCTCTAAGCATTTTGGGCAAGCATGCACACACACCCGGTGTGAGTCTTAAGCCTCGGGGCCTGGGACTCGAACCATGGCTGACTATGTGGGAGTCCAGTGACATAATCATTATGCCATCTGCTGGTCCCTTACTATTATTTTAAAAATTTGCTATAGGGCACTTGCACTCACCAGAGACAGACAGAAAGAGACAGAAAGAGAGAAAAAGTGAGAAAGCAAACCACCAGGTCTGGAACTCAAACGATGGTTGGCCATGTGAAAACCAGCTCCTTAACTACCATGCCATCTGCTGGCCCACCACAATGATTATTGCTCCTATTTTCTTTCTTTTCCTTCTTATTTTATTCTAATTTCCTTTTTGCATTTACCACTTTCATTTTAAGTAATTCTTACACTTATTTTTGCTTTTGATTAACTTTTCCCTAGGTTCACAATATTAAATAATTTATTAATATATTTATGTTATACAAAGTATCAGCTAATATTACAAAAAAAGTAAACGTTCTGTTTTTGCAACAATACCAAATAGTTCTCAATGAAGGTGCGAAAAATAATCATGACAAATCGGATCAATATGACTGAAATTATATGTTATCATCACTCTTGAACTGGAAATTTTGAAAAAGATGGTCTATGATTTTTTTTTCTTTTTTCTTTTCTTTATTCATGATGGAGCATGTGTGCAGATGCATGAGAGTGAGAGTGAGAGACCACTGAGCCTGGTCACACCCAAGATGCCCTTCCTCCGGGCCTGCAGCCCTTGGCTTCTGTGTTTCAGGCTGACTGGGTGCGAGAGTCAAATCAGCAGCCAGGTAGGACCCAGCGTCCTTGAGCAGTACATCACCTCCTGCCACAGAACTGGCCTCTAGGCTGGGTTCGAATTTTAATTTATGCTTGTGTCTATGCAGAATGGACCAGAATAATGCAACCAACAAAAGTATTATTCAAGTTCTAAATTTGTATCAAGGTCACAACAATCAGGAACCTTTTAGTTGCAGAAGACCGAAACTCAACTCAAACTGGCTTTAGCTAAAACAATCATCATTTCAATAAAATCCAGATGCTGCTAACCACAAGATGGCTGCTGTGCCGCATCAACTGATGGTCAACTCTGCTTGCCAGAACCGCCTTCCTGAAACTGTATTCCATGGAGACTCACCTACAGTTGCGGAACTGCACGAGACCCACACTTGATCCAACCTTGAATGGAATCTATTTTCCCTATTGTTAAAAACTTTGGACTCGTGACCCCTCTCCCTCTACTCGCAGGTATCGCATTTTCAATGACCCCTCTGGAGGATAGCTGTCTATAGCAGAGATAGAGTAATTGGGAGAGGGGGAAAGGGCTGAGGGTCAAACATAGGATAAAAAACATATTTATATGTATGAAAGTAGAAATGGAACAGTATTGGTGACGACATGCTTGATTAAGACACTATGTAGTTTATCCTAGATGGGAAACTACACTTGGTGTGTTGTGATGATACTCAGGGAATGAGTGTTAGGCAATATAATTTAATATAAAAAAAGTAATAAGCAGGAGGAAAAAAAAATGCACATTTGATGACTGAAGAGAGTTGTATGGACACAACTGGGGTCTACTTTATAATATGTTCATTCTACTCCCTGGGGTTTATGCCTAGGATCAGATTTGGATACATGTGTAAGGATATGTCAGCTGTGCTAGCTAGTGGATATACTTAGACTAATTGAGTTCATTGGTAGAACAATTGAATGGGGGGGGGCGGAAGGCATTGAGGGCAATCATGAATGTCAGGGACAATGGAGGAGGAAGATGGGACATGGCAGAGGGTGGGGATGGGGAATCTAGGATGGCAAAACAAAAGGCAAGGTATGCAGGACACAAAAATTGGGAAATCATTTGCTGAGAACATATATGTTGATGTGCTTGATTGAGCCAATGCACAGTGTATTTTGGATGGAAAATTCATATGTGTGTTGTGATGAGAAAAAAAAAATTTATAATAAAAAACAAAGTATAAAAAAAAAAAAAAGGAGAGAGAAGAGGATAAAGACAGCAGTGAACAATAGAGAGGCAGGATGTTAATGAGAAATAGATATGGTTTATTACCTGTTGATGATGACATGTATAGTATTCTCAACTGAACTGGTCTGGGAAATATTTCATGATGGGTGAAGTCTTTTTAATAAGCAAAACGAGAAATAGTGATTGACTGTCTAAAAAAATTATAATAATAATTATTGGGAAAAGCATGGAAAAGATATTGAATGATAAAGCGGGGAGATTGATATCTCTGTATTGACTGACATGTATGGCATTCCCTTTTGAAAAAAGCAATGGAAGTC
>NW_006159536.1:2419410-2441130 GCF_000334495.1 Tupaia belangeri chinensis
AAAAAAAAAAAAAAAAGAAAGCCCCAGACCCAGCGACTTAAAACTCATGCCAGGGGACCACCAGGTGATGTGGTGGTTAAGGTGCTGAACACTCCCACATGACTGACCACAGTTCAAGTCCTAGACCTGGTGGCTTGCTTTCTCACTTTCTCTCTCTGGTCAAATTAAAATAAATGAATAAATAAATAAAATTAAATTAAATAATTCTTTTAAAAAATTGAAGAACAATAATAATTAATGTAATTTAATTTAAAAAAAAACTCATGCCAGACACATGTGCATGTGTGCCCAAGATCCCATGAGGAGAACAGAGAAGGGATTCATGACCAGTCCACTGGGAGGTGATATCTTGCTTTCTGTCTCTCTCTCTCTGGCGAGAACATATGCCCTATAACAAAAATATCTTTTTAAAAAAGAGAAGATCTCAAGAAGCATTTAAGATTAGCATAGTATTTTCTTTAATCATTCAATAATGAATCTATTTTCTTTTTTTTTCCCTTAGTTTTGCTATAGGGCACATGCGCTTTCTAGACAACGTCAGACGGGAAAGCAAGAAATCACCCATGGGGGGGTGTTCTTTCTCAGTCTTCTTTTGGGATTATTGGCATGTACACACACAGGCCCAAGCCACAGGTTTTCAAACTGTGGTTTTCAGACACACAAACCACAGAGCTGGCCATGTTGGATCCAGCTGCCTTAATCACCATGCAAACTGGCTGGCCCAGAATCTATTTTCTAAAGATAAATTACTAATTTACTGACAATTGTTTACAAATTAGAATTTTTGACAAATATGTTCCTCACTTAAACTGATTCCTTAAAAAACATGCTGCTGGGACCAGCAGTTAGCATAATGGCTATGTTGCTGGACTTCAACGTAGTCAACCGTGATTCAAGTCCCGGACCCAGCAGCTTAAACTCATGCCGGGTGCGTGTGCGTACATGCCCAAGATCCCGAGAGGAGAATGGAGGAGAAGGGATTGTGGCATGGCTATCCCCCCTCAGGGGTGATTTCTTGCTTTCTCCCTCTCTCTCTCTCCCTCTCTCTTTTTCTGGTGAGCGCATGCGCCCTATAGCAAAACCCTCTCAAAAAAAAAAAAATATATATATATATATGCTGTTGCTGCTGCTGCTGCTGCTAACAGACAACAAGAGGTTTTTCAGTAATACTGCATTATTTCATCATAGCTGCAATATTTACTATTTGGAATTTGTAAGCATTATATCATTTGGGGACCTGATATGTTGTAGATTGCAGGTATAACTCTTCCATATGATACTCTGGATCAAGTGAGGAATAGATTGGAAGAAGTCTCTCCTAATCTTGTTCGATACGATGATGTGGAAGGAGCTAATTACTTCCAACAAGCAAATGAACTCTCCAAGGTAAAAACCTGCCTACATACTGTTTTCGTAATGGTTTATGCACTGATGGGTGTAACGGTACTAGTTTTCAGTACTATTATTGGTTTCTTATTCCTTTTTTTGTAGTTAGTGAACCAGCAACTTCTTGCTGACCCACTTGTTCCACCTCAGCTAACTATAAAAGACTTCTACATGACAGGTACGTATGTGAACGGCGGGAGGGAATCAAGCCACCTCATTTAACATTATGATTCCACTCTGTGGTCTGTAGCATTTGCCATTTTTAATTTTTTTTTTTTTTTTAAGAATTATTTAACTTTTTTTTTTTCATTTGTTTATTTCAATTTGACTAGAGAGGGATGGAATGAGAGAGAGAGAAAAAGTGAGAAAGCAAGCCACCAGGTTCAGGACTCAAACAGCAGTTGGCCATGTAGGAATCCAATGTCTTTTAACCATCACGCCACTTGCCAGCTCTGCCATTTTTTTTCTTTTTGTGAGAGGTTTTTGCGATAGGGCGCATGCGCTTGCCAGAAAGACAGAGAGATAGAAAGCGAGAAATCACCCCTCAGGGGGGATGGCCACGCCACAATCCCTTCTCCTCCATTCTCTTCTCAGGATCGTGGGTATGCCCGCACCTGCGCCCGCATGAGTTTAAGCCACCGGGTCTGGGACTCGAACCACAGTCAACTACGTGGGAGTCCAGCGACAAAGCCATTACACCATTTGCTGGTCCCAGGCCCTGCCATTTTTAATTTTTAAAGATGTTCATTCACATATTGGAACTAATACAATCCTATTTTCCGATTATACTCTGTTTTTGTTTCTGGAATATGAAGCGTTAACAGCTTTTAAATATAAAATTTTGCTATTGTAAAAAAAAAAAAAAGAAATCACTGTATAACAATGTAAATAGACTTTTTCAAGGGACCAGCAAGTGGTGTAATGATTATGTCACTGGCCTCCCACATAGTTGACCGCAATTTGAGTTCCAGACCCAGCGGCTTAAAACTCGCGCTGGGTGTGTGTGCGCCCAAAAGTTCTGAGATGAGAATGGAGGCGAAGGGATTGTGGCATGGTCTTCTGCCCCAGGGGGTGATTTCATACTTTTTGTCTCTCTGGCTAGTGCATGTGCCTACAGCAAAAAAATCTCTCTAAAGAAAAAAAAGATAATTTTTCAAAAAGATAACTGAATGTTTTTCTGAGATTTATAGACAGAAGAATGAAAACATTTAACTATGAAACATATGAGACATTACTTCTGCGGTATACTGTTAGGAATATTCTTCAGAAATGCATACCCACTGAAACTTTTTTTTAAGAATTATTTATTTAATTTTATTTATTCATTCATGTATTTTAATTTGACCAGAGAGACACACAGAAAGAAAGTGAAAAAGAAAACCACCAGCTCCAGGACTCTAAATGTGGTTGGCGAGTGTCCAGTACCTTAACCACCATGCCACCTGCTGGTCTCAAAAACGTTTTCCAGAACTCCAGCAGCAGTTGTTTGCCATGTGGGATCCAGCCACCCAAACCTTCATACCAACTGCTGGCCTTTACTGCCTATCTTAACAGTAAATAAAACATCCAGGTTATGAGGTATTAATAGATGATTTCTAAGTAATTTTCTGAAGTCACAAAGGTTTGTGTTTAAATATTTTTAGTATAGTTCATATCTGATTTTTTTTTTTAGAGAAATTTTTGCTATAGGGTGCATGCGTTCACTCTAGAGACAGAGAAAGACAGAGACAAAATGCAGTAAATCACCCCTCACTCCAGGTATTTGATTTTTTTTTTTAATGAGTTTCTTTAGTTACCTTGTAAAAAGTTCATTGCAGGGGCCACCAGGTGGCATAGTGGTTAGGGGCGCTGGACTCCCACCTGGCTAACCAGGGTTCGAGTCCTGGACCTGGTGACTTGCTTTCTCACTTCCTTCTCTCTCTTTCTCTCATTCTGTACCTCTCTAGTCAGATTAAATAAATAATAAATAAAGCGAGATAAACTAATTTTTAAAGAAAGTTTATTGTAAATTACATATCTAAACCCAAAACCACAATTAAAATCACTGTGCTGAGGCCAGGAGGTGGTGTGGCAGTTGTGAGGCTGGACTTCCACATGGTCTACCGCGGTTCAAGTCCTGGACCTAGAGGTTTGAAAATCATGGTGGGTGCACATGTGCTTGAATTCCACGAGGAGAATGAAGAAGGGATTGTAGTTTGGCTATGCCCCTTGAGGATGATTTCTAATTTTTCCTCTCTCTGTCTCTCTCTCTCCAGTGAGCACATGTGCCCTATGGCAAAAACATTAAATTAAGAAAAAAAGAGAGAGATAAAGAAAAGGAAAAGGAAAAATCACTGTGCTCATTACCAGGAAATAACAATTATTTTTAACATTTTAATTAATCATCTTCTGGGGATATAGACATATTTCTTATTCAAATAAAATAAAAAATAAGATCATTCACTTACTATGGTTGTGTGTGTGCCAACTTTGTTCAAATAATTCTCACACCATAAAATTCACCCAGATAGTGTATATTTCATTGGATTTTACTTCATACTTATTTTTTTAAGAGAGATTTTTGCTATGGGGCACATTTGCTCGCTGAGGAGACAGAGAGACAGAAAGTAGGAAATCACCCCCCCCAATGAGGATGGCCACAGTACAGTTCTTTCCCCATTCTCCTATCTTGATCTTGGGCATGTACACACGTATGCCCTGCGTAAGTATTAAGTTGTCGGTTCCAGCACTTGAACCACACGGTCGACTACATGGGAGTCCAGCGACGAAACTATTACACCATCTGCTGGTCCCATAGTTCCCATTCTTTTGTAAACTTTTTTTCAGTAATAGTAATATGCACATATTTTCCTGTGTTTTTATTACTTTCCTATAATTTTTTTAATGGTTGCATACTGATGCATTGTCTAGCTTTTTAATAATTATTTCATCATTAGTTATTAAAAGCACCTGTCTAATAAGGGGCTTATATTTGGAATGTGTCAGTTACCTATACTTACTTATATAATAGAGCTTTATGATCTTTCCATTGTTATTCCTGACTATGTTCAACACTAGAGTTTTGCTGTATGCTTTTTAAAAGGTTATATTATGAAAATGCACATTTTCTTAATATCTTTCAGATTCAATCAGCAGAGCCTCACAGACAATGGCCAAGTGTGTCAAAGCTGTCACAGAGGGCGCCCATGCAGTAGAGGAGCCATCCATATGCTGATACATCTGCTAGGAAGCCAGTTTGGGTACAGACAGTTCATGGACAGTTACATTGGAGTAACCCCTAAGAGTTTATCTCTTTAAAAAACAACTTTGAGTGATGTAATATTTAAAGTCCTTCCATACTTATTTGAAAATGAGTTGCAGCTGTCAAAGAACTTTGCAGTTTCAAAAACATTTATGTATTGTGTGTGAACATTAATAGCTTAATAAGACTGTATACAGATGCTCTTTCATGTACAAGCATTGATAATCTCCGATGAATACAAAGAAAATCCTTAAAATATGGGCTTTTTGTTTATTTTCTCTTTTTGTTTGTTTAATTTGCTATAGGGTGCACATGCTTGCGAGAGAGAGGAGTGAATGGCCATGCCACAATCCCTTTTCCATTTCTCCTTTCAGGATTTTGGGTGCATGAACTCATACCCAGTGTTTTGGTTCCCCCCTCCACCCAAGCTAAAAGATCCCAGACTCAAACCACACAGTTGGCCGTGTGGGATCCAACCACGCCAACAGTTTATTTTCATAGGTCATTTATATTTGCAAAATTAATGAAATGGTAAGAGCATCCATTAAGACTTAGTTTTTTCTAGTGCTAAAGAAAAGTCTTATGCATTCTATCAAGCTATATAAATATATAATACATCAGATATATGTCTTGGACAATTATAATCATAATAATAGTAGCCAATGATTATTCATCTTTTTTTTTTTTTTTTTTAATTTTGCTATAGGACACATATACTAGCAGGAGAGTCCAGGAAGTGGCATTGTGGTTAAGGCCCTAGATCTCACATGGCCAAGTCCATGGTTCGAGTCCTGGACCAAGCAGCTTGTAAAACACTCTGGGTGCATGTGTGAGTGCCCAGGATCCTAAGAAGAGAATAGGGAAGGGAATCTTTATGGCCCATCCCCCCAGGGACTGATTTCTCACTTTCCCACTCTCTGGTGAGCACATGTGCCCTATGGCCAAAAAAAAAAGTTTTAAAAAAAAAAAAAAAAAGGAAAGAGAAAGTGAGAAATCACCCCTCCCCCCAATGCAGGATGGCCATACCACAATCCTCTCTCCTGTCGAGATTCTGGGCATATGCACACACACACCTAGCCACGTTCTCAAGCCGCTTGCTTTGGGAGTAGAACTGTATAGTTAGCCATGTGGGATCTTGCTGCTACTCCAACCTCCACACCATTCATCATATTTTTCTTCTTTTTCTTTTTTTTTTGTTTTTGTTTTTGTTTTTTTTGTTTTTTTGTTTTTTTGTTTTTTGAGAGATTTTCACTGTAGGGCGCGTGCGCTCGCCAGACAGACAGAGAGAGACATAGAGACAGAAAGCGAGAAATCACCCCCCAGGGGGGATGGTCACGCCGCAATCCCTTCTCCTCTCGGGATCTTGGGCACGCACGCACACGCGCCTGGTGTGAGTTTTAAGCCACCGGGTCCGGGACACAAACCGCGGTCGACTACGTGGGAGTCCAGCGACATAGCCATTACGCTAACTGCTGGTTCCCTCTTCTTTTTCTTTTTTAAGAGAGATTTTTACAATTGGGCATATGGGCTCACCGCAGAGACACGGAAAGTAAAAAATCATCTCCCAGTGTAGATGGCCACACCACAATCCCTTCTCTTACACTCTCCTTTCAGGATTTTAGGCATGAACGTCCATGTGTCCAGTGTGAGTTTCGAGGTGCCAGGTTTGGGACTTGAACCACAGTCAGCCATGTGGAGTCCAGTGATGTAACCACTACGCCATCTGCTGGTCCCCCATTCATCTTTTTCTAAGTGTTAAGTACTTTGGTTTTACATCCTGTTCTTTTTTTTTTTTTGTCAGAGGGTACGTGCACTAGCCTGAGAAAGACAGAGAGAAAGATGGAAAAGTAAGAAATCACCCACCATGGGGAATGGTCACACTGCAGTTCCTTCTCTCTTTACCCATTTTTCAGTATTTTAGCCACATATGCACACACTCCTAGTTTTGTTTTTTGTTTTTGTTTTTGTTTTTGCTATAGGGCACATACGCTCACCAGAGAAAAAGGTGTGGGTATGGAGGTGGGAAATTACCTCTGGGAATTGGCTACACCACAATTCTGTCTCCTCTCAGGATTTTGGGCAAGCACATGCACCCAGGATGTTTTGCAAGCCACCGATGTGAGGCTCAAACCATGTAGTTGGTCATGTTGAATGTGGTACCTTAACCTCCATGCCACCTGTTGGCCCTGCAGTACATTTTTAAGCCACCAGGTCCAGGATCTGAATTGGTTAGTCAGCCGTGTGGGATCCAAACTCTGAAGAAGAATCTTCAGATAAAAGGATAATAAAAACAGGTAGAAATAACCTGGCTGGGGACTGGCAGGTGGCGTAGTGGTTAAAGGCACTGGACTCCCACATGGCCGACCGTGGTTCAAGTCCTGGACCTGGCAGCTTCCTTGCTCGCTTGCTCTCTCTCTGTCCCTCTCTGGTCAAATGAAAATAAATAAAATAAAGTTAAAATAATTCTTAAAAAAAAGGCAATGTGGGACAAGCAGTTAGCGTAATAGCTGTATGGCTGGACTCCCACATAGTTAACCGCGGTTCGAGTCCCGGACCTGGTGGCTTAAACTCACACTGGGCATGTGTGCGTGCGTGCCCAAGATCCCAAGAGGAGAATGGAGGAGAAGGGATTGCGGCATGGCCATACCCCCTGGGGGGTGATTTTTCACTTTCTATCTCTCTGTCTCTCTCTATCTGTCTGGCGAGCACACATGCCCTATAGCAAAAAAAAAAAAACTTTTCCAAAAAAAAAAAGAAATGTATTTTAAAAAAAAAAGAAAGAAAAGAAATAAATAACCTGGCTGATGAATCATGATTCTAGTGAGAGAGTCACTGATGAGAACATCTATGTACTTAAGGCCAAGTCTTATTTGTTGAAGAGGGAACTCCAGAAAGACCCTGGAATAATACCATTTATTGAGGATCTTCTAAATATGTGCCATTCAAGTGTTATATACACTGGCTAGTCTTCACAAAAAACATGCTTGGGACCAGCAGATGGCATAATGATTACATCACTAGACTCCCACATGGCCAGCCACAGTTTGAGTCCAGATCTAGGGGCTTGACACTCCCACCAGGTGTTGTGTGCACATGCCCAAAATCCCATGAGGAGAATGGAGAAGAAGGGATTGCAGCATGGCCATCCCCTCGGGAGTGATTTCTCACTTTTCCTCTCTGTTTCTTTATCTGGCAATGATAAGCACTTTATATAAAAAATCTCTACAAAAACAAAAACCAACCCTGCTAATGATAGGAATGAAGACAAGAAATACCAGCTTACCCGTGGTACAGAACAAGAGACTAAAAGCAGGACTGTGTAATTAATTTTACTATCCTGTGTTGCTTCAAATTAATGTATTTTGGGAACCAGCAATTAGTGTAATGGCTATGTCGCTGGACTCCCACGTAGTCGACCGCGGTTCGCGTCCCGAACCCGGTGGCTTAAAACTCACGCCGGGCGCATGTGCATGCGAGACCATCCCCTCTGGGGGGTGATTTCTCGCTTTCTGTCTCTCTGTCTCTGTCTGTCTGGTGAGCGCACGCGCCCTATAGCGAAAACCTCTCAAAAAAAAATTACTGTATTTTGATAATTATAAAAATTGAGTGTGTATGTGTGTGTATATATGTGTGTGTGTGTGTGTGTGTATATATGTGCGTGTGTATATATATACACATATATATACATACATATATATATGTATATAAATCTTAAAGCATAAACTAAATATAGAATGCCTCCCGTTTTTGGGAGTCATTACAATGAATACATTAAACATATCATATTATCGGGGCTGGCAAGTGGCATGTGGTTGGGGTGCTTTACTCCTACACTGCCTGCCATGGTTCGAATCTCAGACCTGGTGGCTCACTTTGTCACTTTCCCTTTTTATCTTTCTGTCTCCCTCTGGTCACATTAAAAATAATAATAATAACAAATAATTTTGTTAAAGTATCATACTTACTTTATTAGTTTATTTCCATGAGAGAGAGGTATCCCCAACAGGGTTCTTTATACCATAATGCTCGCCAGGCTCAGCTGGCTTTGATCAAGGGCATGCACATGTGTCCAACATGCTCAGTAAGATTCTAGAATGCAAACCCAGGCCCTGTAACCTGTAACCGTCATGCCACTGTCTGGCCCCAAAAGTGTTGTATCTTCTTAATATACGATCTCTTATTATTAGTTGTTGCTGACTTACCAAAACATTCCTTCCCAGATCTTGTTCAACTTTGAAAAAATTACTTAGAAGAATTTTTTTTTCCTGTTGCCAGAGGATATGTAGGTGTTCACCAGACAGCAAGAGAGAGATAGAGAGAGAACCCCCCAGGGGGGTGTGGTCACATTGCACTCCATTTCTTCCATTTCTGCATCCCATCAGGGTTTGGGGCATGCATATTGACATGTTTTTCCAGCTGCCGAGGCCAGGATTTGAACCACAGTCATATGGGATCCAGTTCTCTTAAGCTCTGCGCTATGGAGCCAGTCCATCTGTGTGTTTATACATATAAGTAGTTCTAACTCCCCTCAGTATCCTATCACTAGTGTAGTTTTCTTTTTTTTGATGGCACTGTTTTATGGGGGTTTTTTGCTCTTAGAAGTAGTCTCTTTCTAGTGGTTAGAATCCATCAGACTCAATAAACCTTACTGCAACTGGTAAAAATTTAATCAAAATAAAAAGGAAAAAAAAAAATCTCATGGCATTTGTCTCACGCTTTCTGCCTCTCCCATTCTCAGATCACCACATTCTGTAAAGTAAGGACACTTAGGCAGCTTCCGTGTTGGTCTCTAGGAACATGCTTGCTCTTGTGGTAAGGAAGAGACCTGCCAGCAACCACATGAATGGGCTGAATCCTTTGGACCCATTCGAGTTGAGGTGACTGCAGCCCCATAAAACATCTTGAGCAGGGCCAGCTGGCGATGTGGTGCTTAAAGTGGCTAGATCCCACATGACGCTCTGAGTAGCAGCTTGACAAACATGCAGGGTGTGTGCCTAACATCCCAAAGGGAGAAATGCAGAAGGGATTGCGTGGTGACCCTCCTCCATGAGAAGGGGTGCTTTCTCATGTCTTTTCCCTCTTTCCAGTGAGTGCACATGTCCTCTAGCAAATCAGAAAACAAAACCTTCAGGCTGGCAGGTGGCATGGTGGTTAATGGCACTGGATTCCCACGGGGCTGACCACGGCTCAGGTCCTGGACCTGGTGACTTGCTTTCTCCCTTTCCCTTTCTCTCTCTCTCTCTCTGTCTCTCTGGTCAAATTAAAAAATAATAATAACAAATGGAATTAAACAAATAATTTTTTTTAAAAAAAGAAAAGCTTCAGCCAGGAGCATCCAGCCTCACACTTCTGGATTCCTAGCACACAGTCACTGAGAGAATAAATGTTTGTTTTTTAAAATTTTATTTCATTTTTTTTTAATTTGCTAGAGGGCACATGTGCTCACCAGAGAGAAAGCAAGTCACCAGGCCTGGGACTCAGGCCATAGTCAGTCATGTTTGAGTCCAGCATTTTAACCAAGTCACCTGCTGGCCCCAAATGTTTGCTATTTTTAGCCACTAAATTTTGGGTTATTTTGTTATGTGTTAATAGATAACAAATACACTATAGCTTTGGAAAAGCATATTCCAGGACAACCCACACCCCATGAACTGATACATAGGCAGTATAAAGGCCTTGGGTGTCTCAGTCTTATGAGGGACCATTCCAAAGAACCATTGTAGATCCCAGGCTTTCTGTGGGATTGGCTGCCATTAAATCTGCATTGCAGCTCAACTTTTCCTTTTGCCCATTCTTGCTTTCGTCCCATCCCTTACACAGGTGTTGAGCCCCCAGGGAACGCCTTAATAAGTACTCTTCACACAGTACTCTGCTTGGTCTACTCAGGGCACGCAGTATAACAGCCTGTCTTACTACCTGTGGGCCCCAGGTAGCTGCTCCAGTTATCACTGCATCAGCCAGCAGGAAGCAGGTGAGGGGGAGTGGAGGGCAAGTTCTTCACATTTTGTTGACATGACTTGGAAATGCATCATCTGCTCGCATACCATAGGCAGGGTGCATAGCCACTTTTCTCTATAAGAGAGGAGGCTGGTATGGTGGTTGAGGCACCGGACTCCCACTTGGTCAACCACAGTTTGAGTTTCGGACCTGGTGGCCTGCTTTCTCACTTACCCTCTTTCTCCCTCTCTCTCCATGTCTCTCTCCAGTCAAATTTAAAATAATAATAATAATAATAATAATAATAATAAATTGTACTAGATTTAAAATAATAAATAAAATTAAATAGTTATTCAGAAAAAAAAAAAAAGTAAGGCTATTATTGCAGGAAACGGCTCTTTTGGTAGGTTTCTTATAGATGCTCCAGCCTGGATTGATACATTAGGTGAGTACTAGGTCCAAAAAAAGTAAGATTCCTCAAATACTTAGTATTACATTTTGAGTACAAGAGTGAAATCTAAACTAGTTTTATAGTTGCTTCTATTTCCATTTTTTAAAGAATTATTTATTCATTCATGGTTTTTTGGTTTGTTTGTTTGTTTTAATTTGACCAGAGAGACAGAGAGAGAGAAAGAGAAAGTAAGAAAGCAAGCCACCAGGTCCGGGATTTGAACCATGGTCGGCCATGTGGAAGTGTCGAACGCCTTAACCACCATACCACCTGCTGGTCCCCTTTTATTTCCATTTTACAGGATTTACTATAGATATTCTTCACAGAGATACCCTTCTTGCCAGACAATATACTATGTATTATGAAAACATATTTTCAGAATAAAAAAGAATCACGAGGGCAAACTAGAAGAACTGAGCCTGTTGATCACTAAACCTTCAGAGATTTAGGGTTTTCCTCATGTTCCTATGGGCAGGGTGACTTTGCCCTATTGTTTTTGTTTTTGTTTTTTTTGGAGAGGTTTTTGGTATAAGGCACATGTGCTCGCCAGAAAGACAGAGAGAGAGAGACAGAAAGTGAGAAATCACCTGCCAGTGGGAATGAACACACCACGATCCCTTCTCTTCCATTCTCCTCTTGGGATTTTGGGAACACACACACGTGCCTGGTGTGAGTTTAAGCCAACAGGTGTAGGACTTGAACCACAGTCAGCTGCAGGGGAGTCCAGTGACATAGCCATTACACCAACTGCTGGTCCCTGCCCTACTGTTCTAGAAAAGAGGCATTT
This sequence comes from Tupaia belangeri chinensis, assembly GCF_000334495.1. Classification (NCBI taxonomy): domain Eukaryota; kingdom Metazoa; phylum Chordata; class Mammalia; order Scandentia; family Tupaiidae; genus Tupaia; species Tupaia belangeri. The sequence continues at coordinate 2,431,213 of NW_006159536.1, forward strand.
GCTTTGCTGGTGGGAGTCCTGGGATAATGCCGACGTCCAGAATACACAGTAATTCATGATTTAATTTTATTCATCTTGGTTTCTCTGCCACAAAAAAATAAAGATCAAAAGAAATTTTGCCCATTTGTTTTTTTCTTTTAGGACAGGACACATTCCTGGTCTTTATCTGAGGTATCTCATTATGTCGATACAGTTCCAGTAGAACATACGCCTTTCTGTAGTTCCCAAACTATAATTCCCATTAAGCATAAAGTGGGAAATTCTTGTTTACTTAGTAGGACCCGACAGACACACGCCTCGTGGGCTGGGGCTTGTTTGGGATCTGCAAACCTAAGAGGGATGAACTAAGGGAAGGTGTATCCTGGGCAGCAGCGATCACTTGGGAAATTGGGGTGATTCCTCAGTAACTCCTGTGTGCATCCCCTGTGCCCTGTCCTTGTTTGTCCTTCACTGTCCTAGCCAAGTGTTTGTAGCCACCGGTCTTAGTCCTTTTTTGTGTGGCTGATAGTAATGTGAGACTGGGTGATTTACAGCGGTTTACCGGGCTGGCCCCGTGGGCCTGGTGATTAAGGGATCTTGGTCCTGTATGGCTGCCCACAAGACTCAGAAGCTTAAAAAACACACCGAATGAGCCAGCAGGTGATGTGGGATTTAAGGTGCTGAATCCCACATGGCCAACTCCGCGGTTCAAGTCCCAGACCTGGTGACCTGAAAAACACTCCAGGAGGAAAATAGAAGACGAGGGATTGGGACCTGTCCAGCCCCCCTAAGGAGTGATTTCTCATTTTCCCTCTCTCTCTGGTGAGCGCATGCACCCTATGGCAAAAAAATAAAAATAAAATATAATTTGAAATTTAAAAAAATAGAGGGTTATTATTTGGAGGTCCACGGTTCAGAGGCCAGCTTCTGATACTACATGGCAGAAGGGGGATCTTGAGCAAAGCTGGTGTTCACAAGTTTCTCCTTGTTCTGGTCTGCATCCATTTGGGCTCTGCATGCCTCATTTCTTCTCCTTTTAAACATACAAGAACACACAGTGACACCACCCCAAGGCTGTGGTCACACCCAAAGGCCTAACCTGGGACACCACAAAGATACTAATTTTTACTTAACACCTTATAATACAACTGAGTCGCAACACAAGAACTTTTGGAGTATATCCAATCACTGCCCACTAAGACCAAATTCTGAACAATGGACCTTTGGGGGACAAACCATTGTCCAAACCATAAACCCATCTCTTTTCAAATCTATTGTTCCATAAGAGATATTGTTCCTTCTCGCCTCCTGTTACCTCCAGTGGTTTGCCTCTAATGTTTTGTTTCCTTCACATCATTTTTTTTAAAGAATTATTTTATTTAACTTTTTATTTATTTATTTATTTATTTATTTATTTATTTATTTATTCCAATTTGACCAGGGAGGGACAGAGTGAGAGAGAGAGAGGAAAAGTGGGAAAGCAAGCTGCCAGGTCTGAGACTCAGACTGCAGTTGCCGTGTGGGAGTCCAGTGCCCTTAACCACCACGCCACCTGCTGGCCCCACCTTCACATTATTTCTAACTGTAAATCAAGTGCATTTTTTTATAGAGTCAAATTTGTCATTGTCATTTCACATATCACATATCATACAAGTGATAATCCCTACACCAACTTATGGCCTGATGATTTGGGCAACTGGATCCCACATGGCTGGCTGCATGGGTGCAGTCCTGGGCCAGACAGGTGTGTGTGTGTCCAAAATCCTGAAAGGAGGGAAAAAATGGAAGAGACCATTTACCAAGAGGGGTGTTTTCTTCCTCCCCTACCCCCTTTTGGCAAATACATGCACCCTCTGGCAAATTAAAAAGAAGGGGGGGAAGCCAGCAGATGGTGTAGCAATTGTATCAGTGGACTCGGTAGCTTCAAATCATGCTGGGTGGATGTGTGTGCGTGCCCATGATGCAAGGAGGAGACTTGAGAAGGGATTGCTGCATGGCCATCCCATCTGGGGGCTGATTTCTCACTTTCCCTCTAACTGTCTTGTTTCTCTCTCCAGTGGGCACATGTGCCTCGAAGGCAAAAACCTCTTAATAAAAGTGACAAACATTTATCCAAAGTTTACTTTTTGTGCACATGTCCTTCATTTGGACCTAGTAGACAAAATATATTTGGTGAAACTGGACTAATTCCTTTTTTAAGAATTATTTTATTTAACTTTATTTGTCATTATTATTATTATTTAATTGTATTAGAGAAAGACACAGAGAGAGAGAGGTGGGAAAGTGAAAACTGCCAGGTCCAGGACTCGAATTGCTGTGGGTCATGTGGGAGTCCAGTGCCCCTAACCACCATGCCACCTGCCGGCCCCAAAACAACTAATTCTCATGCAAAAATGGAATATTGAGACAAACATCTTGTGAGTAGTTTGGGAAAGTACCCTGTTGAGTACCAGAAAAGAGATACCTAATCATTTTTTTCTAATTTGCTAGAGGCTATATGCACTTGCCAGAAAGAGACAAAGAGTGTGACAAAGCATGTCCACATGGGGGATTCTGAGCATGCATACACGTGCTCATTGTGTTTTTCTTCCCTTTTTTTTGGACTCACCAGAGAGATAGAAGCAAAAAATCACCCTCCAGGCAGGATGGCTATGCTGCAATCCCTTCACCATTCTTCCCTTGGGACTTTGGACACACACGTAGGCACTCAGCATGATTTTCAAGCTGTGTGGTCCAGGACTTGAGAAGTTGGCCATGAGGGATCCAGACTCCTTACCCTCCACACCATCTGCTGGCCCATGTCAAATCTATTTGGAGAGCCAGCTCCATGGTACCACAATCATGCACTGCTCAAGAGAGGCTGGATCCCATATGGCAACCATGGTTCAAATCCCTGGTGTGGTAAGCCTTGAGACATGCCAGGCATGCCTCAGATTTCACAAGCTGCCAGACCTGGGGGAGGGTGGGTCATGGCATGACCAGACTCTGCGATCCTCCACCTCTCTCTTGTGTGTGCATGCATTATATTACGAATAAAGAACCATCCGGGGGTCTTAAGAGTCCACATCTTATTCCACTGTAAACTCTTTGATAGGACTCAGTTCTTTCATTTAAGGGTGTGGTTTAATTCAATAAATACACATGCAAGAGAAGCAATTTTTCAGGACCAGCAGTTAGCATAATGGCTATGTCGCTGAACTCCCATGTAGTCAACTGTGGTTCAAGTCCCGGACCCAGTGGCTTAAACTCACTCCTGGCACATGTGCGTGTGTGCCCAAGATCCTGCGAGGAGAATGGAGGAGAAGGAATTGCGGCGTGGCCATCCCCCCTGGGGAGTGATTTCTTGCTTTCTGTCTCTCTGTCTGTCTCTGCCTTTCTGGCGAGTGTAAACACCCTATAGCAAAAACCTCTCCAAAAAAAAAAAAAGAGAAGCAATTTTTCAAAAGAAAATTTAAAACACCTTAAAGTGAGTAGAAACAGGCTGCGCCTACTGCGAGGATGAAGACCATTCTCAGCAACCAGACGGTCACATTCCCCAGAACAGCGACATCACCCTGAAGGGACGCACCATCATCGTGAAGAGCCCCCGAGGGACCCTGCGGAGGGACTTCAACCACCTCACTGTTGAGCTCAGCCTCCTTGGGAAGAAGAAGAGGCTGCGGGTTGACAAATGGTGGGGAAACAGAAAGGAGCTGGCGACCATTCACGTCTAGAACACGATCAAGGGTGTTACGTTGGGCTTCCGCTACAAGATGAGGTCTGTGTACGCTCATTTCCCTATCAATGTCGTTATTCAGGAGAATGGGTCTCTTGTTGAGATCCGAGATGTCTTGGGTGAAAAATACATCTGAAGGGGGGACCAGCAGTTAGTGTAATGGCAATGTCGCTGGACTCCCATGTAGTCGACCGCGGTGCGCGTCCCAGACCCGGTGGCTTAAAACTCACGGTGGGCGCGTGTGCGTGCGTGCCCAAGATCCCAAGAGGAGAATGGAGGAGAAGGGATTGTGACGTGGCCATCCCCCCTGGGGAGTGATTTCTCACTTTCTGTCTCTCTCTGTCTCTCTGGTGAGCACACATGCCCTATTGCAAAAACCTCTACAAAAATAAATAAATAAATAAATAAACATCCGGAGGGTTCGAATGAGACCAGGTGTTGCTTGTTCAGTATCTCAAGCCCAGAAAGATGAGTTGATCCTTGAAGGCAATGATATTGAACTTGTTTCAAATTCAGCTGCTTTGATACAGCAAGCCACGATAGTTAAAAATAAGGATATAAGAAAATTCCTGGATGGTATCTATGTCTCTGAGAAGGGTACAGGTCAGCAGGCTGATGAGTAAGATCTAAGAGTTTTCCAGCTACAGTAACAAGCTGGGTAATTTCTAAGGCCTTCATATGACATTTTAAAGATGATAATAGAAATTGATTTGAAACTTTCTTAAACTGATTATCCTTTTCTAACTACTTGGCAAATAAGCAATCGAGGAGTAAAGAATTACTCCTAGCAATAGGAGTATGCTAAGAACAATACAGAATTCCTGATCAATAATTTTTTTGTTTAGTTGTTTTTCTTCACAGGAACAAGTGGCTTAAATCTGGTTTTGGAACGAATAGCAAGGATATTTCAGGCAAGAGAAATACAGTACCAGGGAATGTGGCTGTTCATGGATATAGAGGTTGAGGAAGATCCTGAGGCTAGTTTTACCATGGCATCAGTTTTTATTTGCTACACACGTATCCTAGTCACTTGTAGAGAGATAGCTGAGAAGTGGAGCAAAGTGACAAAACCTTACTACGAGCTACAAGATGTAGTTTGTGTCATGATAAAGAATAATTTTGCCATCCGACGTCTCAGTCATCTACCCTACTTCAGCCGTGCACCCTAGACCTTGTTTATTCTTAAAACATCATTCTTCCGGGACCAGCAGTTAGCATAATGGCTATGTCGCTGGACTCCCATGTAGTCGACCGCGGTTCACGTCCCAGACCCGGTGGCTTAAAACTCACACCGGGCGCGTGTGCGTGCGTGCGTGCCCAAGATCCCGAGAGGAGAATGGAGAAGGGATTGCGGCGTGGCCATCCCCCTTGGGAGGTGATTTCTCGCTTTCTGTCTCTCTGTCTGTCTGGTGAGTGCATGCACCCTATAGTGAAAACCTCTCCAAAAAAAAAAAAATCATTTTTCCATAATCTCTTAATTCCTTGTGTCTCACTGTAAGTGTGATGGGGTTTTACTGTGCTGGAACAGAACATCTCACAGTTCTCGCAAAAAAAAAAAAAAGAAAAAAAAAGGTGAGTAGAGACATTTTTGCTAGGCAAGCCACTTAAGAGATCATTGGGAACTTTTTTGCTTCTGATACAGCAACTTGCTATTACCCTTAACAGCTTCACACTGAAGGCTGCTAGGAAGGACTGTGCCTCCTCAGTATTATACCCTAGGCAGTACTCGGCGTGCTCTTCACTGTGAACATTGCGATGTTAACTCTAATTATGCCTGACCCTCAGAGTTGGGTAGAGCATGTCGGCTGCTCACCCCTGGGGATAACACTTCATTTTTCCCAGGCACCACGATACTGATTAGGGCACTGGGCAAAGAATTTTAGAAATAGGCCCTGCTGCCTAAGAAGAGGTCATTCCTTTCTCTTTCCTTCCCATAGCGGAGTTGACTCACCCTCTGACTCAACATAGTCACGCACAAGAAAAAGGTGAGAAATGATGTCTCTGCTGGTCTCTGGTGCACTAAAGGATATTGTCACATTCAGGACTAACATGATGTCAGATGTCAATTTCCTATTGGGCCTATAGTTCTTGCTCTAGTCCCTTTTCCCCCCCAAAACTCCCCACCAAACCAGTACACCAAAGAGGTAGGTCACTGTTTTATTTTTTAGGTTTTTGCCATAGGACACATGCGTTCACCAGAGACAGAGAGTGAGAAATCACCCCACCCCCCCATCCCCCCTCCGCCCAGAGGGGATAACCACACCACAATCCCTTCTCCTCCATTCTCCTCCCAGGATTTTGGGCACATACACATGCCCAGTGTATTTTTTAAGCTGCTGAGTTCAGGACTCAAATTGCAAAGTTGGCTATGTGGGATCCCTGAGTCTTGTCCACCATGCCAACTGCTAGCCCCGATTTTTTCTTTATTCACAGTGTATGTACACACATGTGTGAAAGAGAGAGATGAGCACCCTCCACTGGACCTGGACACTTAACCATCCATTTCTTCGTCTCCCAGCCTCACAGATCTTGGGCACCCTCATGCATGCCCAGTGTTTTGGGCCAATCGGGCCAGAGATTCAAACTGTGGTAGCCATGTACAATCTGACTTCTCTGGAGAAGCCAATTACCAATGTACCACAGAGCGGACTTTACATAGAATGTACTTTTATTTTTATGTTTTTATCTTGTTAGGTGTTGCACTAGGACATGTGCACCAGCTGGGGAGAGAAACAGAGAGAGGAAAAGTGAGAAATCACCCCCGGGGGGGTGGCCGCACTGCAATCCTTTCTCCTCCAGTCTCCCTGGGACTTGGGGCACATGCATGTGCACCTGGCATGATTTTCAAGCCACTGGGTCCAAGACTCACTCTGTGGTCAACCATGTGGGAAGTCTAGCACCTTAATCACCACACCACTTGCCTTCCCTAGAATGCATTGTTGTTTTCCTTTTCTTAAAATAATTTTTTATAAAGTCATTTAATTTTATTATTGATTTGCTACAGGGCATCTAAAATTCTCATGTTCCTAAGTATCCATCTGTAATTCTAGAGATGAACACAACTTGAAAAAATTTTTATGGAACTTAGGGATCTTTGAAGAACCTCTAGTATTCTTGAACCTCTTTCAGAAACTTAAGTCTTGGTCAATGGTTACATCTAAGCTATTGCTGTTGCTCTCTGCATTTTCCCATCTACAAAGTTCCATGGTACATTTATTAAAAGATACTATTTTAAAAATAGTCATTTAATTTATTATTATTATTTAAAATTTTACCAGAGAGAGAAAATGAGAAAGTAAGTTGCGAGGTCTGGGACTTAAACCGTGCTTAGCCATGTGGAAGTCCAGCACCTGAACTACAAAGCCACCTACTGGCTTCCCAGAATGAATCTTTAAAACTTGATCACTTAAGGCCAGTAGGTGCCGTGGTGGTTAAAGTGCTGGACTCCCATATGGCTTACTGCAGTTCAAATCCTGGATCTGGTGGCTTGCTTTCTCGCTTTCTCTCTTTCTCTGTGTCTCTCTCTGTCTCTTTCTGGTGAATTTGTGTGTATAGCAAAATTAATAATAACAATAAATAAATTTTTTAAAATAATTATTTTTAAGAATTTAAAAAACTTGATCACTCAGTAGTTGAAATTTATTTATTCAAGAGTTTTCTTCCAAGAATCTTGCAAGAACTGGGAAAAGACCTAAACTGATATCAGCCTACCTCAATTATGGCAAAGTAATTGCTTATAGCAAAACAGGAACCAGAATATTATTCTACTTGTTTCAAATAAGTCTGCTGGAAGCTATATTTTTCCCGAGGTTGTGCCATCAAATTGAAGAGATGATGTCAATGGCAGCAAAGCTGCACTTGAGTCTGCAGTGTCCTGGGCTCTAGTTCTAGAATGTACGCTCACTGGAACTCTGGATTCCCAAGTCTCTACAGCATCTAGGTTGTTTCTAGAACTTCTGTTCCTGCATGTTTCATAACCCATTGCGATGATAGTGTTTTAGCTATATTCCAAAGTTGGGGAAAATGATCAAGCTGTGAGTACGATTTGCAGCAACCGTGATATCCAACCCTATTGACTGAGTGACAACGTTATGTGATATTGTACACACTGATTTGCATAGTAAGCAAGAAAGCTATGAAATAAGTTAAATTCTGGCTCTGCCACTTACCAGCTGTGTCATGAAACAGGGATGCGGATAATAATGCCCACCTCATAGAGTTGTTTGGAGATTAGATAACATGTGTAAAGCACTGGGCTGCCTAGTAAGTGTTAGCTGTTGGGGGCCAACAGAGGCCCAAGTGGTGACATTACTGGACTCCCACATGGCCAACTGTGATTCAAGTTCCAGGTCAGGCGGCTTGAAACTCACACTGGACGCATGTGCATGCGTACCCAAGATCTTGGGAGGAGGAGGAGAAAGGATTGCAGCATGGCCATTCCCCACCCGGGGGGCAATTTCTCACTTTCCCTCACAGTGTTTCTGTTTCTCCCACCAAACTCTACCTTCCCACCCTCTCACCCCTGAGAGTGCACGTCTCCTAAGGCAAAAATCTCTAATAAGTGTTAGCTGTTGTGTATTAAACATTGTAAAATTCTAACACGTTTACTCTTCAAAAAGAAAGAATTGGGTAAGCAGGTGGGGTGGTGGTTAAGGTGCTGGACTCCCACAGGGCGAATTGTCATTCAAGTCCTGGAACTGGCAGTTTGCTTTCTCACTCTCTCTCTGTTAAGAGCATGTACCCTACAGCAAATTTAAAAATGATAATAATGGAGGCGGTGGCAGGTGGCGTGGCAGTTAGAGTGCTGGACTCCCACATGACTGACTGCGGTTTGAGTCCCAGACCTGGCAGCTTGCTTTCTTACTTTCCCTCTCTCTCTCTCCTTCTGTCCCTCTCTGGTCAAATTAAAATAAATAAAGTTAAATAAAATAATTCTTTTTTTCAGAAATTACAATAATGGGACCAGTAGGTGGTGTGGTGGTTAAGTTGCTGGCCTCAGTTCCTGTCCCAGACCTGGTGTGTGCCTGTGCATGCCCAAAATCCCAGAAAGAGAATGGAAGAGAAGGAATTGCAACATAGCCATCCGTCCTAGGGCATGATTTTTCACTTCCCCTCTCTCTAGCTCTGTCTGGCTCTCTCTGGTGAGCACATGCACTTTATGGCAAAAACTTAAAAAAAAAGATGGGCTGGTAGGTGGCATGATGGTTAAGGTGCTGGACACCCACATGAATGACCATGGTTCTAGTCCTGGACCTTATGGCTCACTTTCTCACTCTCCTTCTCTCTCTCTCTCTTTTTCTCTATCTCTGGTCAATTTGAATAATAATAATAAATAGTTTTTTTAAAAAAAGAATTATTTTATTTAACATTATTTATTTATTTATTTATTTATTTATTTTAAAAATTTCACCAGAGAGGGACAGAGCAAGTGAGCAAGCGAGAGCTAGAGAGAAAGGGAAAGTGAGAAAGCAAGTCACCAGGTCCAGGACTCGAAGCACAGTCAGCCATGTGGGGACCTAGTGTCCTTAACCACCACACCACTTGCTGGCCCCTGAATAAATAATTCTTAAAAAAAAGATATCAACAATTCAACTTATAGATAAAATAGGAAAAACCTTGGTTTTTAAAACTACCTTCCAGAAAGAAAATATATTAACAATAGATACTTGAATTATTTCCTGAAGTTAAGTTACTGAATATCCTCACATTTTAAATCATAACTTGTTACATGTCACTTCTCATTATCAATATCTATTACAGTGACTTGCACAGATATCCAGTGAACATTTGCTCAGTGAAATAAAGTACATAAATGCATAGTTGTAGCCAAGAGCATGAAGAACTTCTTTGTTGTTGTTGAGTTTATTACAGGACATGTGCACTTGCCAGAGAAAGGCAGGGTGGGGGGGGATAAGAAAGCACCTCCTGAGGGGATGGCCACACCGCAATCCCTTCTCACTTTCATTCCCTTCTTGGGATTCTGGCTATGCACACACACACACACACACACACACACACTGTGATTTTTCAAGCCCCTGCATCTAGAACTTGAACTGTGAAGTTGGCCATGTGCGATCCAGAACCTAAACCACCATTCTACGTGCTAGCCCTGTATTATCCATACCTTTTTACAGTTGTGTAAAAATCTGTGCTACTGAGGCTGGCAGGTGGCATAGTGGTTAAGAGCACTGAACTCCCACACAGCCGACCGTGGTTCGAGTCCC
>NW_006159536.1:2441172-2441848 GCF_000334495.1 Tupaia belangeri chinensis
CTCTCTCTCTTGCTCTGTTCCTCTCTGGTCAAATTTTAAAAATAGACAAATAAAGTTAAATAAAATAATTATTTAAAAATTAAAAAAATATCTGTGCTGTTGATGACAAATAAGGCGAGGGACAGACGGATGGATCAACAGGAGTTAGTTCTTTATGGTTGCTGGAGCACAAGTCAAAACCAGTGTGCTACCAATGAAGGGATGATGCCATTTATTTTTATGAATTATTTAGACAACTGTGTAAACATTTCACAGTTTAAAAATAGGTACCGGGGACCGGCAGGTGGCATGGTGGTTAAGGCAGCTGGACCCCCGATGGCTGACTGTGGTTCGAGTCTCAGACTTGGCAGCTTGCTTTCTCACTTTCCCTCTCTCTCTGTCTCTCACTGGTCAACTTCAATAAAATAAAAAATAAGGGAACCAGCAGTTAGCGTAATGGCTATGTCGCTGGACTCCCACGTAGTCGACCGCGGTTCGCGTCCCGGACCCGGTGGCTTAAAACTCACGCCGGGTGCATGTGCGTGCATGCCCAAGATCCCGGGAGGAGAATGGAGGAGAAGGGATTGCAGCATGACCATCCCCTCTGGGGGGTGATTTCTCGCTTTCTGTCTCTATGTCTCTCTCTGTCTGTCTGGCGAGCACACACGCCCTATAGCAAAAACCTCTCAAATAAATA
>NW_006159536.1:2441858-2443524 GCF_000334495.1 Tupaia belangeri chinensis
AATAATGACAATGAATAAGCATTTTTTTTTTTGAGAGATTTTCACTCTTTCTCTGGCAAGCACACACATCCTATAGCAAATTAAAAAAGTTAAAAATGGTACTTTTGGGGCTAGGAAGAAAAAATAAAAAGCAACATGTTATTACATGGATTTTTTTCCCCCTGAATTGTGGATAATTGGCCTGCTTACCCCACTAGTCAAGATATGTTCATGTAATAGGCATAATCATGATTCCCAAAGGTGTCTATGTCCTAATCTTCCTAACCTGTGACTATATTACCTTGCATGGTAAGAGAGATTGTGCAGATACTATTAAATTAAACATTTTAGAATGGAGTGATCATCCTGGATTATCTGGGTGGGCCTGGTGGAATTAGAAGGATCCTTATGAGAGCAAGTGAGAGGCAAGATGGTGGCACAACAGTAAAACGTGATGCTCTATGGGACCAGCAGTTAGCATAATGGCTATGTCGCTGGACTCCCACATAGTCGACCGCGGTTCGAGTTCCAGACCCGGCGGCTTAAACTCACGCCGGGCGCGTGTGCGTACGTGCCCAAGATCCCAAGAGGAGAATGGAGGAGAAGGGATTGCGGCGTGGTCATCCCCCCTGGGGGGTGATTTCTCGCTTTCTATCTCTCTGTCTCTTTCTGTCTTTCTGGCGAGCACATGCGCCCTATGGCAAAAACCTCTCCCCCCAAAAAAAATGTGATGCACTGTGAGAGTGACCCACATGAGAAGGTTCCAGGTTCAAGTCAAGAGCTTTCTGAAACGCCGGGTGAGTGTGTGCCTGTAACTGGGAGCTAGCTAAAGTTGGGGCTAGACTGCAACACAAAGACCTGCTGAGCTCAATTTTGGTCATGGAAGAAATTAATACACTTAAAGGGGCCTGCAGGTGGTTTGGTGGTTAGGGGTGTTGGACTTGTACATGGCCGATCGTGGTTCAGGTCCCAGACTTGGTGGCTTCTTTTCTCATTTTCCCTCTCTCTGTCTCTCTCAGTCAAATTGGAAATTAATAATGATAATAAATAAAGTTAATTTTTTTTGAAAGGTTTTCGCTATAAGGCGCGTGCGCTCGCCAGACAGACAGAGAGAGACATAGAGACAGAAAGCGAGAAACCACCCCCCAGAGGGGATGGTCACGCCGCAATCCCTTCTCCTCCACTCTCCTCTTGGGATCTTGGGCATGCACGCACACATGCCCGGCGTGACTTTTAAGCCACCTGGTCCAGGACGCGAACCACGGTCAACTATGTGGGAGTTCAGCGACATAACCATTACGCTAACTGCTGGTTCCCAATAAAGTTAATTTTTTTTAACTTTTTTTAAAAAAGAAATTAATTTTTTAAAAAGAGCAAAGGGGCAAGCAGATGGCACAGAGGTTAAGGCACTTGACTCCCATGTGGCCGACCGTGGTGCGAGCCCTGGACCCGGCGGCTTTCTCTCTCTTTCTCTCATCTTTCATGGGTGCATGTGCCCTATAGCAAATTTTAAAAGATAATAATAGTTAATAAATAAAATATTTTTTAAAGAAAAGAGCAAAGCAGGGGGATGAGAGTCAGGGATAACTGTCAGATTCTGTCTTGCTGGCTTTAAGAGGAAAAGGCCAGGGACCAGCAGTTAGTGTAATGGCTACGTCGCTAGACTCCCATGTAGTCGACCATGGTT
>NW_006159536.1:2443562-2452164 GCF_000334495.1 Tupaia belangeri chinensis
GCGTGCCCAAGATCCCAAGAGGAGAATGGAGGAGAAGGGATTGCGGCATGGCCATCCCCCTAAGGGGGGTGATCTCTCGCTTTCTGTCTCTCTGTCTCTCTCTTTCTGGTGAGCGCACACGCCCTATAACAAAAACCTCTCCAAAAAAAGTAAAAGGCCATATGCCAAGGAATGTAGATAGCTTCCTGGAGCTGAAAAGCAAGGGAATGGATCTCCCTGCAGTATGCTGCCTGCTGACATCTTAATTTAAGCTTAGTATAGCCCATCTTGGACTCTGACCTCCTAAACCATAAGATAATAAATTCGTGTTTTTTTTTTTTTTTTTTTTTTTTTCGGGAGGGGAGTTGTTTTGTTTTGTTTTGTTTTTGCTATAGGGGGCATGCGCTTACCAGAAAGACAGAGAGAGACAAAGAGCGAGAAATCACCCCCCAGGGGGAATGGCCCATGCTGCAATCCCTCTCCTCCATTCTCCTCTCGGGATCTTGGGCACACACTCACACGTACCCGATGTGAGTTCAAGCTACTGGGTCCAGGACTTGAACCATGGTCAACTACATGGGAGTCCAGTAACATAGCCATTATGCCAACTGCTGGTCCCAGATTTGTATTGTTTAAAGCCACTGAATTTGTGGTCATTTGTTAGGACAACAAATGGAAATTAATACATTTGTTAATCTGTACCTAACCTATAGAGACACTAATATGTAGCAAACAGAAGCTATTTATAGTTCTCTTAGATTAAAACCGGTTATCTTTAGAAAAGTAATTTATTCCAGGCCTGGGGTGGGAAAAAAAATACAAGATGAATCAAGAGGATCTTATGGTGCAAAAAATAAAAAAGTGCTCAGAACAGGTGGGGGTATGTCAAAGGGCATGAAAATCAACCTGAAAGAGCTCCCAGTGGCCAAAGCTGGGAAAACTTGATCATTAAAATGATAGTACTGGGTTATTATATTATCCCCTAATAAGATATATATCCGTGAATGCACAGTGATATAAATAAATAGTGGAGAATGGACAGTTCTATTGACGAATGCTCAAATTAGCATATAAAAGTCTAAGAAGAGAACCAGCCCCTAGTGCAGTGTTAAGCACATGGGTAAAGAGCCAGATCCTGCCTGGCCACTGACCTAGGTCTAATCCCAGCCCTGTGGTTTGAAAAACACCCACACTTGTGGGCCTGCATGCCTAAAATCCTGGTAGCCTGAAGAAGTGGAGAAAAAAGGATCGCACCATGGTAGGATAGCGTGTCTGATACTCTTGCCAGAAATAGTTACTCAGCGGGGCCAGCAGATGGCAAGGTGGCACTACACTCCCACACAGCCAACAGTGTTTCAAGTCCCAGACCAGGAAAGCAATTTATTGCTTGAAAATGATACCGGATGTGTGTGCATGTGTGCCCAAAATCCTGAAAGGAGAATGGAGGAGAAGGGATTGCAGCATGACCATCCCCTCTGGGGGACGATTTTTCACTTTCCCTGTCTGTGTCTCTCTCCAGTGAGCACACACGCCCTATGGCAAAAACCTAAAAGCAAAACAAACAAAAAACATTACTCATCTAATCATGAGAAATCAGACAAACTCAAAATGAAAGACACTTTTTTTTTTTTTTTGGAATGGTTTTTGCCACAGGGCATGTGCTCTCACCAGAAAGACAGAGACAGACAGAGAGACAGAAATCACCCCCAGGGGGTGATTCACTGCAATCCCTCCTCCTCCATTCTCCTCTTGGGATCTTGGGCAGTGAGTTTAAGCCACTGGGTCTGGGACTCGAACCTTGGTTGACTACAAGGGAATCCAGCGACATAGCCATTACGCTAACTGTTAGTCCCCAAACTGAAAGACAATCTACAAAATAACTGATCAGTAGCCTTCAACACTGTCAAGGTCAGGAAAGAAAGGGAAAATACTGAGGATCTGGAACAGAAAAAGTACATTAGAAAACTGGTGAATTCTGAATGAAGTCTGTAGTTTACCTAACAACAAAATTACCACAAAACACACCTGGAGTTATTTCCCACTAGGATTAGGCTAATCCATGTACTGTTAAGCAATTTACTTGCTAAAACTTGTTTTTTCTAATTGTCAAGATGAAAAGTGTTAGTAGTGTGTAATCTTAGGTGAAATATAACGGTTACCTTGCTTACTGTTTGCATTTTAATAATTTTATTTTCCTTTAAAATAGCTTAATTTGGGGACCAACAGGTGGCAAGGTGGTTGAGGAGCTGGAAACACCCACATGGTACCATAGTTCGAGTCCTGGACCTGGTGGCTTTCTTTCTCTCTCTCTCTCTCTCTCGCTCTCGCTCTCTCTCTCTTTCTCTCTCTGTGTGTGTCTCTTTCTGGTCACATTAAAAAAAATCAATGAATAAATAAAATTTAATAAAGTGATTCTTTTTAAATTAAAAAAAGGCTTAATTTTGAAACAGCTGGTGTGCCCCAAAAGACTTAGCATGCTTCGACATTGTAATGACTTTGACGCAATAATACAGATAAATGAAAGTAAATAAATTAATGGATGCAATTAAAAATGCAAATTTGGATAACAGTACACTGTGGAGGATTTTTGTTGCTACTTACATGTCGACTGTTTGGTTTTATTTCAAAATAGGGAATTAGGGGACCAGCAGTTAGCGTAATGGCTATGTTGCTGGACTCCCACGTAGTCGACCGTGGTTCGTGTCCCAGACCCAGTGGCTTAAACTCACACCGGGCACGTGTGCGTGTGTGCCCAAGATCCCGAGAGGAGAATGGAGGAGAAGGGATTGCGGTGTGGCCATCCCCCCTGTGGGGTGATTTCTCGCTTTCTATACCTCTGTCTCTCTCTGTCTTTCTGGCGAGCTCACGCGCTCTATAGCAAAAACCTCTCCAAAAAAAAATAAATAAATAGGGAATTAGCTAGCATGGCAGAATAAGAAATATATATTAGGTTTTAGTTCCTGGTTTCCGACTGAGTGCTCCTAAAACCCTTGTAATTTCCTGAGTGATAGAGTTGATAGGAGTGTCTTTTGTTCTAATATTTGGCCTTTGTACCCAGTTCCTGACACAGAGTTCCTAAATCCCTTGGAATTTCCTGGGTGATGGGAGCATCTTTTGTGCTAATGAGGCAGCCTTTGGCAGCCCTCTAGACAGACCCCTTCAGTGGAGGGGCTGGTTACCTGAAAGACCAAGCTGTAATTGGAAACCTGGAACTTTCTCCCCTCACCTCCTCCAACCAACCTCTGGGGAGGGAAAAAGGTATTGGAGATGAAGTTAATAATTGATCATGCCTGTGTGATAAAACTCCCATAAAAAACACCTAAACAACAGAGTTCAGAGAGCTTCGAGCTTAGTGAACAAGTCAAGGTGTAGGAGGAAGGCGTGCCCAGGGAGGGCCTGGAAGCTCCCTGCCACCCTCATCCCTCACCAATACCTTGCCCTATGCATCTCTTCTGTTTGGCTGTCCCTGAGTTACATCCCTCATTTAACAACAAAAAGTAAATACAAATAAAGAGTGCTCCTGAATTCTACCAAATTATCAAACAGAAAAGGGGAGTTGTAGGAACAGCCTGGCTTTGTAGCCAAGTGGACAGAAGCGTGGGTAACCTGGGAGCTAATGTTTGTAAGTGGCATCTGAACTAAGGGCACTCTTTTTTTTTTTTTTAGAGGTTTTTGCTATAGGGCGCATGCGCTCACCAGGCAGACAGAGAGAGACAGAGAGACAGAAAGCGAGAAATCACCCCCCAGGGGGGATGGTCACGCCACAATCCCTTCTCCTCCATTCTCCTCTCAGGATCTTGGGCACGCACGCACATGCACCCGGCGTGAGTTTAAGCCACCAGGTCCGGGACTCGAACCGCGGTCGACTACATGGGAGTCCAGCGACATAGCCATTACGCTAACTACTGGTCCCAGGGCAGTCTTGTGGGACTAAGCACCTAACTTGAGGAGGCTGACACTAACTCTGGGTATAGTGTCATAACTGGATTAAATAATAGACTACCCAGCTGATGTCTGGAGAGGTAGAGAGCCGGCTGGTGTGAGAAAACAGCCCACATATTTGTTGTCCAAACTTTTGTAAAGAAAAATGACTCGGGACCAGCAGTTAGCGTAATGGCTATGTCGCTGGACTCCCACGTAGTCGACCGTGGTTCAAGTCCCGGACCCGGTGGCTTAAAACTCACGCCGGGCACGTATGCATGTGTGCCCAGGATCCCGAGAGGAGAATGGAGGAGAAGGGATTGCAGCGTGGCCATCCCCCCTGGGGGGTGATTTCTCGCTTTCTGTCTCTATGTCTCTCTCTGTCTGGTGAGCGCACGCGCCCTATAGCAAAAACCTCTAAAAAAATTTAAAAAAGAAAGAAAAAGAAAAATGACTCACCATATAAAACCATAAATACACAAAATCCTTTCACACAGCCTAAAAGAATGAATGTCTTTCAAGTGTTCTGAACCCAAACATAGACACGAAGAACTCACTGGTAACATGTTATTCCAACAATTTGATTCAGAGGAAATAGAAACTTCCTTCTAACAGAAGAAAGTGACAGATGACCTGCACAGAGAATTTAAGTGCGCTTTCTAAGAACGCTATCATGAGTCCGTGTTATCCTACAACTTTTTTTCTTAGCTTCATTTCAGAGAGATGGACACAGACTGTAGGAACTGAATGATCATTTATCACGCCATCCGTGATCCTTAGATGAAGTACTCAGCATTCGCCGCTCATAAACTGTAGGCAATACAATTCTTCCTTCCTCAGCAGAGAGAAGCGATGGTTTCCATCGAGCTCGAGGCTGGCTTAACGGCCTCCTCTGAGGTTAATGTGAACATCATTCTGGACAGGGTAACAGGAAGCATCTGTGCGTCTCACCGCAGGCTGAAATGATCCTCTTTCCCCATTTGAAGAATAAATTCTGTTGGTACTAAATTTCTTCACTGCTCTTGCTTTGTGCATTTTAAACATTCAGATATCATAGTAAGAAACGTCTGAGAAAACGGAAATGATTTATGACTGTAAATATTTAGTTTTTCCCAGTTAGTCAATATTGGTCGGGTTTTTTTGTTTTGTTTTGTTTTGTTTTTTTCCTCAGTGATTGAAAGGAAACGTGTACTAGCAAAGCCATTCTGAGAAATCTTTTGTTCCTATGTACCAGAACCATCTCTGGTGACAGCAAAACGCAGGAAACAATGTCAGTAAACTAAGAGTTACCTCCAGGACCAAATGCTCTAAATGATCAATCCTACAAAATGCAAGAAGATAATATTCAAAGCTATTTGCTCAAATATATGACAGTTTCCACACAAAAGGCTGTACTGACAACTGTATTGTTCTTCCTATTGTATGTTCACTGTTTACTCCAGACAATTATCTTATGTTCTGTTATTAATTATTTGACCTTAGAGCTAGTCACTTAGAAATAAAATAGAGAGGGCCAACAGGTAGAGTAGTGGTTAAGGGGCTAGACTCCTGCTTGGTCAATAGTGGTTTGAGTGCCAGACTTGGTGGCTTGAAAATCATGCTAGACACAGGTGCATGGGTACCCAGAATCCTAAAAGAATGGAGTTCCAAAAGGGATTAAGCCATGGCCATTTCCCTGGGAGGTGAGTTTTCACTTTCCTTCTCACTGTCTCTGTCTCTCCACTTTACCTCCTTCCCAACAAGTACATATAGCAAAAACCTTAAAAATAAAATTAAAATATACTAGAGGATCAGCCCGTGGCCTGGTGGTTAAGGTGGCTGGATCCCATGTGGCTGACGGCACGATTTGATTTCTAGATCCAGCACGTTTCAAAACATACTGGGTGTGTGTATATTCCCAAAATCCTGAAAGGAAGGAGCAATGAAGGAGAAAGGATTACGGTGTGACCATGCCTCATGGGGAGTGCTTTCTTTTTCCCTCTTTCTCGATCTCTGTCTGGTAAGCACATGTGCCCTCTGGCAAAAATTTAAAGAAATTATCAAGAATATGCATACATTTGAAATATTTTGGGCAATAACAAAAGCAAGCAGAAATAAGATAATAGAAAGGTAGAATGCTTAACACTACTTCCAGTTTTCTTTAATTTGTGCTATAGGGCATCTGCACTCACCAGAGAGACAGAAAGAGAGGGAGAGAGGGAAAGTAAGAAATCCCCCAGGCCACACCACAATCCCTTCTCCTGTTGGGACTTTGGGTACACATGCACATGTGCCCAGCATGTTTTTCTCGTTCTTTCTCTCTCTTCCTTCCTTCCTTCCTCTCTCCCTCCCTCATTCTTTCTTTCTTTTGATTTGACCAGAGAGGGACAGAGTGAGAGAGAGAGGGAAAGCGAGAAACCAAGCTGCCAGGTCAGCCATGTGGGAGTCCAGCGCCCTTAACCACCATGCCATTTGCTGGTCCTCTAGCAAGATTTCCAAGCTGCCAGGTTTGGGACTCTACCCACACAGCCAGCCGTTTGGCATCCAGCCCCTTAACCTCAACACCACCTGCTGGCCCGCTATACCCAGTTTGGTTTTTTGATTTTTTTTCAAAAAGAATTACTTATTTAATTTAATTTAATATTATTTTTAAAATTCGACCAGAGAGAGAGAGGAGAGGAAAAGTGAGAAAGCAAGCTTCCAGGTGTGAGACTCAAACGTGGTCAGCCTTGTGGGAGTCCAGTGCCTAAACCACTGAGCCACCTTTTAGCCCCTCCCAAGCTCTCCCAGTTCTTCTTCTTTTTTTTTGCTGAGAGATTTTTGCTATAGGGCGGGCACATGTGTTCACCAGAAAGACAGAAAGCGAGAAATCACCCCCCAGTGGGGATGGCCATGCCACAATTCCTTCTCTTCCATTCTCCCGAGACTTCGGGCATGCATGCACACATACCTGGCATGAGTTTTAAGCTGCTGGGTCAGGGATGTGACCGCAGTCGACTACGTGGGACTCTAGTGACATAACCATTACGCTATCTGCTGGTCCCACTTCTTCCAGTTTGAAAGAGTATAATATGGGCAGTTACAATAGAAGAGTTGAGGGTTATTAAAATGCTTGGAATTGAACAGATATTTTGCCAATCATTTTGGCTTTTTAAAAACTGCCAGAGAGTACATGCCATCTCCAGAGAAAGAGGAAGAAAGCACCTCCTCGTGGTGCTTCTTCATTCTTCCATCCTGTCGATTTGGGGCAGGCACGCACATGAGCCTGGAATGTTACTTGGCTGCCAGCTATGAGACTTGAATCATGCTGTCAGCCACATGGGATCCAATTGCCTTAACCACCAGGCCACAGACTGGTTGCCGTAGACTTTAAAAAAATTTCTTTGCTACAGGATTATGTGCTTGCAAATTTAAAAAATAATAATAAATAAAATTAAATAAATAATTCCTTTTTTAAAAAATTAAGCACATTTCCCTTGAGAGGGAAAGTGAGAAAGCAGCCATATGAGATGCAGCTGTCTCAACCACCACTTTACCAATTGGCCCTGGAATTTATTTCATTTATTTAATTATTTATTTATTAATTAAAGAACAGGGACTCGCTATGTTGCCCAGGCCCGCCTTGAGCTCCAGATCCTCTTGCCCCAGCCTCCTGAGTTGCTGGGACTATGAATGCACACCGCTAAGTATGGACTTCAGGCTGGGCCAGGAATCACACCGAAGCCTCCTTTGTGGTCATGGTAGGTCAGCCTTCAGAGCACAGCATCTTAGCGGTGGGCACCATTGCAACTGGGCTAAGATTGTTTTGCTTAGGTACAAGTGTTTATTGCTCATTGAATATTCTCTTACTTTTCTACTTGGCTTTCATAGTCCTCTTTTTTTAAGAATTATTTTATTTAACTTTATTTATTATTATTTGTTTTAATTTGACCAGAGAAAGAGAGAGAGAAAGAAACAAGAGAAAGTGAAAAAGCAAGCTGCCAGGTCCAAGACTCGAACCATGGTCAGTCACATGGGAGTTCAGTGTATTTTGTTTGTTTGTTTTTGGAGAGGTTTTTACTATAGGGTGCACGTCCTCGCCAGAAAGATAGAGACAGAAAGTGAGAAATCATCCCCCAGGTCCAGGACGCAGACTGCAGTCAACTACGTGGGAGTCCAGCGACATAGCCATTATGTCAATTGCTGGTCCCAGGAGTCCAGTGTATTTAACCACCATGCCACCTGCCAGCCCCCAAAGTCCTCTTTTTTGGTTTGTTTTTGGCTTCGTTAATATTATTTTCTTATTTAATTTAATCATTGTATGTCTCCACAGGATACAAAATGAATACGCAGACTGCAGTCAACTACGTGGGAGTCCAGCGACATAGCCATTATGTCAATTGCTGGTCCCAGGAGTCCAGTGTATTTAACCACCATGCCACCTGCCAGCCCCCAAAGTCCTCTTTTTTGGTTTGTTTTTGGCTTCGTTAATATTATTTTCTTATTTAATTTAATCATTGTATGTCTCCACAGGATACAAAATGAATCCTCCCTTGGGACCAGCAGTTAGCGTAATGGCTATGTCGCTGGACTCCCACGAAGTCGACCACGGTTCAAGTCCCGGACCTGGTGGCTTAAACTCATGCCAGGTGCGTGTGCGTGCGTGCCCAAGATCCCGAGAGGAGAATGGAGGAGAAGGGATTGCGGCGTGGCCATCCCCTCTGGTGGGTGATTTCTCGCTTTC
>NW_006159536.1:2452211-2460217 GCF_000334495.1 Tupaia belangeri chinensis
ACGCGCAAAAAAAAAAATCTGCCCTTCACTTCATATCAGTCCAGGGGCATTACCATACACATTATCAACAGATAATTTCCCACTTTTGTGTCTGTTGAATGTTTTGCTTCCTCCCCCCACCCCTTGATTCTCTCCCTCCTGCCTCTGAAAGTCCTCTTAATTGAGCCCTCTTCTATTGCTTTTTTTTGCTACCATTTCCAGCATAAACCTGTGGCACTGTAAGAAGACCTACACATTCATCATCATTTGTTTGTTTGTTTGCTTTTTGTTTTTGTTTAGGAAACGTTTTTTGCTATAGGGCGTGAGTGCTTGCCAGAAAGACAAAGAGACAGAAAGTGAGAAATCACCCCCCAGGGGGGATGGTCACGCCGCAATCCCTTCTCCTCCATTCTCCTCTTGGGATCTTGGGCACGCACACACGCCCGGTGTGAGTTTAAGCCACTGGGTCCAGGACTCCAACCATGGTCGGCTACATGGGAGTTCAGGGACATAGCCATTACTCCAACTGCTGGTCCCAATATATACTTTTATTTGTAGAGAGATTTTTTGATATGGGGCATGTGCTCGCTGGAGAGACAGAAAGTGAGAAATCTTCCAAGGGGGTACGGTCATGCCACAATCCCTTCTCCTCCATTTTCCTCTCGAGATCCTGGACACACACAGACGTGCATGATGTGTTTCAAACAGGTCTAGAACTTGAACCGTAACCTTACGCCATCTGCTGGTCCCACAAACCAGAACATTTAAGCACAGTCATCTCGAGCTCTCCTCAGGTCCCTTCATTCTTTTAGTCGTAAACCAGGCTGGTTCAGACCTACACTGTAAAGTCACGGAAGACAATCTTTTGTTCACTCCTTAACCACTGCAGGATGGTTCCAATTTCACCCTTAAAATATGGAGCAACAGCTTTTCTGTCTCAACCCAGCATAAAAATATATACATATGTATGTAAATGAAGAGAACTATCCCAAGAAATAATACTTTATTTTCAGAATTATTTAATTTTAGGGGGACCAGTAGATGGCGTAGTGGTTATGTCACAGAACTCGCACATGACCAACTGCTTGCTGTTTGAGTCCTGGAACTGGTGGCTTCCAACTCATACTGGGCACATGTGCGTGTGTGTCCAACATTCCAAGAGAAGAATGGAGAAGGAAATACAGTGTGGCCATTCCCCTGGGTGGTGATTTCTTGCTTTCTGTCTTTTTATGTCTCTGTCTCTCCAGCGAGCACAGGCATCCTATAGCAAAAATCTCTCTCTAAAAACAAAACCTCATGCTGAGCATGTGTGCATGAGTGCCAAAAATGCTGAGAGGAGGGACCAGCAGTTAGTGTAATGGCTGTGTCGCAGGACTCCCACATAGTCGACCACGGTTCGAGTCCTGGACCCGGTGGCTTAAACTCATGCTGGGTGTGTGTGTGTGTGTGTGCGTGCCCAAGATCCCGAGAGGAAAATGGAGGAGAAGGGATTGTGGTATGGCCATCTTCCCTGGGGGGTGATTTCTCGCTTTCTGTCTCTCTGTCTCTCTCTGTCTTTCTGGTGAGCACACATGCCCTATAGCAAAAACCTCTCCAAAAGGAAAAAAAAAAAAGAAAAAGAAAGAAAACTTTGATCGCAGTGACTGTTTCTGTCTTTTTTTTTTAAGTTTAAGTTTCATTCTTTCATGAGACAGTGACAGCTACCCTTGACAGAATCTCACCACACCCTGATTTTCTCCCCCACCTCTAGTCTTTCAGCTATCCAGAGCCATGGGCACACCCAGTCTGCTCAGTCCTACTCAGGATGTGAACACTGAGCTTTCCCATATGGTTCTAGTAACACAGAGTGGTGCCCTCTTGCTTGTGCCACCATGGCTGGGTAAATATATCTTTTTAAAATTTTTTTAAAGAGTTAATTTATTTTATTCATTACCATTATTTTATTTTATTTTTAATTTTTTGAAGTTGACTAGAGAGAAAGACAGTGAAAAAGTAAAGTGAGAAAGCAAGCTGCCAGATCTGGGACTCAAAGCGTGGTCAATTATGTGGGGGTCCAGTGCCTTTAACCACCATGCCACCTGCCGGCCCAAATATATCATTTTAAAAAAGGATGTAAGGCCAACAGGTGGCGAGGTGGTTAAAGGTGCTGGATTCCCACATGGCTGACTGTGGTTTGAGTCCCAGATCTGGCCACTTGCTTTCTTGCTTTTCTTTTCTCTCTGTTTCTCTCTGGTTAAATTAAAAAAATAATAACAAATGGAATTAAATAAATAATTCTTTAAAAAAAATGCTAGAGGGCATATATACGTGCCAGAGATAGACAAAGAGAAAGGGATAAAAGAAAACACCCCTGGGTTGGCAAGTGGTGTGATGGTTAAGGGAACTGGAATCCCACGTGGCTGACTATGGTTCGAGTCCTGGACTTCGCAGCTTGTTTCTCACTTGTGGTCTCTTTCTCTTTCTCTCATTCTGTTCCTCTCTGGTCAAATTAAAATGAACAAATAACACTAAATAAAATAATTCTTTAAAAAAGTGTTGGGAGGGGACCAGCAATTAGCGTAACAGCTATGTTGCTGGACTCCCATGTAGTTGGCTGCGGTTCAAGTCCCAGACCCGGTGGTTTAAACTCATGCCGGGTGCGTGTGCGTGCGTGCCCAAGATCCCGAGAGGCGAATGGAGGAGAAGGGACTGCGGCGTGGCCATCCCTCCGGGGGGTGATTTCTCGCTTTCTCTTTATCTGTTTCTCTGTCTTTCTGGTGAGCACACGTGCCCTATAGCAAAAACCTCTCCCAAGAAAATTTTAAAAAATAATAAATAAATAAAATTAAACTTTTAGGGACCAGCAGGTAGTGTAGAGATTAAGGCACTGGGGGACCAGCAGTTAGCGTAATGGCTATGTCGCTGGACTCACACGTAGTCGACCACGGTTCGCGTCCCGGACCTGGTGGCTTAAAACTCACGCCGGGCACGTGTGTGTGCGTGCCCAAGATCCCGAGAGGAGAATGGAGGAGAAGGGATTGTGGCGTGGCCATCCCCCGTGGGGGGTAATTTCTCGCTTTCTGTCTCTCTGTCTCTGCCTGTCTGTCTGGCGAGCGCACGCGCCCTATAGCGAAAACCTCTCCAAAAAAAAAAAAAGAGAGAGAGATTAAGGCACTGGAGTCCTAATAACTAACAGCAGTTTGAGTCTTGGACCTGGCAGCTTGAAAATCACCTAGGCATGTGTGCCTGTGTGCCCAAAGTCCTAGGAGGAGAATCAAGGAGGGATTGCAACATAGCCATCCCCTCTGGGGGGTGACTTTCCCTCTGTCTGTCTTGTGTCTCTCTCAGGCGAGTGCATACACCCCATGGCAAAAATCAAAGTTAAATTTTCATTTATTCAAGAGCACTAACTTTAATCAAAAGAAGAAATCTCATGGAAGTTAAGCAGATAAATAGTAACTATGTAAATAGGATTGCAATTAATTTTTGTAAAGAATTATTTTTATTTATTTTAATTTGACCAGAGAGGGACAGAGTAGGAGAGAGAGAGAGAAGGAAAGTGAGAAAACAAGCTGCCAGTTCTGGGACTCAAACTGCCGTCAGTCATGTGGGAGTCCAGTGCTCTTAATCACCATGCTACCTGCCGGCCCCTCGGATTGTAATTAATTTAATAATTATTTTTCAATACTTTAAAAATTGATTCTAGAGGGGGCCAGCAGGTGGCATAATGGTCAGAGGCATTGGACTCATACGTGGCCAACTGCGGTTTGAGTCCTGGACCTGGTAGCTTGCATTCTTGCTTTCCTTCTCTGTGTCTCTCTGGACAAATTAAAAAATGATCATAATAATAAATAAAGTTAAATAAAATAATTCTTTCAAAAGAAGATTTGAGTTTAGAACATGGCCTCAAATTTTTCCCAGTTTTCAAATTAAAGTCCCACTCTGATTCAAGATATTTTCAATGAAAAGAATAGAAGAGAAACTGACAGACATGGAGTTGCTGTTATGTTAGCTATTACACTACCTATGGTCCCAGAAATGATCCTAACTGAAGTAATATGTGTTAAGAAGAAGCACAGCAAGATCTTAAAGGCTACAGTACTTACCCCAGTTTGTACAGCTCTGGGTACATATATATTAGCTCTGGGATTCACACGTCGCTTTCTGATCTAGACCCCACACTTTGTCTACTACCTAACACTATATGTGTATTTTTTAAAATAATTATTTAATTTAATTAATTTATTTGTTTTAATTTGACCAGAGAGGTACAGAGATAGAGAGAAAGAGAGAGAGCGCGAGAAAGCAAGCCACCAGACCCAGGACTTGAACTGTGGTTGTCCATGTGGGAGTCCAGCACCCTTAGGCACCATGCCACCTGCCAGCCCCATTCATTTATATTTAATATAACCAGAGACACACACACACATACATGCACACTCAGAGACAGAGAGAGGGAGGGAAAGTGAGAAAGCAAGCCTCCAGGTCCAGGACTCAAACCATGGTCAGCCATGTGGGACTGTCCTGTGCCTTATCCACCATGCCACCTGTTGATCTTCCCTATATGTGTATTTTTTTAGAGGAATTTTTGGGTTGATAAATGGTAGGGTGGTTAAGGCATTGGACTCCTACATGGCCAACCATAGTTCAAGGCCCAGATGTGGCAGCTTGCTTTCTCATTTTCCTTTTTTTTCTCTCTCTCCAATTGAAGTTAAATAACAATAATAATAATGTGCAGAAAACCGAATGTCAAGGTATGGAAAGCAGCACTTGGAGAGATTAGGAGAACTGTTTATTATGCTGACGGAGACAGAGGAGCTAATACTTTAAACCTTCGGCCCTGACTGGGGATCAGACATGGTCTTTTATGGGGGAATTGGGGAAGGAGAAGTCTGGGGTGGGGAATGGGCTTAGAACCTGCCCTATGTAGTGTCAAAGGGAGAAGTCAGAGAAGCAGGAAGTCTAATCTCTTCAAGGTACTAATGTATCCAAGGCACTCATCTATTCAAGGTTTCAGGTTATCTTGTAGCTCCAAGGAGGGGCAATAAGTTTGCCAGAGGGCAGAAATTTCAGGCCGCTATCAGCCCTGAGTTATTCATGAATTCAGGGTCCTTCCATAGCTTTTGGAGCAGCTACAAGCTGTTGATACTTGATGGCTTTGAGGGGAGAGGTTGCAAATCTCTGAACAGATTAAGGACACATAGTCTGACTGCTGGTGTTAAAATAATAACCGCCAGGGGCCTCGGGAGAGTCAGTGGCTATGAGGTCCATGTCCAGAGCCCATACTGTCTGAGACCCGTGTAGCAGACCCATATCCCTGCAGGGACGCAACTGTAACAATCATGACTCTTTCTGTTCTTTCCTATAAAATAGGGTGTTCCATTGTCCTGGCACTTCTGGAGGGTGACCAAGTCAAGGCAGGACTTGTAGGCTGGCCTCTGGTGCACAAATGCCAGCTGGCTTGGAGGCCCTGGAATGACTATGGGATCATAAATCCCGGGTAGGTGGACTAACATTCATAGATGTCCGGTTGCAGCTGAATAGTGGCTTGCTGGATGGTTTGGCTGTACCACTTGAGGTACGGGGGTGGGGGGGGTGGGCACCTGTCAGCCTCGGCAAAAGAGCAAAGCCGAGGGTCAGGAATATCACTAAGGCAAAATCAGTATTAGGAACAGAGCCCTAATGAAAATGCCTCCAGTTAGTTAATCCAGACATTTTAGGCCTGTCAAGATCCCTACTACCAGGAAGTATACTACTGCTAGCAAAAGCCTCTCCTGTAACTCCAGTCTCCTGGGGCCACCGCTGCCAGACCAATGGAGAGAAGCACAGCCAGGACTACGAGAGGGGCGAGGAGTTGGAAATGATAAGGGTATGGTGGGGGTGTTATCTGTCGCTGTCCTCAAGCTTCTGCTGTACATAGATTGGTCAGCGTCTGGAGTGACCAAAGCAGGGCTGTAGACTCCTCAGGCTTCCGCTGTGTGTAGAGCAGCCAGCCCAGGAGTGACTGCGGTCTCAATGACAGGTTTTGGTCCTCTAAAAAGTTATCTTAGTTGGCTGCTCAGGATGGTTTTTCGTCATCCAGGTCCCGGGGTCCTCAGATGCTGCAGCTTGTTTTACTCACGAGTGGTGGGTTTCACGCTGGTTAAAGCAGCTGAACCTGATGAGTCAAAGCTGATTTGCTCTCTAAGTTTAGTCAATAGGTCCCTTCCCAGCAATAGGACTGGGCAATCAGGAGGTACAAGAATTCATGGGTAACCAAGTGTCCCCTAATCAGCAGCTTCTTGCCTGAAAAAGGGGCTGGTAGTAGAGAGTTGCTCTGCCTTCTGTAACAACCCTATTCGCGCCTTTCTGGAGGGATCCTCGGGTCTCCTGAAGGAGCATCT
The DNA here is from genome assembly GCF_000334495.1 of Tupaia belangeri chinensis. Taxonomy (NCBI): domain Eukaryota; kingdom Metazoa; phylum Chordata; class Mammalia; order Scandentia; family Tupaiidae; genus Tupaia; species Tupaia belangeri. The sequence goes on from NW_006159536.1 coordinate 2,458,553, forward strand.
AAAGAGTGAGGTTGTCCTGGGCTGCAGTGGCTCACTGGGTGATGGCGGGTGAGGCTGAATCTGGGCGCAGAATTCGGCTCGGCTGGCGGCCTACCGCCGGTGCTGGCTCTTTGGGCTGCTTTTTAGGCCCCAGGGAAACAGATGGGGGCAGGGTTTCAATGACTGGTTAGCCAGGACATATGGGGGTTGGATCCGTCGAGGTAATTGCCGAAGGAAGGTTGTGTAGATAGAGGGTGATGCCTGCCCTCTCCTTCCCCAGCCATAGTGGGTAGGTTTCGCTCCATGGTGGAAGCCTTTGCAGGAGGGTCAGGATGGGCTCTGGGATGACATTTTTGTCACAGTCAGGAGGAAACTCATGTCCTAGGAGTGGCGGCCTTCCAAGGACAGAATCAACAACCTGACATTTGCTACTCTGCCTAACCGCCTCTATAGGAAAAACCTTCCCATCAGCCTCTGTGTCCTCCCCCTCCTGTCAACAGTGTCGCAACAAACAAAGGGTGGGTGCCCTCCAGAGGGGACCCATCAAGCATCTGTTTGGTCATGTCACTTGCGGGCTTTGTGTAGTTTCTTGTCAATAAGCAATTGGATGGGGATATAGAACCTTACAGGATTGAACGCGTGGAGAGAGGAGTACCTCAGCGCCAATTTTGCCACCTAGCCTTCGTGGAACTATTATGGAAACACAGTTAAACAGACCAAATCATGCTCTGTAGGAAGAAGCCGAGGAGCCATGAACACACCCACTCATCACAAACACTCACATTCATTCCCTCTCCCACACCAGCCAATTACCAGATGAGCCCTGACTGCCGCTTCTGCCACCGAAGGAGAGTGTACAGGTCTCCTCTTCCACTCAAATCGAGTGGGTCTGACTAGGGCTCTACAGATCCCCGGGGGCTTACCAGATTACCAGAGTTGCCCACGGTTGATGCATCAGGTTTCAGGGGTTGGTCCTCTCCAATTGGAGTCCAGTGATCCGGGAACGCTCAGCCTCAGGGTGGGCACCTTGGCTGGGGGATCCCGACAAACAAGATGGGGGTGCACCTATCTCTCCACACCATAGTGCCCGCCCCGGGGAGAAATGCCCTGGGATCAGTGGCTCAAAGGGCCAGTCTGATTCCATTTCCCGGCCAATGCGCCAAAATGTTGCAGAAAACCAGACGCCGAGGAATGGAAAGCAGCATTCAGAGAGATTGGAACTGTTTATTATTGCTGGTGGGCACAGACGAGTTAACACTCTAAGATCTCTGGCCCTGACTGGGGGTTGGACATGGTCTTTTACAGGGGAATTGGGGAAGGGAAGGTCTCGGGATGGGGAATGGGCTCAGAACTCGCCCTATGCAGCATCAAAGGGAGGAGGCAGAGAAGCAGGAAGTCTAATCTATTCAAGGCACTAATCTATTCAAGGTTTCAGGTTATTCTGTAGTTCTGGGGAAGGACAGTAAGTTTGCTGGGGGGCAGAAATTTCAAGCAGCTATCAGCCCTGAGTTATTCTTGAACTCAGGGTTCCACTTATCAATAACAAAATTAAATAAAAATTAATAAAATTAATTAACTTATTTTTAATTTAACCAGAGAGAGAGAGAGAGAAACCAAGCCATCAGGTTTGGGACTAGAACCACAGTTGGTCATGTGGGAGTCCAGTGTCTTAAACACATGCCCCCT
>NW_006159536.1:2462477-2470247 GCF_000334495.1 Tupaia belangeri chinensis
ATTTAACCAGAGAGAGAGAGAGAAACCAAGCCATCAGGTTTGGGACTAGAACCACAGTTGGTCATGTGGGAGTCCAGTGTCTTAACCACATGCCACCTGCCAGCCCCTATATGTGCATTTTAAGACAATAAACTGGTATCTGCCTTGTAAAAGTCACTGGGAAATAATATTTCATAATCCTTTTTATGAGTCTTTGCCAGAAAAGTCTTTCATTTTTACTACCTCATATTGAGATTTAATGCAATTCTTTGTTTAGAATGGTTAATGAAAGCAGAATGGTTAATGAAACTGTTAATGAAAACTGGTTGCAATATTCTGTACAAACTCTTTCGGTAACCCATTTTATATTTTAGGACCTTAACTGAGTCTGAAGGGCACCAAAAGCTCAGTGAAACAGAGAATTCTTTGTTGTCAACTATAAACTATCTGGATTTTCAAAAGTATCTGGGGAAAAGAGAAAAAAAAACAATCAAGGGACTTTTTTTTTTTTTAATATTTTGTATGCCATAATCATAGATCATTTTCTCCTTTTTATCTTCCTGTGTTGAATTCAGCTAGTGACTAGTGCTGTCATGTCCACTGTCTGGGTAGTTAAACAAAACAAAACAAAACAAAACTGTACTTTCTGACCTTGAGCAGTACTGCCTGTAGGTGTTTGCTGGCAAGCAACCCAAAAGAGCAGCTAACCTTCACACAGCACGTACTGTGTGTTGGGGACCCAGCTTTTTGCCTTACAACATTTGTGCCATTTAATCCTCAGAACACCCAACTGGGGGCAGTACTGAGAGGTTAAGGAGTTTGCTCAGTCACTCGCATAGGAGGAAAAAGTGGAGCCCAGCTTCTAAGCTACATGGCCTTGACTCCAGAGAGTAAGCTCTTAACTCTGATGGCCCCTGTGGTACATGTGGAAAAACAAACAAAACGAAAACCTTAAAAGCCAAAAAAACCTAGAAAACAATTTAAGGCATTAAAAAAGAATAACCTACGGACCAACAGGTGGCATGTTGGTTAGTTAAGGTATTGGAATCCCACATGGGAGACCACGGTTCGAGTCTCGGACCTGGCAGTTTGCTTTCGTTCTCTCTTCCTGTCTTTCTTTTGTGAGCACACATGCCCTATAGCAAATTTTAAAATAATAAGTAAAATAAACTTAAAAATAAAAAGAAGAAGGTTACTATATATTTGGATCAGCATCAGAAGTTTTCAGAGACAAGATTTTGGGCAAGGCATCAAAGGAGACTGGGATTTCATTGATAGAGCACAGAATAGAGAACACCAGGACAAGAATAGACCCATCAGGCCCAGTGACCGTGACATAGGTGTAGCAACTTCTCCGGCAGTCTGGAATCCACACGGCCACCAGAGGGTTTGGATCCTAAGTGGACCTAAAACACACCAGGCATAGGTATGCCCAAGATCCTGACTAGCTGCAGGATTGGGGAGGGGGACTGCTGTGACAAGACCCTACTGAGGATGTCTCTCTCGTATAGTACTCTCATGAAATAGATATACAAAAAAAAAAAAAAAAAAGAAAGGAAGGAAAAGAAAGAAAGAAAGAAAGAAAGAAAGGAGGAAAGACAGAAAAAATAGAAGCCTCAAATCAAGAATGGTCATAGCTTATTGGTGGGGTAAAAAGAGCATTAGTTGGGGCAGGTAGGTGGCATGGTGGGTGAGTCACTGGACTCCCACATAGCCTAACATGGTTCAAATCCTGGATCTGGCGGCTTGCTTTCTCACTCTCCCTTTCTGTCTGTCTCTCTCTGGTCAAAATGGAAGAATGATGATAATAAATAAAAAAAAAATAATAAATAACAAACAGTGTTAGTCATGGGGGCCAGTGGGTAGCATGGGGGTTGAGGAGCTGGACTCCCATATAGCTGCTGTGTTACAACTGACTTTACCATTTTATATCTTTAACAATCTTCCCTACCTGAATTTAAATCAAGTTATTTCAGCTGTAATAATAGTGACTCCTTATTTTATATGAGAGGATTTCTCTCTTATTTTTCCACTCTTACTATTCAATTCTGGCTATCTATGATAACTACCTGGCAAAGATATCATTCTCTCTCTCTCTCTGGTGAGTGTATGTGCCCTAAAGCAAATTAAAACAATAACAATAAATAAAATGGAATGATTCTTTAAGAATTATTTTTATTAATTAATTATTTTTTTGGAGAGGTTTTTGCTATAGGGTGTGTGTACTCACCAGAAAGACAGAGACAGAAATCGAGAAATCAACCCTCAGGGGGATGGCTACACCGCAATCCTTTCTCAATTCTCCTCTCAGGATCTTGGGCATGCACGCACACGCGCCTGGTGTGAGTTTAAGCCATTGGGTCCGGGACTCGAACTGCGGTTGGCTACATGAGAGTCCAGTGACATAGCCATTACGCTAACTGCTAGTCCCTTTATTCATTAATTTTATTTTAATTTGGCCAGATAGAGACGTACATACACAGAGAGAGAGAGAGGGAAAGTGAGAAAGCAAGCTACCAGGTCCAGGACTTGAACCATGGTTAGTCATGTGGGACTGTCCAGAGCCTTAACTACCATGCCACCTGTTGGTCTCCCAAATTAAACAATTCTTAAGTCAAGGTACATGATGGTGGCAAAACATGATGCCTGCAAGGCTGACCCCACAGGGGAAGTATATGATTTGTGTCCAGAGACCTCCCCAAGTATGCCAGGAAGACGCATGCCCTTTATCCAGACAAACTGAGGCAGGATCGCAGCATCAAGGTCACATCGGAGGTGCTGGCTTTTTTCTCTGACACTCTCTAACATGAAAGAAATAAATTTAAAGTAAATAAAGAACATCAACCTGGGGACCGGCAGGTGGCGTAGTGATTAAGGCGCTGGACACTCCCACCTGGCAGAATTGTTCAAGTCTTTGACCTGGTGGCTTGCTTTCTCACTTACCCTCTCTCTATTTCTCTCTCTGGTCAAATTAAACTATAATCGAATGAATAATAAAAATTAAATATATAATTCTTAAAAAAAAAGAAAAAAAAGAAAGAACATCGACTACATCAACCTATTAAGATGAGGCTGAGTAATTTTTAGTTGAATCTGACCTGCTTTTGTCCCTCAATTTCTTTCTCTTTTTTGTTTTTCCTTACAAATAAAATGCAAATATCTATAAGATCGTATGCCACCCAGGTTTGCGTAAAACAGGAATCCCACAGTAAGTGGAGTGAAGGTAAATAGTAAAAATTTCAGTTACTAGCTGTGGTCTTGTCTTCCTTCCTGCTGTCTTACAACTGACTTTACCATTTTATATCTTTAATAATCTTCCCTACCTGAATTTAAATCAAGTTATTTCAGATGTAATAATGGTGACCCCTTACTTTACCTGAGAGGATTTCTCTTATTTTCCCACTCTTACTATTCAATTTTGGCTGTCTATGACAACTGCCTGGCAAAGATGTCATTCCGCAGGAAGTTCAAACTTATTAATGGCCTGTGTTCCAGAACATCACTGTAAATTAGTTATTTGGAACCTGGAATTGATTTTCCCATGGAAATAGTGGTTAGGTTCCCAGTGGGTCTACAAAAGCTTGCTTACTCAGGAATGGAGCAGAAATGAACACTGACACCTTTTTTTTTTTTTTGGGGAGATTTGTTTTTTTGAAATGGGCACGGTGGTTTTTGCTATAGGGCATGTGCGCTCACCAGAAAGAGAGAGAGAGACAGAGAGACAGAAAGTGAGAAATCACCCTGTGGGAAGATGGCCATGCCGCAATCCCTTCTCCTCCATTCTCCTCTTGGGATCTTGGGCACGCACGCACACACACCTGGCGTTGAGTTTAAGCCACTGGGTCCAGGACTCGAACCGCAGTTGATTACATGGGAATCCAGCGGAGTCCAGTGACATAACCATTATGCTAACTGCTGATCCCAACACTGACACCTTTGTGTGAACCTCTGCTTGTCATTCTGAGGTCTTCATGGATTTCTTGCCTTACTACAATATTTTAGCTAACCAAAACTTATAGCACACAGACTTCATTATAAATCATAGAAAAGGTTGACTATCACTTCTAATTCCACCCAAACCCGATCTTTTTTGTTTTGTTTTGTTTTAGAGATTTTTGCTGTGGGGTATATGCACTCACCAAAGAGATACAGAGAGAGACCGACAGAAAACTAGAAATCACTCCCCATGGGGCGATCCCTTCTCCTCCATCCTCCTCTTGGGATTTTGGGCATGAATGCACATGTACTTCGCATGAGTTTTAAGCTACTAGGTTTGGGACTCAAACCATGGTTGACTACATGAGAGTCCAGAGATGTAACTATTATACCACCTGCTGGTCCCACATCCAATCTTTAATGCTGCTTTAGAGGGGCTAGCAGTTGGTGTGGTGGTTAAGGGCACTGGACTCCCACATTGTTGATTGTGGTTTGAGGCTCGGACCTGGAGGCTTACCTTCTCACTTTCCCTCTCTCTCTGTCCTTCTCTGGTCAAATTAAAATAAGTTAAATGAAGTAATTATTCACCAAAATTATTTATTTATTTATTTATTTATTTTAATTTGATGAAAGAGACACATACACACACAGAGGGAAAGTGGGAAAGCAAGCCACTAGGTCTGGGACTTGAACCATGGTCATTCATGTGGGAGTGTCTAGCTCCTTAATCACGATGCCACCTGCTGGCACCTAAATGAAATAATTCTTTTTTGAAAAAAGAAAGGTTTTTACAGGTTAGGCAGGTAGAATGGTGATTAAGGGCGCTGGACTCCCACACGGCCAATCATTGTTCGAGTCCTGGACCTGGTGGCTTGCTTTCTCACCTAACCCCCTCTCTATAGTTCTCTTTCACTCTGTCCCTCCTGGTCATTTAAATAAACAAATTAAGTTAAATAAAATAATTCTTTAAAAAAAGTTTTTTTTTTTTAAATACTGCTTCAGAGTGTTCCTTTTGTACTAATCATTACTTAAAACATGATTTCAGATGAAGAGTTGTTTTCTCCTTTTTCTATTTTTTAAAAGTTTTTGCCTTAGGAAATTAATGTTTCAAAATAGTGCATAAAATAACTTTTTTTGGGGGAAATTAATACGTTTCAAAATAGCGCATAACATAACTTTTTTTGGGAAAATTAATATGTTTCAAAACAGTGCATGGAACTTTTTGCCTTAGGGAGTATGCACCCACTGGGGAGAGATAGAGACAATGAGAGGGAAAGTGAGAAGTCACCTCCTGTGGTGGATGGCATGCTGCAGTCACTTTTGGAATTTGAGGCACACAAACACACACACACACATGCCCAGTGATTGTCAAGTTGCCAGGTTGGGACTCAAACTGTAGTCGGTCATGTGGGAGTTCAATGTTTTAACCACCACACCACCTACTGACCCATTTTCCTTTTCCCTTTTTTTTTTTTTTGGAGAGGTTTTTGCTATAGGGTGAGTGCACTTGCCAGGAAGACTGAGAGGGACAGAGACAGAGAGACAGAAAGTGAGAAATCATCCCCAGAGGGGATGGCCATGCCACAATCCCTTCTCCAAGATCCCATTCTCCTCTCAGGATCTCGGGCATGCACGCAGAAGTGCCTAGAGTGAGTTTAAGCCACTGAGTCCGAGACTCAAATCACGGTCGACTACACGGGAGTCCATCGACATAGCCATTCCGCCATCTGCTGGTCCTACCATTTTCTTTTTTCTAAGGTAAAATGTGACTATCATGGCTCATGAGTCATACACTATCACTTTATCTACCTTAAGACTCTGTCTCTGAAACTATCAGAGACTTGTGTCCACCCTGTTGCTACTACTGACCATTTGGTTCCTAGAGGATTTATTCTGGTCCCTGAAGGGATTAAAATAAACCAGACCAACCCACCTAAAAAAAAACAAACAAAACTTTGTTGGTTTCTGGGTTGCAATCAGATAATGCTAACAATTGCTCACAGGTCTGAGTGCTGCTGGGTTAGAATTGGGAGAGTATCTGATTACCGCTCCTGTGTATTTTGACCATGGGTGAATCTTTATTATAGATATTTCATACCCAAATAGTCTGAAGCTATGATGTAAATGTAAATGTAAATGTGTCAACTGTATAGCTTAGTTCAGAAACACTGTCTTGCAGGGCATAGTAATCACAGTAAAACACAAATCAGTTTTAAGTAGAAACATTACCAACAAGTATTTCCAAAACAGAAATGCTTAAAGAGAAAACTTTGTATCCATGGCCATAATAGTGTGGCTACATATACACCCCACTTCTATCCCTTTTCACCTTCCTGCTATGTCTACACTAACCCCTCAAGAACAAACAAACAAACAAACAAACAAAAAACCCACTAAATTTGAATAATCATGTCTGTTTCTATTTTTTTTAAAGAGGTTTTGCCATAGGGTGCATGCACTCCCTGGAGAGAGAGACAGAGACCAGGAAAGTGAGAAATCACCCTGCAGTGGAGATGACCATGTTACAATCCCTTTTTCTCCATTCTCTTCTTAAGAGTCTTGGGCATGCACACACAGCTGAACTGAGTTTCAAGGCACTGGGTCCAGGACTTGAACCATGGTTGGCTACATGGGCGTCCAATGACATAACCACTACGCCATCTGCTGGTTCCCCAGTATGAGTTTCAAACCACCAGGTCTGAGACTCCAACTGTCATGCAGGAGTCCACTGAAATAACCAGTACGCCGTCTGCTGGCCCCTGTTGAGGGTAGTTTATTTTGGGAGAGGTTTTTGCTATAGGGTGCATACGCTCACTAGAGAGAGAGACAGAAAGTGAGAAATCACCCCCCAGGGGGGATGGACACACCACAATTCCTTCTCCTCTTGGAATCTTGGGCACACACACGCGCACACACACGTGCCTGGTGTGAGTTTAAGCCATCGGGTCCATGACTTGAACAATGGTCAACTACACGGGAGTCCAGCAACATAGTCGTTACACCAACTGCTGGTCCCGAGAGTATGTTTTAAAACGCTTGATTCTGTCAGCATATATGCCAATAAAAGGCTTTATTGTTTAAGTACAATGTCTAATACATTAAATGTGCATACATCTTTTTATTTAAAAATTTTTTCCAGAGGATGAACATGCTGGCAAGAGGGAGACAGAGAGAGGGAGAGGGAGAAAGGGGACTTGGTAACGCCATAATCCCTTCTCTTCTATTCCTCCACCCTGTAGTGATTTGGGGCATGCACACACACAAACCTAGCATGCTGCTCAAGCCACTGGGGCTAAGATTCTAACTGCCAGTTGCCCCTTAACAGACCATGAGGCTAGGCCCACCCAGACTTCTTTCAGTTTAAATTCAATCTATGAATGAGACTTTCTAAGGATATATGTGGTATTTTATTTTTTAATAATCTCACTCTAGTGTCATAGTAAGGGTGTCAATTTTTTAAAAAGGTTTTTGTCATAGGGCATGTGCGCTCACCAGAGAGTGAGAGGGAAAGTGAGCAATTATCCCCTAGGAGGGAGAGCCAGGCTGCAAACCCTTCTCCATCCTCCGCTAGGACTTCGCTAGGACTTTGCACATGCAATTACACTCACCTGGCATTGTTTTCAGGCTGCAAGGTCCAGGATTTTAACATTATTGGCCATGTGGGAGTCTGGAGCCTTAACCACTATGCCACCCGTCAGCTCCAGGTTGTAAGTTTTTATAAGACTCAAGTCATTAATATACCAAAAGGTAGGTAAAAGAATTAAAGCAAGTTTCTGTTTCAACTAAAGGCCTAACTGCTACTTATGAGGTAAAGGCAAAACAGAATGAACAAAAGAAACTACAAATATCACATAG
>NW_006159536.1:2470295-2474288 GCF_000334495.1 Tupaia belangeri chinensis
ACTTACAAGTTTTTTTTTTTTTTTAAGGAGAGGTTTTAGCTATAGGGCACATGTGCTCGCCATAAAGAGAGACAGAGACCAGAGAGACAGAAAGCGAGAAATCACCCCCCAGGGGGGATGGCCATGCCGCAATCCCCAATCCCTTCTCCTCCATTCTGTTCTCGGGATCTTGGGCACGCATGCACATGTGCCTGGCATTGAGTTTAAGCCACTGGGTCTGGGACTCGAACTGCGGTGCACAACATGGGAGTCCAGCGATATAGCCTTTATGCCAACTGCTGGTCCCAACAGGTTTTTTTTTTTTTTAAAGAGATCTTTGCTATAGGGTGTGTGCACTCACAGGAGAGACAGAGGCAGAAAGTGAGAAATCACCCCCCACTGGGGATGGCTATGCTGTAATCCATATTCCTCTCAGGATTTTGGGCATGTACACATACGTACCCTGCATGAGTTTTAAGCCACCGGGTCTGGGACTTGAACCGCAGTTGACTATGGGAATCCAGGGACATGACAATTATACCATCTGCTGGTTCAGAGAAGAGCTTTATAAAGTTAATTTTATGGGCTGGTCCTACAGCCTAGTGGTTAAGAAGCTAGACTCCATGTGGTCAACTGTGGTTCAAATCCTAGAACCAGCAGCTTGAAAAAAGTGCTGGGCATATGTGTGTGTGCCAAAATCCAGACGAGATGGAGAAATGGAGAAGGGACTGTGGTGTCATCATGCCTCATGGGCGGGTGTGTGTGTTTAATTTCTCTGGTAAGTGCACATACCCTCTGGCCATTAAAAAAATAATTTTATAGCCATTGGTAACATTTCTGCTGCTGATAGCAATTTGCACTGTATATTGCTCTTTTTCAGAATCAGGAAGAAAGTCTCTTAATCCAATTGCATTCCAATGGATAAATGTATTTATTTTTTGCTTTCCTCAGAACCACCAATAGGTTTAGACACTAGACTTCATGAAAGTGAGATAAACTACTGATTGTCACTAATTAATGAAGTGGGCTCCAAAGACTGGCAACTCAGACCTTTATTGTCTTGAGACATTTTTGCTACAGGGCACTTGTGTTGGCTGGAGAAACAGAAAAGAGGAAAGATAAATCACCCCCCTCCTCCAGGGGGGATGGCCGCACTATAGTTTCTTTTTCCCAATTCTCCTCTCAGGGTATTGGGCATGCACAAAAGTGCCCGGCATGCTTTTCAAGCCTCCAGGTTGAGGACTTGAACTGCGGTTAGCTACATGAAAGTCCTGCACCTTAATCATTACACCACCTGCTGGCCCCACACAGTCTGTTTTTGACAAAGTGTGTAAGGCAGGAACCTTGCAAGTACAGACAGTTGCAGTAGGCACCACAGAAACTCAGAGCAAAATTTAAAATCTTACTGGAGAGACAGAGGATCAAGAAGATCCACACTCCCTCATGGGAAAAGCAGTTATTCCATCTGTATTAAAACAAGGAAGAAAAACAGTGTTTTTAAGCGCTCTTGGAGGAATCAATGAGGAAACTTACATAAGGTGTCCAGCAAGGTTACCAAGATACATTAGGTGCTCAATGAGGTGAGCCCAATTTGCAAAGTGGGAAGTTTATTGGGAGAAAAAAAGAAGGGTTCCTTGAGTCATGGCAGTTTTGTTAGCACTTGCTGTTTCTAGGAATCAGACAGCATCTGAAATGAATTCAGTTATCAGCTGAAATAAACCCCAGCCAAATTCACCCATATTGCAAATTTAGAGAGAATTCTTTTTTGATTGAGCTGTGATCCTCCAAATCTTGGCTATTTAGCTCATCTGATGGATAAACAGCATGGACTAGTCTTACAAATCAATCTTTATAAAAAATAGCACTGCTAATATTATGAAGCCTAGCTTTACCGTGACAGACACCATGCAAACAAGTTTCTTTGGTCGTAAGGACTGTGTAAAAGGGTGCAGCCAGTTTGATAGAAACATATCTCAAGTTCTTGAAAAATTCAAAGCATATCTATAAAGTCATGTCATACATAAGGAAAAATAAGCTGTCAGAAAATGTTTTTCAAGTCCACGGGAGGTCTATATTAAGTTATTTCCTTGTTATGACCAACACGTTTAATCTCCAAATGTTAAAAAAAATACTGTAAGTAGAACACAGCTTCACAATTGAGGTTTCCAAAATAAAAATAATCCAGCTATTTTAATTACTTTAGTTTTCTTTTTTTTTTTTTAATCAAAGTGGAAAGAAAAGCAAAAACCACAAAGGAAACTCTAGAATATCAGGTACTGTATTCAAATATACATGTTAAGGAGGAGGTTCAGGATTCAAACAATAAATAGCTAATAAATGCATTACCTCAGCTCATAAAGTCATGACAGTTTTAAATTTAGAAGCTAGACATTGTAAGTGGAATCATCAATTATTCTCAATTGTCTTGTAATAAATTTTAAGTGAAAGAAATGAAATATTCTACTGATTTAAGGCGCAACTATTACTCCTGCTAGGTTAGTCAACATGTGTCAGGACAGTAACTTTCAGAATAGGATTCAATTTATCCTTCTCTGTAGAACAAACAAAAAGGTAGTCTGGCCAATATCTATTCCTCTTCTTTCTTCACAAAACAGAAAAACGTCCCTGCAATTCATTCTTTCCCAATAAAAGTTCTAGTGAAATTGACATATGGGGGTAGCACCCTTCCCCCCCCCAGCTACCCCCCAGCATTCTTGAACTTTGATTCCAAGTATCTACTACTCTTTGCCCATGAAAACAAAGTTAATTTATGACATTCAGTTAAAATATGTGAAAAGTCCCTCCTGCAGGCAGGTAATACTTGAAAGTTCTGAACTAAGATTTCAACTCTAACAAAAAGTGACACATTTTCCAATTTGGTGACACAGGAGGTAGACAGCAACATGTGTAATGCAGCCAAGATCTAAACTTAAAATAAATAAATTAATAAAATGCCCAGATAGAAATCTTAAGAAACAATTTTACTTAAAGAAAACCTAAAGTCGTCTTTTAAATCTATTTCCAGTTTTACAGTAATCTTTCTTCATGGGCAGACCATAAGAGAATTAGGATTACTTCCAGAGAGGTGGTCAGTTTCACACGCGGGGGTTGTATTTAAGTCCCCAGTTACTTCTTCCTTTCTGTGCACGTGAAAAATAAACAGCTGGATAATGCCCTTCTGGAAAGTCAATAGGTTTTATTTACATTGCTTGAGATAAGGAGACAAAAGACATCCCTTCACAATGATCTTACACCAACCTCAGTTTTTAGGGCTATATATAATATATAGACAATGCATACATATTTATATATACAAAACACATAAATAAGATAAATAAAGTGACCATGAAGTCTATTAAAGTGCAAATTTATAAATGGACCACCAGACACAGAACTTAGACCGGTCATAGGAAAAAATCATTAATAGACTGAAAAAAAATTAAAATACCAATGTCACTAAATGGGAAAAAAATAGATAGAAAATAGAAAATAATCACCGGGAAACCTGTGTCCTGTCAAGATTTCTTCCCATCAGAAGGAGCAGAAACATTTTCCCCCCTGGAACAAATGAAAACGTTTCTCAGGCACCCCCCGTTTCTTCCCAGCTTTTTTCCCCCAGGCGCCGGTGGAGACGGCCGGTGTGGACTTTTTTCCAGAGATGAGAAGTAGAAATTTGTACTTTATCGGGCGCGGGTGCACTTTTCCCCCCGGCCCCCCTTTGCTCTGCCTCCAAGATGGTAGGAAAGTTGTCGTTTCGGAGGGCAGAGGAGCGGCTCTCTGGTGTTATGTCCTCGCAGTGCCTGTAGTGGTGCTGTAGGAGGCTGCTGCCTCTTCTTGTGCAGCCCCGGCAGCCCTGCCTTCTTGGCTGGAGAGTATATTCAGGGATTTCCCCTTAATAATCACCGACCCTGGGAGCACTTTTTAGTTTCCAAAATAAAAATATGATCCTCACCCCTCTTGCTTGACAGGGAAAGGCTCTCGCCGGAGCCCAGGGGGGAGCAGTAGCAGCGGCAG
>NW_006159536.1:2474927-2509764 GCF_000334495.1 Tupaia belangeri chinensis
GGGGCGGTGAGGAGTCAGGTGCAGCTGCGGCCCGGAAAGTTTCCTTTTGGGCCCGAATTGGGGGCTTGCTCTCTCTTTGGGGAGCCCTGGTCCTAGCGCCCGGGACCCCCGAGGGCGTGGGGGCGAGCACTCGGCTATTTTGAAACTCTTTGCCAGTTCCTGTCCATTGAAGGAACTCGGCCCCTGCACCCCTCGCCCGCGCCCCACCCCACTCCCCGCGAGCCCTTTCGGGGCTGCAAACTCCAGCCCATTCCCCCAGAGCCCCCCGGGCTGGGGAGAGGGCCTTCGCTTCCGGTTTGGAAAAGTTTTCAAGGGATTTTTCCTCGCTTTATTAGTTAGTGACTGGGCTCCGGGGGGTGGAAAGGGAGGAGGTAAATTCAGGTGGTCTTTCTCCTGGACAGCCTTTTCCGATCGCCTGCTTTAGCCCCAACCCCACAAACCCGGGGTGCTAATTTCACATTGAGCGCCCACCCCCCTTTCGTCCTGGCCTCCTTTGGGTCCCGAAGCCCCCTTTCTGGACAGCTCCGGCAGAGGAAGGTGTAGGGAGTAGAGGAGACTGTCAGTAAGGGGCAGGACTGGGCAGGGTCTCAGGAGCACCCCCGGATGGAGGAGTTTCCCCTCCTCGCTGGTCACTGTCCCGTGAAGCCAACGCCGGCCCCGAACCCAGGGGGGCGACCCGGCTGTCAGAACACTCGGAGGCATTCAACGTGGGGAGGAGGGAGTGGAGCGGGAGGAAAGGAGGTGGGTAGGGCAGCTCCTGAAACGAGGTTGCAGTTTAAGTTAGGATCAGCAGTTTTTTCTTTTTCTTTTTCTTTTTTTTTTTTGGATAACTAGCTAGATGTGTGTCATATTTTTTCTGTTCGACCCTAGAAACAGAAAAATGGGGATTTGAAGGAAACTAACTCGTTACTGCCATAACTCAGAAAGGTGTGTGAAAAAACCCTCTGGGAATCGAACGTAGCAACACTTTGGTTTGGTTTTCTGTCGAAGGGATTCAGTTTTAGATATTATTTTGGTGCCATAAGGTCTGCAAAAGAAAAAAAAAATGTAGTAAAGTTAAATTTCCACATCTGGATTTCCCGCTTTTCAGGGTTGGGATATTTCCTGTGGTCACACTTTACCTCCTCCTGGTTGTTCTTGAGTGTTGAAGTTGAAATGTTAATGAACCTTGGCACCCCACTGGCAGCCCCCCTGTGTGGGCACGTTTGCTGAGTTTTTTTTTTTTCCCCTTTTTAGTGAGCTTGGGGCCGTGGGGTATGTGTGTGTGTCCCCCTGGGTAGCAGGCTGGAGTTCTTTGACCACTCTCCCTCTAGAAAGAACACTGTCAGTGCAAAGCTGCCACATGCAGAGCAATGGACATCTCATGACTTGGTCAGTACTGACTTCTGTCAGACTTCTGGGATTCCTTATATGCTTCTTACTGTGTCTTGCTGTTTCTTTTGTCTGCCTGAAATACAACTCTGTTTCTCCTCAATGCTCAATATCTAGCCATTTAGCATTGTGCTCCAGAAAATGTTGGTATTTGAGGTTGTATGGATTAGAAACGAAAATGCAAATTACATTTAATGGTTGGTTTAACTTTATTGATTAATTGAAATTGCTTATCGACTTGGCTATTTTCATATAAATGTGTACTAGAAATCGTTACTTTGTTATAATTTGCCTTATTTTTAGAGCATACTGTATAGAAAAATAAATCATTATATGATTCTCTTCTTAAATCATTTTAAGGTTTGAAAAAAAACTTAGTGTTGCTTCATAATTTAATATTTTAAAGGTATGCTGTCAACCTAACATTCCTAAGTTTTCAAAAATTATGTATGTACAAATAGCAAAAGTTTTAAAGTTTCCCCACCCTGTCCCAAACGTATATTAACTTTCTAATCTAGTTGTCTTGTGGGCTACTTTATTTCTCAAGGAATTGCTGGTTTGAGATTTTTTTTTTTTTTGAAACTAATAGAAGACTTTCAGGGCAAATATTGAATTAATTTTAAA
Organism: Tupaia belangeri chinensis; assembly: GCF_000334495.1. Taxonomy (NCBI): domain Eukaryota; kingdom Metazoa; phylum Chordata; class Mammalia; order Scandentia; family Tupaiidae; genus Tupaia; species Tupaia belangeri. The sequence continues at coordinate 2,476,923 of NW_006159536.1, forward strand.
TTAGTAAGGGAATATACATTTTCACTATCAAATGTTTAGTTAAAAGTATGTTTTTAAAAAAATTTGTCTAAAGTAATTGTTTTCTTTCCTTTGAAAGATTTTATAAGGAAATTTGTATACTCCATCCCGACTCTTTTTCCTGGCAAATCGTGTTGCTACTATCTTGAGATAAATTAAAATGTTAGATTTTAATTTTTGGATGGAAAAGTTTACAAGTCACAGCATCAAAAATCAAAAGCTTCATTGAAATACTCCCCAAAACCCGTTCTTTCTTACTTGCGGTGCCCCCCACGCCCCTGCGTTAGCTGTCTCCCTATCCAGGTTTGGAACAGTGGTTGTAGATGATGGCAAGTCATTGCTGTCCGGATACATTCAGAGAGCAGTATTCTCAGACATGTGGTACCCTCTCCTTCCCCTCTCTCCACGCCTGGTAACTTGTAAGCAGTAGGTAAATAGGAGAGACCGTGTGGACAATAAAGTCACATATAGTCCGTTGAGTTTATGCTAACAAATCTCTGTGCTTGGCAAAACAAACAGCAGGAGGGTCTCCTTCCCACTCCCTCAGGTGTGCGCTTATCCCAGAGGCTTCCGCTATAAAAGCTGATGTTGGATAGGGCTTCTGATTATTTTGAGAGTTTTGGGAAGATTCATTGAAACCTGTGGCCTCTCTCGGTCCCTCCTTGCACTTGAAGGTGACAGACCACATGATTCTGATTCTCCCACAGAATGCGATTATTTTAGGGCCAGCTTTTGGTGAAATTTTGTGACATGACGTCTTGCAGTCAGTCATACATGTTCGGACTGGGCATTGGGTTCGATAGTGCTGTGCTTGACCCCTAGTAGGGACTCAAGAAATCTACCTGGCCCACCTTCCCTTTTAAAAATCACCATCTAAATATCATTTCTCTTAGTTGTTTGCTTTTTGCCTAACGAAAAGTAATACATATTCATATTAAATTTGGAGAATAGACTTAATCATCTCACTCAGGGGATAACCATCATTAACGTTTTAGTGCATGTATTTTTTTCTCCTTTTTGTGTGTCTGCACGTAAAATATTCATAAACACAAGCATAGGCTCTCCTTTGTAACATGGGTAGTGTAGTTTTGTACAGGTTAAAAACTTGGGCTCTGGACTCAAACAGGCCTTGAATCCTAGCTATGTGACCTGGGGTAACTAAAAGTTACTAAATCTCATTAAATCTCAGTTGTCTTCATATGTGTAGGGATAGTAAATGTACCTACTACATCTGGCTGCTGTGAAGATTAAATGAGGAATTGGACAGGGGCCAGCAGGTGGCATGGCGGTAAAGGGGTTGGACTACTATAAGGCTGACCATGGTTCGAGTGCAAAATCTGTTTGCTTGAAAATCACACTTGAAGTGTATGTGCTTAAGTGTGTGCTCGCTCCAAATCCAAAATCCCAAGAGGAGAAGGGACTGGAAGGGATTGTGGGTAGCCATCCCCTGGGGTGGTTTCTCATTTTTCCTCTCTCTGTCTCCAGCAAGTGCAGGCGCCCTATGGCAAAACCTTTAGAAAAATCTTTAAAAAAAAAAAGAGGAATTGGACAGAAAGCCTTTAAAATGGTTCCTGGTGCATAACCTGTATATAATATTTGCCTCAAGATTTTAAATACTTTTAAAATTTTAATTTGACTTTATTTATTTATTTACTTATTTATTTATTTTAATTTGAGCAGAGAGGAAGGGGGGAGAGGGGAATGAGAAAGCAAGCCGCCAGGTCCGGGACTCGAACTGCGGTAGCCGTGTGGGAATTCAGCACCCCCAGCCACCCCACCACACCACCTACCAGCCCTGATTTTTAATATTCGTGATATGAGGTTTTTAATGAATTCTTGACTCAGTATGTATTAATAAGACTAGGGACCAGCAGATGGCATAGCAGGTTACGTTGCTGGACTACGTCACAGGGCCAACCACAGTTGGAGTCTTGGACCTGGTGGCTTTAAATTCATGCTGAGCATGTGTGCCTGTGTGCCCAAGATCCCAGGAGGAGAGTGGAGAATGCAGTGTGGCCATCCCCCCAGGGGGTGATTCCTCATTTTTCCTCTCACTGTGTCTGTCTCTCTGTCCCCAGGGCTCTCCCTACCTGGTGGAAAAAAAATTCAAAAAAAAAAATACAAATTGGAGTGCAGAAAGAATATGATGACTTTGGAGGGGCAAGGGAATGGTTTTGTCCAGTTGTGCAGGATATTCATAGGAAGTTTCAGCAGCTTGACATTCACCTGTCTCTGCTTTTGAATTCCGTGAGTGTAAAGTGTAAAGTGGTTAAGTACACCCTTGAGCAAAGGAGGAGATGGATTCGTTTTACTCTGGGCCCCTTCCTGTGAGTATCTGAGATTATCTGGAAGAGCCTTTGTGCCTGGCATCACAGGGCCAAGGCCTTTAAGGCACTGAGCCCTTTGGGGGCCTCAGTAGGCTCACTTTGGGGGTGGTGGGATTGTTTACCTGGAGGCCAGCATAGGAGTTGCTGAAGTCTTGCTAGTTCTTTAATTAAACAGGTTAGCTTCTTAATGGTAGCTCTGAGTCCTACAATACAAAGACACATTCTCTGCCCTTGGGGAGTTTTTAGTCTTTTCTAATGGAGAAGAAAAATAAGCTGACATTTACAACATTGAAGGATAAGGGATAGTTTAGTCTGGAGGGAGGAAATGTATTTTCCTTTTTTGGCCTAGGGGCAGGCTTTAAAGTGAGGGCTTTGGGCCGAGGTTTGCCCTTAGCAAATGGGAGGAGTTAGGCATTCCAGGAGGTGGGACTTGGAAGTATGAATACGTGCCAAAGGACAAAAGCACATCCTGTGTTGCAAATTGTGGAGCCTTATGGTCCAGGAATTGGAGGAATAGGGGAATAAGTAGAAAGGGACAAGCAGCTTGGCCAGGTCCTACAGAATTTCTGTGTTACAGTTAGCAGTTTTCTTTCAAGTTATATGAGTAGACCAGAAGGTCTTTGGTCAAGTTATTTTTGATTTAGAGGTTGTGAGTTGTACAAAGAATGGAATAAAGGAGGGCAAGATTGGAATTAAACCAAGGAGGCAGCTCCTGAGAGAATTGAGAGCGTTTGAACTCCGGTGTGGCAGTGGAGATGGAGTGGAAGAGGTGACAAGGCAGGTTGAGATCACCAAGTGGTCTCCTTAGGTTGGCCAGATGGAGATGTGGGAGTCATCCTCACATTGATGGCAGGTGAAATGGTAGAAAAATAAAACATTGTCTTAGAGGTTTTTAGTCTTGGATCCCTCTCCTGAAAAAGGCACTTGTGCACGAAGGCATTTTAAACTTGGGGTCATAATTTCTAATTCTTGGGGTAGGTGTAGAATAAAAATCATAATAAATGCCTGTAGAAATGTTTTGTTTGACTCACTTTTTACTTTATCACCATGATTTCATGCAAAAGGAAGCAGATTTGTAAAATAACTTTGTCAGGGTTACACATCTGATATGTTTAAAAGTTTAAATGAGGGGCCAGCAGGTGGCGTAGTCGTTAAGGCACTGGACTCTCATGACTGGCTGGTTCTGTTCAGATCTCAGACCTGGCAGCTTGCTTTCTCCCTTTCCCTCTATCTCTGTCTCTTTCTAATGAGCACACGTACCCTATAGGAAATGAAATAATAATGAAATTAAATACTTCTTTAAAAAATGTTTAAAAAATTTTTAAATGAACTGCTGATATGAAAAATAGTCTGAAGATTTTGTGTGGAAATTTGGATTTTAATTGCTTTTTGAAAACTTGGAAGAACTGGAATTTTTTTTTTTTTTTTTTTTTTTTTTTTAAAGAAATTGCAACAACATGCTACTGGAATGGGTTTGCGTCAGCTGCTTTGAGATGAGCAGTTTGCCAAGTCTGTTCCTGGCCCACTTCTGAGGCCCTCATCTTGCACCCCAGTAAAATGATAAAATTGACATGGAAGTGTGGAGGTAAGAGAAAGGATGCCACTGAGAGAGCAACCAGAGGGAGAGATTTTCAAGAAAAGAAAGTGGCCAGTAGTGGCCGTGCTGCAGAGTCAGGAAACCCAGAGACAGGGAGGGCATGTGGATTCAGTAACAAGAGTCCATTAGTTTCAGATTCTTAGAACAAAAGAACTTTGAGGAGTATAGCTACAACTTAGTTTTCCTTCTTCCTCCTGTTGCAATGTAGAGTTTCTGTAACAATAGAGAGTGACTGACATGGGTAGGAACTCAGAAAGCATTTGTCCTAAAGGATTATTAACTGGAGCTAATAGATGGCTGTAACCAAATCAGTCGAACACTGTTCTTCCAGTATTTCCATCACCAGAGCATCAGTATATGAATTCCCTATGAAGTATAGAAAATATTTTTTCTCTATTATTTATTTTTTTGGGGAGAGGTTTTGCCATAGAGTGCGTGCGCTCGCCAGACAGAGAGAGACAGAGAGAAAGCGAGAAGTCACCCCCCAGGGGGATGGCCACACGGCAATCCCTTCTCCTCCATTCTCCCCCCTGGGATCCTGGGCACGCACGCACCACGCGCCCGGTGTGAGTTTTAAGCCATCAGGTCCGGGACACGAACCGCGGTCTACTACGTGGGAGTCCAGCAACATAGCCATTACGCTAACTGCTGATCCCAAAAATATTTTTTAACATAAAAACTTTTTAGAATTATTTATTTAATTTTATTTATTATTATTGTTATGTTTAATTAGAGATGAGAAAATGAAGGTTCACGGAAGTTGAATTGTGTAAACAAGAGTAAGTCATTTCATTGACAGTGAATTGGGAATAGAATTCAGGTTCTTCAATTTTTTAAAAAATTATTTTATTATTATGATTATTTTCTAGTCTAATCAAAGAAAAACAGAGAGTGGGAAAGTGAGAAAGCAAGCTACCAGGTCTGGGACTTGAACTGTGGTTGGCTATTTGGGAGTCCAGTGCCCTTAACCACCACGCCACCTGCCAGCCCCCCTAGAGTGACTTATGATTGATAAATTTGGATAGAGTCAACTGGGCTTGGTACTTCCATCCTCGTCCTTTCTTTTTAATTAATTAATTTGTTTATTATTTTTTTTTTGAGAGATTTTTGCTATAGGGCACGTGCGTCACCAGAAAGACAGAGAGAGACAGAGACAGAAAGCGAGAAATCACCCCAGGGGGATGGCCACTCTGCAATCCCCTCTCCTCCATTCTCCTCTTGGGATCTTGGGCACACGTACACCCGGGTCTGGGACTCGAACCATGGTCGACTACATGGGAGTTCAGCGACATAGCCATTACGCTAACTTTTAAAAATTATGTGTTTTTTTTTGGAGAGGTTTTTGCTATAGGGCGCATGCACTCTCCAGAAAGACAGAGAGAGAAAGCGAGAATTCACCCCCCCCTCCCCCACCGCAGGGGAGATGGGCACACCACAATCCCTTCTCTTCCATTCTCCTCTTGGGATCTTGGGCACGCATGCACACATGCCCGGGGTGAGTTTAAGCCATTGGTTCCGGGACTCGAATCTTGGTTGACTACATGGGAGTCCATAGCCATTATGCCATTTGCTGGTCCCCAAAATTTATTATTTAATTGCATTTGTTATTATTGTTTTTTAATTTGACGAGAGAGAGAGAGAGAAAGAGAAAGCAAGCCGTCAGGTCCAGGACTTGAACTGGGTTAGCCATATGGGAAGCCAGCAAGCACCTTTATCCACCATGCCACTTGCCAGCCCCCTTTCCCCCTTTTTCAATCAGCAGAGGGCATGTGTATTTGCCAGAGATAAAAGAAAGCATCCCCCTTTGGGGTGTGATCACATTTCGATCCCTTCTCTCTCTATATATATATCCCATTGGAATATTGAGCACACACGTGCATGTGCCTGATATGTTTTTCAAGCTTCTGGGGCTGGGATTCGAACCATAACCATGTGGGATCCAGCTCCCTTTAGCGCTAGGGCTCAGGGCCAGCTGAGGTTAATTTTTTAAATCGATATAGTCATCTCTTAAGTATCTTAATACATTTTTGTGCTTTATCAACTTGAATTAAACGTCATTTGAAAAAATAACATGGAGGGGACCAGCAGATGGCATGGTGGTTAAGGTGCTGGACACTCTCACATGGCTGACCAGGGTTCAATTCCTGGACCTGGTGGCTTGCTTTCTCACTCTCTCTCTCTCTCTCTGGTCAAATTAAAATAAATGAATGAATAAATACAATTATATAAAATAAATCTTCAAAAAAAATAACATGGAAAAATAATTTTAAGACTTTAAAGTGTAAAACTCTAAATGTGATTTTTAACAATAGCTCCTGCTTCTGGGATAAATAAATATTCTTTTCATTTACATGAAATATTTTTGAAAACTAACATTCTCAGAATGTAGGTTCATGCTATTTTGAAAAGTCGTGAGATATATTGTCAGTCTAGGCTCCTTAAAGGTGGTAGAATATAAAATTACAGATGGCAATTAGGGGGAAATGCTGCGGCAGTGAAATGAACATGCGCTGAAACAGGAGAATCAAAAGAACAGTAATGACATCCAGAGATTCCATGTGGAGGTGGTACGGTGGTAGTCCCTAAGAGACTATGGCAAATTATTTTATGATCAGCATCAGAAGACTCAAAGGGCCATTGGCTGCTTTTGCTAAAAACTTTTCCTTCCTTCCTTTTCTTGCTGCTGATATCTTACTCTTCTGTGTTTGCAAAAAGAAAGAAAATGAGAAAATTTCTTTTATTTTCTAAGTAAACACAGAGCATGTAACATCAAGGAAGGATTTAAAAAATATTTCACACCTAACCTTATTTCCCACTCTTGAGTTTCAATATGTGGATATGTTTGCTGTGGAGCTGTTCTTTCTCTGAGACTTGCATATTGTCTGTTCTCATTAGTAGTTAAGAGGGTGTATATTCTGCTGCTTTAAAGTGCTTAATTACTTGCATTCTCTCCTTTAGGGGGACATAGTTCCGTTTATGTGCTAAGCAAGTTGTCTCCACAGCTGGAGATGATAGTTGCCAGAGCTGTTAATAACTTTATTCTGAGTAAGGTTTTTTTTTTTTTTTTCCTTCTTTTTAAAGTGATATTCATCATGTGCTAAAAGGTAGAACTGAGTTTTAATGTTTGTCTCTATAGATTAGAAAATATGATATTATTTAGCTATTTGGACTATAAGATTATGTGCACTACATATTATGTTTTTTTCTTATATCTGACATTAAATGCCGAAGGCGAGGTGAATTTCACAGGTGATGTGAGCCTTTGTTGGTTAAGAGAAAAGAACTCCAGTTGTGGGGCCAGCAGGTTGCATAGTGGTTAAAGTACTGGACTCCCATGTGGTTGACTGTGGTTTGAGTCCAGGACCCAGTGGCTTGAAAATCATGTCAAACACATGTGTAGGTGTGTCCAAAATCCCTGGAGGAAAATGGAGGAGAAGGGATTGTAGAGTGACCATCCTCCCTGGGGTGTGATTTCTCTCACTTCCCTCTCCCTCTCTGCCAGTGCATGTACCCTGTGGCAAAAACCTAAAAAAAAGAACTCTGGTTATTTAACTCTATAGGTAAATAATGGGAAAAAATCTAAGTTCTTAAAAAATTTGTTCATTCATTGATTTTAATTTGATAAGAGAGAGAGAGAGAGAGAAAGCAAGCCACCAGGTCCGGGACTTGAACTGTGATTGACCATGTGGGAATGCCCAGTGCTTTAACCATCACACCACCTTCCGTTCCTACCCTGTCAATGTAAGATTTAAAATTGTTCTTCTACAAACTGTTATTTTGCTTTACAATGACTGCCCCCCCCCCACCGCCTCCCCATTTTTGCTATAGGGTGTTGGCATTCACTAGAGAGACAGTGAAAGGGAAAATAAGAAATCAGCCCCTGGGTTGATGGCCACACTGCAATCCCTTCTCCGTTCTTCTGGATCTTGGGTGTACACACACAGAAGATGCCTGGTGTGAATTTCAAACTGCCAGGTATGGGACTTGAATTGTGGTCGGCTATGTGGGAGTCCAGTACTTCAGCTGCCATAAGGGACCCCCTGCTGGTCCCTTATGATGACTTCCTTTTTTTAAGAATTTTTAAATTTAACTTTATTTATGTATTCATTCTAATTTGACTAAGAGGGACAGAGTGAGAGAGAGAGAAAGTGAGAAAGCAAGTTGCCAGGTCTGAGACTCGAACCACGGTGGGCCATGTGGGAGTCCAGCACCCTTAATCATCACACCACCTGTTGGCCTGGATGACTTCTTAATTTAAAAAAGTAAAGCCCATTATTGTAGACAACCAGATGAATAGTTGTTTTCAGTTTATAGACAAAATGATTTCGATGTTAAGATATTGGTCATTAGGGGCCAGATAGTGGTGTAGCGATATAACTGAAGACAGCAAGGTTGACCCATGTGAGAAGGTTCAGGGTTTGTGTCCAGAGGGCTCCCTGAGCTTGTCAGCCACAAGTGTGCCTGAAATCCAGGGCAGGCTGGTGGTAGATTGCTGCATTAGGTCTCTATGTAAGGTTCTCTTTATCACGAAAGTAGTAAATGAGTAAACCTTAAGAATAGAATAAAATATGGGTAGCTCCGCGGCCTGGTGGTTAAGAGAGCCAGATGCCGTATGGCTGACTGCTCAATTTCAATCGCAGATCCAGTGGCTTGAGTGGTTTGTATGGCTGAAACCTGACAGGGTGGAGGCTGGATTAGTGCAGTCATGCCCCACTAGGGTGGTGCTTTCTCTTTTTCTCCCTCTGTCTTACCCATGTGCCCTCTGACTGTAAAAACAAGAATAAGTGCTGGCCAGTGGCATGGTGGTGAAGGCAGCTGGATCCCACATGGCTGACTGGTTTGTCCAGACCCGTCAGCTTGAAAAACGCTCTGAATGCATATGTGTGCAAAATCCTGAGAAGAGAATGATGCAGGGATTGTGGCATGATCATCCCTTTGGAGGATGCTTTCTCAGTTTTTTCTCCCTCTGTTTCTCTCTGGCAAGTGTACAATCCCTATAGCAAATGAACAGAAACAGAAACAAAATACAAATAAAATAATATTCATTAAGTTAGATTTCTGAAGCAGAGAGACATTTTTCCTTTTATGGGGTATAAAGTGAATAGGTCAGAGAATGAAAAACATAATTACAGGGCCAGCTAAAGGCATAGTGGTTAAAGTACTGGATTCCACATGGCTGACTGCATGATTCGAGTCCTGGTGGCTTTAAAAACACGCCATCCTCTGTGTGTGTGTGTGTGTGTGTGTGCATGTGTGCATGCGTGTGTGCACGCACTCCTAAAATCACAAGAGGAGAATAGAAGAGAAGGGATTGCAGCGTGGGCATCCTGGGTGTGTGTGGGGGTGATTTCTCACTTTCTCTCTTTTTCTCTTACTGTTTGTCTCTTTCTGGCAATCACATGCATGCCATAGCAAAACAAAAAAATAGAAAAAAAAATATATAGACTTACAAAAATTAAATTGAGCTCTTTTTTTTTTCTTAGGCTTTTCCTTAAGGCTTGTGTGCTCACTGGAGAGACAGACAGACAGAGGGAAACCGAGGGATCACCCCTCCTCCTCCCCATTTCCAGTGTGATTTTCAAGTCACTAGGTCTAGGACTCAAATCATGGGGTGCCATGGGAGAGTCCAACATTTTAACCACTATACCACCTGCTGGTCCCTAAAACAAGCTTTTCAAAGAGGGAAAGTAGAGAATGGATAGCTAATCAAAAAGAAGGTGCAGGCTCGACCACCACTGTGTGCACTTCTCACATGCTGTGCCCCACATGCCGGGACCTCATTGGAAACTTGAGTTTGATTTTGATTCCTGGTCCAACCTAAAGGCCTGATGTGTTGGCATGTGCCTGTAAGCCTGGTGATTTGAGGAGGCTGAGGCAGGAGGATTGTGAGCTGAAAGCTGGCCTAGGCAACATGGGGATGTCCTGTTCAAAAAGAGAGCAGGGAGGTCCAGCAGATGGCGTGGTAGTTAAAGGTGCTGGTTTTCCACATGCCCGACCGCGGTTCAAGTCCTGGACCTGGCAGTTGCTTTCTCCTTTTCTCTGTCTCTGGTCAAATAAAAAAGTAATAACAAATGGAATGAATAAATAAATAGTTCTTTAAAAAATAATCTTAAAAAAAAAGAGCAGGGAGTGGTGGTACATACCTGTAATGATAGCTGGGAGGCTGAGGCTGAAAAATTGTGACATGGTGATACCTTATCTTTTTTAAAAAAATAGGAAAATGCAAAGAATGACATGCAGTTATTATTTTTTTTTGGAAAAACTTTAAAAAATAGTTTTCTTTATTCGTGCTAGAACGTGTGTGTGTACAGTGTGTTAGAGGGAACAGAGGAGGGGAGAGTAGGAGCACTCCACAGGGTCTGGTCATGCAGACATCACCTTCTTCTAGTTCCCCAGCCCTTTTTATTCTGGGTCTTCAGGGTCAGGGTTAGCATGTTTTCAGGTCATCTGGTCCCCTGATTAGAATTGTGGTTACCATGTGGAATCTAGCACTATAATTAATGTCATAATAGCTGGGCCTAAAGTTGACTTTTAAAAAAAAATTAGCTCTTTTTAAAATTTTCTTTTTTAGGCTTGCTAGATGGTATCTGTGCTCACTGGAGAGAGACAGAGAAGGAAAGTGAAATGGTACCTTCTAGGGAGATGGCCATGCCATAATCCCCTCTTCTCCAGTCTCCTTATAACTTTGGGATGCACACAGGCCCTGTGTTTTTATTTTTATTTTTTAGAGGTTTTTGCAGTAGAGTGCATCTGCTCGCCAGAGAGACAGAGAGACAGAGAGCGAGAAATCACCCCCTACCGCCTCCCCCCCAGGGAGGATGGCCATGCCGCAGTCCTCTTCCATTCTCCTCTCGGGATCTTGGGCACGCACACACATGCGCCCGGTGTGAGTTTAAGTCATCGGGTCTGGGACTTGAACTGCGGTCGACTACATGGGAGTCCACCTACATAGCCATTACGCTAACTGCTGGTCCCATGGCTTTGTGTGTTTTTCAAGCCATTGGGCCTTGGACTCAAACAGCACAGTTGGCCATGGGGATCCTGAGCCCCCAAACTCCATAATACTTGTTGACCCCTAAAGTTGACTTTTTTAAAAAACAAATTATTTATTTAATTTTATTTATTCATTCATTTATTTTAATTTGACCAGAGAAAAACAGAGAGATAGGGAAAGCAAGAAATTGAGCCACCAGGTCCGAGACTCGAACAAGCCCGAACCATGGTCGGCTATGTGGGAGTGCCCAGCTCCCTATAACCACCATGCCACCCACTGGCCTCCCCTAAAGTTGACTTTTAAGAGGACTTTAAAAATATTAAAAGAGGGCCAGCAGATAGTGTGGTGATTAAGGGTGCCGACTATGGTTCATGTCTCAGACTTGGTGGCTTGCTTTCTCAATTTCCCTCTTTTTTTGGAGAGGTTTTTGCTATAGGGCGCGTGCGCTCACCAGAAAGACAGAGAGAGACAGAAAGATAGCGATAAATCACCCCCCGGGTGGATGGCCACACTGCAGTTCCTTCTCCATTCTCCTCTTGGGCACGCACGCACACGCGCCCGGTGTGAGTTTAAACCACCGGGTCCAGGACTCCAACCACAGTCAACTACATGGGAGTTCAGTGACATAGCCATTACCCCAACTGCTGGTCCCATCAATTTCCTAGTCTCTTTCTCACTCTATCCCTCTTTGGTCAAATTAAAATAAATAAATAAATAAAATTTAATAATTCTTTAAAAATATATTAAAAATTAACAATAGGGACTAGTAGTTGGCGTAATAGCTGTGTTGTTGGACTCCCATATAGTCGACTGTGGTTCGAGTCTCAGACCCGGTAGCTTAAACTCATGTCAGGGGCGTGTGCATTAGTGCCCAAGATCTTGAGAGGAGAATGGAGGAGAAGGGATTGTGGCTTGGCCATTCCCCTGGGGGATGATTTCTTGCTTTCTGTCTCTATCTCTCTCTGTCTTTCTGGCGAGCGCACATGCCCTATAGCAAAAACCTCCCCCCACCCCCCAAAAAATATATATATTAAAAAATATATTAAAATTAATCACAGGGACCAGGCATAAAGATTATGTTGCTAGACTCCCACGTAGTCAACCACGGCTTGAGTCCCAGACTTGGTGGCTTAAAACTCACACCAGGTACATGTATGTGCATGCCCAAAATCCTGAAAGGAGAGTGGAGAAGGGATTGTGGCATGGCCATTCCTCTTGGGGCATGATTTCTCACTTTCTGTTTCTCTGGTGAGTATAAGCACCCTATAGCAAAAATCTCTCAAAAAATTTTTTTAAAAAAAGAAAAATTAATCACAAGCAAATGTGGAACAATTAAAACCAAAGAGGAATTGTAAGATATTGAAATTAAATACCTTCTTGTAGTGGTGTAGAAGTAGAGGGGATTAGCTAGAGCTTTGGCAAGGACAGTGGAACATGAATTCTTAGAAGGTCGATAGGGAGACTATTTTAATACGTTTTTGTATATGTATTTGTTTTGTTTTGTTTTGTCTTAAGACAAAAGTGAGTGAGAGAAAGAGGCCCAGCAACCCAACAAGGTCTTGATGCTGTGCTGTACCCCCAGCTTTCAGTGAGTCCCAGATTGTGAGCACATGTGTGCTGGGCATACTCAGGGAGGTCTTCGGGCTTTAACCAGGAAACTTCCCCTGTGGGATTGTCTCACAGTGTCATGATTTTTGTTCTAATTTACTAGAGTGTGTGTGTGTACTCCCTGGGGAGAGAGTGCGAGAGCGAGCGAGCGAGCAAGCAACACCCTGGGACCAGCAGTTGATTAAGTCTCTGGACCCCATGTAGTCCCAGACCTGGTGCCTTAAATTCACGCCCAGCGTGTGTGCATGCAAGCTCAAAATCCTGAGAGGAGAAGGAATTGTGGCGTGGCTATATCTTTGTTCGGGGGTGATTTCTCGCTTTCTGTCTCTCTGGCAAGGGCACGCACACTATAGCAAAAATCTCTTAAAAAAATAAATAAATAAACGAAAGCAATCCCCAGCAGGGGTGACCATGACTCAGTCCCTTCTCTGTTCTCTTCCCAGGATTTTGGGGTCAGACACATACTTTGGCATGTTTTTCAAGCTGCTGGGTTTGGAGCTCCGCATGTGCAGTCAGCTACATGGGATCTAGGTCCCTTAAGCACCAAGCCACCAGCTGGCTCCACTGTGTCATGTTTTACTGTTCAGTACTGTCTGTTGCCAGAGTCCTTATATTTTTGAACATTACTTGCTAAATAAATGCTGAATAGCAAATTATATGACACTTGTTTGAGGAAACATTTGATGTTGCTTCATCACTTGTACTGGAGTATTCAGAAATTTATTTTTATTTTAATCTTTTTAGTTTTTCTATAGGGCATGTACGTTTGCCAAAGGGATATGGGGCAGGGATGGAGGGTGATGGTGGTGGTGGTAGTGAGAAATCACCCCCCAGGGAGAATGGCCATACTGCAATCCCTTCTCTTCCAGTCTTCTTCCTCTTCTTCAGCCTCCTTGGGATTTTGGGCACACACACATATGCCTGGTGTGTGTGCATAAAGCCACCAGTTCTGAGATTCAGATGGTGCAGTTGGCTATGTGAGATCTAGTGCCTTAATTGCCACACCACCTGCTGGCCCAGAATACTCCACATTTTTAAAGGTTCTAAACTCTTTCTCCTGGTATATGACTGTAGTTATTAGAAAGAATTGTACAGATTATCTGAGGTGCCATTTTAGTGATTTTTTTAAACAAAATCTGTATTTTTACTTTTATTATTATTATTTCAATTTGCAGTAGGGCATGTGCACTCATGAGAGAGAGAGAGAGAGAAAGCAAGCTGCTGGATCCAGGACTCAAACCACATTGCCATGTGGAATTCCAGTACCCCAACCACCATGCCATTTGCTGGCCCCCAGTTTAGTGATTTTAAAAAATTACTTAGTGAGGCGCTGGCAGGTGGCATGGTGGTTAAGGTGCTGGACTCCACATGGCCAACCGCAGTTCGAGTCCTGGACCTGGAGGCTTGTTTTCACTTTCCCTTTCTCTCTCTGTCACTCTCTGGTCACGGTAAATAATAATAATAATAATAATAATAATAATAATAATGCTAATGACAACAAATTAAGTTATAGAAATAAATAGATCTTTAAAAAAACAAACACAAAAAAGCAAGTGTTTTAGAGACAAGCAGGTGGCCTGGTGGTTAAGGGCGCTGGATTCCCACATGGCTGACCGTGGTTTGAGTCCTGGCCCTAGGGGCTTGCTTTTTCTCTCTCTCTGCCCCTCTCTGGTCAAATTAAAATAAATAAATAAAATTTAATAATTATTTTTAAACTTTATTTATTTATATCTATTTAACCAGAGAGGGACAGAGTGAGAAAGAAAAAGAGTGAGCAAGACAGGGAAATTTAGAAAGCAAGCTGCTAGGTCTGAGATTAAAACTGTGATTGGCCATGTAGGAGTCCAGCACCCTTAACCACCACACCACCTGCCAGCCCCAGTAGTTCTTTTTAAAAAAAGAAAAGAAAATCCATGACCAGCAGATGGTGTGGTGGTTATGTCGCTGAACTCCCACATGGCTGATGGTAGTTTGAGTCCTGGACCTGGTGGCTTGAAAATCACACTGAGCACATGTGCATGTGTGCCTAGAATCCCAGAAGGAGAATGGAGGAGAAGGGGTTGCAGCGTGGTCATCCCTCTGGGGATCCCCCTTACTTTCTCTGTCTTTCTCTCTGGCGCATGTACCCTATGGAAAAAACTATTTTAAAAATTATTAATTATTGGGACCAGCAGTTAGTGTAATGGCTATGTCGCTGTACTCCCATGTAGTCGACCACAGTTCGAGTCCCAGACCCATGGCTTAAACTCACGCCAGGCGTGTGTGCATGCGTGCCCAAGATCCCGAGAGGAAAATGGAGGAGAAGGGATTGTGGCGTGGCCATCCCCGCTGGGGGATGATTTCTTGCTTTCTGTCTGTCTCTCTCTTGTCTTTCTGATGAGTGCATGCGCCCTGTAGAAAAAAACCTCTCCAAAAAAAAGATTAATTATTAATCTTAAAAATTACTTTGTGATCAGCATGTTGACGTATAGCTTTTGGGTAGAATCTGGAATTAGAAATGACCATCACAGAATCTGTATATTCAGCATGTATTTAGTAAGCACCTGTTAACTCGGCACGGTACTTGGGCCCTGAGATATAGTGATGTACAGAGCACTGTTCGCCCCTCCGGGACCTTCTTTTCTTTTTTAATTTTTAAAGATTTACTTATTTATTAAGTTCCATGTGTTATTATTTTTAAAATTTGACCAGAGAGAGACAAACAGGGAAGCTAGCCACCAAGTCTGGGGTTCGAACCGTGGTTGGCCATGTGGGAATCCAGTGTCTCTATCCACCATGCCACCTGGTGGCCACGGGGAGCTTATTTTCTAGAAGGAAGGACAGCAGAAGAACAGGGAAATACTGGAGTAGCCCCTGGGGTGCATGTGTCTATTACTGAACTATCATAAAGGATTAGATTGGTGCTAACCAGAGATGGCACCAGATAGAAACAGAGAGGGAAGAGGGCCATTACTCTGGGCTTAGAGAGCACCCAGATCTTGGGCTTGGTGAGATGAGAGGAACCTGAGGTGCCCAGAGCTGTGAGTAAGGCCCCCCTTACTCATGTTCTTTGATTTGAATGTGTCTCATCTGATAGGTTATAGTCCTTTAAGGAAAAAAAACTATGTCTCTTAGTATTATATCATTTATATTATTTAATAAATAGTCATATATTATTTAGTAATAACATATATTATTTAATAAAATACTTGCTATTAAAGCTACAATCATCTGGATTTGATTAAGTGAAAGTGGATTGAATCAAGTTTGGCAACTTTTTTTGAGAATTATTTATTGGGACCAGCAGTTAGCGTAATGGCTGTGTCTCTGGACTCCATGTAGTCGACCACGGTTCGAGTACCAGACTTTGTGGCTTAAACTCACGTGGTTCGAGTCCTGGACTCGGTGGCTTAAACGCACTCTGGGCGTGTGTGTGTGTGCCCAAGATCCCAAGTGGAAAATGGAGGAGAAGGGATTGTGGCATGGCCATCCCCCCTGGGGGGTGATTTCTCGCTTTTTGTCTCTGTCTCTCTCTTTCTGGTGAGCACATGCGCCGTATAGCAAAAAACCTCTAAAAAAAAAAGAATTATTTATTTGATTTTATTTGTTGTTGTTATTTTTTGATTTATGCATTTATTTGTTTTTATTTATTTTGATTTGACAAGAGAAGGACAGAGTGAGAGAGAGAGAGGAAAGTGAGAAAGCAAGCCACCAGGTCAAAGACTCGAACCTCAGTCAGGCATGTGGGAGTCCAGTGCCTTTAACCACCATGCCACCTGCTGGTCCCTATTATTATTATTTTAATTTGACGAGAGAGAGAGAAAGGGGAAATGAGAAAGCAAGGCACTAGGTCAAGACTTGAACTGCTGTCAACCAGCATCTTAACCACCACACACCTGCTGGCCCCGAAAGCTTCTTTTCACAAATAAATATTTGTAAAGAATGAGATCATAGGAGGAAATGATTGAGGGACGTAGAGAGAAGGAGGTATTTGTTTTTTACTTTTTAGAGAGAGATTTTTGGTATAGGGAGCATGTGCTTACCGGACACACAGAAAGAGATAGAAAGTGAGAAATCACCCCCAGGAGGGATGGCCATACCTCATCCCTTCTCTAAACTCCTCTCTGGATTTTGGACACACACATATACATGCCTGGTGTGAGTTTCAAGTGACTAAGTCCGGGACTCGGACCATGGTCGAATACGTAGGAGTCCAGTGACATAACTGTTATGCCATTTGCTGTTCCCAAGAAGGAGGTGTTTTGACAGGATTGTGCCTTATTGTGATCTTCCTGCCCCAGCCTCACAGTTCTCTAGGAGCACAGGCCCGTGTCACCACGTGCAGCCTGTTTGGGTTGGGCCGGGAACTGAACCTGGCCTCCCATGTGGCTTCTGCCATTGCATAGTAGTGCCCTCCCTCTTATGCTACTGTGTGTGGGCCTTAGCAACTTTTTTTTTTGGAGCGGTTTTTGCGTTAGGGCGTGGAAAAAAAGAGAGAGAGACATAGAGACAGAAAGCGAGAAATCACCCCCCAGAGGGGATGGTCGCGCTGCAATCCTTTCTCCCCCACTCTCCTCTCGGGATCTTGGGCATGCATGCACACAGGCCCAGCGTGAGTTCTAAGCCACCGGGTCCGGGACGTGAACCATGGTTGACTATGTGGGAGTCCAGCGACATAGCCATTACGCTAACTGCTGGTTCCCTAGCAACTTTTTTTTTTTTAATAGAGATTTTTGCTGTAGGATGCATGTACTTGCTGGAGAGACAGAGACAGACAGAAAGTGAGAAATCACTCCCCAGTGGGGATGGCCGTGCAGCAATCACTTGTCCTTCATTCTCCTCTTGGGATTTTGAGCATGTACACACATGCGCCCTTAATGAGTTTTAAGCTGCCAGGTCTGGGATTCAAACTGTGGTCTGCTACTTGGGAATCCAGTGACGTAATCATCACATCATCTGCTGGTCCCCCTAGCAATTTCTTTAATGGCATGTTGATCCTTTAAAATAGAAAAGATATAAAATGCTATCAAGCGTAATAAGCTTGTTGTAAAGAATTAGATAGTAGACATGTTTTTATGATTTTAATTTTATTATGGGATATTTTTCTATGCTGACTTTTAAAAAAGTTTGTTTACTTATTCCTTCTATGAGAAAGAGACAGAGAGCCAGCCATCCTCCACAAGGGTCTGCACAGCACACAAGCCCTGTGTACTCGGGGAGGTGCCAGGACCTTTCCCACATGGGTCTAGTTGTGTTATCACAGTGACACTGCAATGACAGAATTTCTAAAGATATCTGTGGTTAATGATGGCAGAGTGATGTCTCTTCTTTCCTCTCTAAACCAACTCCAAAAACAATGACAAACAGAGGGACCAGCAGTTAGCATAATGGCTACGTCGCTGGACTCCCATGTAGTCGACCGCGGTTTGCGTCCTGGACCTGGTGCCTTGAAACTCACGCTGTGCACGTGTGCGTGCACGCCCAGAATCTTGAGAGGAGAATGGAGGAGAAAGGATTGCGGTGTGGCCATCCCCCATGGGGGGCGATTTCTCGCTTTCTGTCTCTATCTGGCGAGCACATATGCCTTATAGCAAAAACCTCTCCAAAAACATTAACAAACAAACAAATAAAACAATGACAAACAGAAAAACGCAATCGTCGATAGCTGTTGTAACCTTGTATATGAATTAGGGGGGGTAAATACATGAGAGGTGAACCCGAGCAGGAGAGGATGATTTACTCTATAGATTCAGGCAAATGAGGGCTGTCATTTCCTTCTGAATAGGCGACATATTCTGAGGACAAAAATGAGGACCCTAGTCTTGATCTGGCCAAGTAGGGTGTGCATGTTGGGCTCTTTGAGTGGCAGGAGAGGTGGGACTGACTGCAGACTCTGCCGTCTACTGTTTGTACAAGAAATTCAGAGTGCAGGAGAAACCGGTGGAGGTAGGGTGAGACATAACAAATAATACTTCAGGCGGTGTGGCCATGCAAGCTCTTGCAGCTACTCAGCTATCATGTAACAGGAGCATAACCGCATAACCGGGAACAGTATGTAAATGAATGAGCATGACTGTTTCAATAAAACTTTACTTACAAAAACAGGCAGTGCACCTATTTGTCCTCTAAGCCATAGTTTGCTGACTTGTTATCAAAACGTAGTGCCTCAAGGGCCTAGCACTTGGCATGGTGGTTAAGGTGCTGGGCATTCCCACATGGCCAGTCACAGTTCGAGTCCTGGACTTGGTGGCTTGCTTTCTCACTTTCCCTCTCTCTGTGTGTGTGTCTCTCTCTGGCCAAAATAAAATAAATGAACGAATACACAAAAATAAATAAATAAACAAAACAAAACATAATGCCTCAGAAAAATTGAGGGCAAAATGATGAACAAAGACTTAATTGGTAAACTCAAACTGGGAAAGCAATAGCCGGATGATTGTATCAAACAAGGTTGAATTCAAGGCAAAAAGCATTAATTGACTTGCATCTTTTTCTTTCTTTCTCTCCCCTCCCAGCCACAAGAGACAGAGTCTTGCTCTGTTGCCCAGGCTGGCCTTGACTTAAGACCTTCTTGCTTTGGGGCCGGCAGGTGGCATTGTGTTAAAGGTGCTGGACTCCCACATGGCTGACCATGGCGGCTTTCTCTCTCTATCTCTCCCCCTCTTTGATTAAATTAAAATAAATAAATGAATAAATGAAGTTACATAAAAGTAATTCTAAATAAAAAATAAATAATAAAAAAAAAACCCCTCCTGCTTTGGAGCTCGTAGGTGGCATGGTAGCTAAGGGTGCTGGATGCCCAAATGGGCAACCGTGATTCGAGTCCCAGACCTGGAGGCATGCTTTTTCATTTTCCCTCTCTCTTTCTCTCTCTGGTTGGTCAAATAAAAATAAATAAATAAATAAATTAAATAAATAAATAAATAAATAAATAAAGTTAAATAAAATAATATTAAAAAAAAGAAGCTAATCCTAAAGAACCTCCTGCCTCAGCCTCCTGAGTATCTAGGTTAAAGGCACATACCACCATATCCAGCCAAGTTGTATTTCTTAATGATAATGAGGGACAATTTCATATGCCAGTTAATACTGCACTGAAATTTACAAAATGGAAAATTTAAGGAGCAACAGACAGAAATTCGATTATAGCAGGTGATAATGATTCAGTTCTTCCAACTCTTGATAGAACAAGCAGGCAAAATAAGTAGTAACATAGAGAATGTATTTTTTTAAGAATGGTACTCCCCAAGGGGACAGCCACATCACAATCCTTCTCCTCCATCCTCCATTCAGGATTAAGGGCATACATGCAGCTATACCTGGCATGAATCTCAGCCCTCCAGGTCCAGGACTCGACCTGCGGTCAGCCGTGTGGTAGTCCAGTGCCCTTAACCACCATGCCACCTGCCAGCTCCCATTCATAATGTTATTAAAGTCTCTATGGGGGCCCGCAGGTGGTGTAGTGGTTAAGGGCACTGGACTCCCACATGGCTGACCACGTTTCCAGTCCCGGACCTGCCAGCCTCCTTTCCTGTCTTTCTTCTCTCTCTCACTCTGTCTTTCTCTGGTCAAAATAAAAAATAAGCAAATAAATAAAGTTAAATAAAATTCTTTAAAAAATAACATTATGTGTGGTATAATAAACAACATATCATCCTGGAAACAATGAATATTTTTTTCAAGACTAACTCTTAGGTTCCCCCCAAAAAATCTCTGTCAAATCCAGAAAGCAGAGATAATACAGATTATGCCTTTTTTTCTTAACTAGAACTAAAGTACAAAACAATATAAAACTTTACCATCTCAAAAACAAAACAAAACAAAACAAAACAAAAAACCCCTCTAGAGTCAAAGGAGAAATTAATAAGTCAAATTCTAATGAACTTTAAAGTACTGATAATCAAAATTTTATGTATTTTGGGATATGGGTTATGGCTAAAGCAGTACTCAGAAGAAAATACATGGGTGTAAATAAATTACTATGCAATAAAAGAATGAAAGTAAAATAATTCAACCCAAGGAATAGAAAAGAGTAAGTGGAAGGGAAGTAGAAAAAAGGCATTCATGAAGGTAAAAGCAGAAATGAATGAATTATAAATAGATAAATGGAGATACCAATAATTCCAAGAGTTTTTTTTTAGGGAGGGGCAGGAGGTGAGCAGCAGTTGTTGGTAAAATTATTAAACAGGTACACGTACTAAACCTAATGAACAAGAGTTAAAAACATAAATATCACGTGTCTGAATATGTGTTATATGAGAATCACTGATAGAAAATTAAATGTAAGAGATCACTATGCTAAATTTCATGCCAATAAATTTGACAACTTGAGTTACTACACAAAAGAGGACTGCTAGGCCCAGGCAACTTTGTAAGAAACATGATAACTGGAAAACCTTTTAGTGCAATGCATTGTCAAGAATGTAGAACAAAATTTTATTAAAAAAATTTTTTTTTGAGGAGTTTTTGCTATAGGGCTCATGAACGAGGCAAAAAGTGAAAAATCACCCCCCCCCCAGGTTGACGAGGCAAAAAGTGAAAAATCACCCCCCCCCAGGTGGGGGGGGACGATGGCCACACTGCAATCCCTTCTCCATTCTCCTCTTGGGATCTTGGGCATGCATGCACACGCACGTCATGTGAGTTTAAGCTATGGTTCCAGGACTTGAACTGTGGTTGACTACGTGGGAGTCTGGTGATGTAGCCATTACGCCATCTGCTGGTCCCTAGAAATTATTTTTTAAACAATATAGTGATGCCAAATATGACAAGGCACACAAAAAGAAGAATCTAGACCATTCTCAAAATACAAAAATCCTGGGGGCCAGCAGGTGGCTTAGTGGTTAAGGCACTAATTCCCATGTGATTGACCATGGTTTGAGTCCTGGATCGAGCAGCCTGAAACTCATGCCTGGTGCATGTGTATGCATTTCCAAAATCCTGAGAGGATAATGGCTTTTCCCTGGGGGTGGGGTGGAGTGGTGATTTCTTGCTTTTTCTTTCTCTCTAATGAGCATATGTGCACTATAGCAAAAATCTCTCCCCTAAAAAATGCAAAGTCCTGAATGCTAGTAAGGGCAATTTAGTAACATATTAGCAGGATAATATATTAAATTTTCCCCTTATCTTCCCAGGAATGTAAGGAGAGTTCATTCTCAGGAAATACTTAACACTGTGTGTATGTATATGTGTGTGTGTGTGTGTGTGTGTGTGTGTGTGTAATTTTTTTTGGGGGGGGTCAGATTTTTGCCATAGGGCATGTCTATTTGCTGGAGAGGGACAAAGAGAGGGGTGCTGCTGTCATAACAGTCACTTCTGTTTTCTCCTCTTGGGATTTTGGGCAATTATGCACACACACCCAGTGTGTTTTTAAAGCCACCAGGTCTGGGACTTGAGCCATAGAGTTGCATGTGGAATCCAGCACCTTAACCACCATACCACCTTCTGGCTCTCTTAGCACCTTATTTATTTTTGAGAGTATTTTTACTAGGGCACATGTGCTCGCTGGAGAGACGGGCTGAAAGCGAGAAACCACCCCCGGCAGGATGACCACTCTGAGATCCCTTCTCCATTCTCTTGAGATTTTGGGACCAGCAGTTAGTGTAATGAGCACCCATGTCTAGCATGAGTTTTAAGCCCTGGATCTGGGACTTGAACCACAGTAGGGGTTGGCCATATAGGAGTCCAGAGCCTTAACTCCTATGTCACCTGCTGGTCCCAACACCATAGTTATTTATTTTTAAGAATTATTTTACTGAAATTTATTTTATTTTAAGGGACATAGCAAGAGAGAGAGAAAGTAAGAAAGCAAGCCACCAGGCCTGGGACTTGAACCATAGTCAGCCATGTGGGAGTACAATGCCCTTAACCACCATGCCATCTGCTGTCTCCCAACACCATATTTTAAAAAGTACAAAAGAGAAATGATTATCACCCTAGATGCAGAAAAATAATTAGGTAAAATTAACGGTCAGTTCTGCCACTAGCAGGCTGTGTGTGAAGACACTGGATTTCCACATGGCTGACTGTAGCTGGAGTTCCAGACCCAGCAGCTTGAAAATCATTCTGTGTGCATATGCGCGTGTAACCAAAATCCAAGAGAGAGAGAGGAGAAGAGATTGTGTGTGGCTATCCTCCCTGGGGAGCAATTTCAGTTTCTCTCTGGCAAGCACATGGGTCCTTTGGCAAAAACTTAAAAAAATTATTTTCAATCCTGAATTTTAAAAATTTCAGACTTTTACTTTTACTATTTATTTTGCCAGAGGGCACATGTGCTTGCTAGAGAGATAGAGAGAGAGAGAGAGAGAGAGAGCGAGCGAGCGAGCAAGCACCTCCCAGTGGGGCAAGGTCGCATTGCAATCCCTCTCCTACTCTCCATCCTATTGGGATTTGGGGCCCACATGTGCATATGCCCAGCAATTTGCTTTTCAAGTCTCTAGGACTGGGACGCAGGATTCAAACTGCACAGTCAGCCACATGAAATCTGGCTCTTTGACCACTAGACTACAAAGCAAGTCCCCAAAACGGCTCTTAATAAAATAGGAATTATGACATACTTGATATTTCCTTTATGTAGTAGAAAATATGTCTCTAGATAAAAATTAGCATTATTCCCATTGACTGGAAACAGTTCTCATTTGAATTTAGGAGTAACAGTGTGTCATTGTTATTAACCATCTTTCTTGCACTTGTAGCCAATTCAGTGGGGGGGGGGGAAATGCATGAAAAACTGGAAAGAAAGGAGAAATTATCAATCTTTTCCCAGGAGAATGGAAGAGAAGGGATTGAGCTACGGCCATTCCCCCTCAACGCCCCAGGGATGATTTCTCACTTTTTCTTTCACTGTCTCTCTCTCCCCCTCACCTGTGAACACCTGTGCTGAATGGCAAAAAAAGAAAAAAAAAAAGTTTTAAAAACATTTATTTCTGGGCCAGCAGGTTACTTGACAGTTAAGGCATTGGATCCCACATGGCCAACTTCATAGTTCAAGTACTGGACCCAGTGGCTTGAAAAACATTCCTGGTGCATGTGTCTGCAGGCCTGCCAAAAATCTCAAATGAACAAGAGATTGTAGTGTGACCATCACCCGTGGGGTGATTTCTCACTTTCTCTCTCCGTGTTTCTCTCTATCTGTCTCTTCTTTGGGGAATGCACATGCCTTATAGCAAAAAAGTAAAAATACTTTTTTTTTGGTGAGAGGTTTTCGCTATAGGGCGCGTGCGCTCGCCAGACAGACAGAGAGAGACATAGAGACAGAAAGCGAGAAATCACCCCCCAGGGGGGATGGTCACGCCGCAATCCCTTCTCCATTCTCCTCTTGGGATCTTGGGCACGCACGCACACGTGCCTGGCGTGAGTTCTAAGCCACCGGGTCCAGGATGCGAACCGCGGTCGACTACGTGGGAATCTAGTGACATAGCCATTACACTAACTGTTGGTTCCCAGTAAATCTTTCATAAATACACATGTGTGTGCACATATGAGAGAAACAGTGCTGCCAATGGGGGCCCATGCTGCGACCCACCCTAGTGTTGGACTAGCACCAGGTCATGTGGAAATGTGTGTCCTATGTACTCAGGGAGGTCTCTGGACTTGAACCAGGAACCTTCCCATATGGGATTACCTTGCAGAGTATTGTTTATGTACTGTACCACCATTTGACCCTGGGAACTTTCAGTCCTGATAGAGGATGTAATTGCATACCTAGAATGTGTGAGTATAAAAGTGAATACTGTCCTTCATATCCATCCCATCATTCCTGCCTGCAGACCTCTTTCTATGATTTAAAAAATATTCTCCAACAGGGAGCCAGCAGTTAGCGTAATGGCTATGTCGCTGGACTCCCACGTAGTCGACCACGGTTCGCGTCCCGGACCCGGTGGCTTAAAACTCACTCCAGGCGCGTGTGTGTGCGTGCCCAAGATCCCGAGAGGAGAATGGAGGAGAAGGGATTATGGCGTGACCATCCCCTCTGGGGGGTGATTTCTCGCTTTCTGTCTCTCTGTCTCTCTCTGTTTGTCTGGCGAGCACACGTGCCCTATACCAAAAAGTCTCTCAAAAAAAATATTCTCAAACATATAGACTTGTTGGTTTCTTTTTTCATAGAAAAACAGTCAAACTAATTGTAAATTACTTTTTAAACTTACTTACATTCAAGGTACTTTTTTCTCTGAAATTTATATAGATTTACTTTAACTAGTTTGTGAAAGATTTATGTGTTGCCAGGTGGATGAACAGAGCGGAGAGTGTAAAAATGAGAAACAGCATGGGTTTGCTTTGAAATATTTTTTGTCCTGAGCATCCAAACCTTCAGGGTAGCTAAATTTAAATTTTTAGTCTGACTTTTCTTCTTACATCCTAATAAGATGAAAAGAGAAAGCTCTTATTTTTGTTTTACGTTGATGTGTAATTAGTGATGAATGTGATTTTTATTAACTAATATTTCAGGGCCATATGTGTTTTGTTTGTTTGTTTTTACTAGAATAGGCGAAATGTTTCTCAAAGGAAATATACATTTTCTACCTTTATCACTTGCAGGTGTAATGTAGTATGTCATAAGAGTGAACGTTTATGAATAATAACATTTATTTAAGACTTAGTAGTACTAGACATGATACTTAGTATCTTTTTAAAAAAGAATTATTTAACTTTATTTATTTATTTTAATTTGACCAGAGAGGGACAGAGTAAGAGGAGAGAAAGTGAGAAAACAAGCCACCAGGTATGGGACTCCAACTGCAGTTAGCCATCTGGGAGTCCAATGTCCTTAACCACCATACCACCTGCCGGTCCCGATACTTAGTATCTTGCATGCTTTGTATCATTTGGTCCTTAGAGCAATTGGGTTGTCGGAAAAGGCATGATGCAGTTTTTGCATAGAAAAAATATGTCATGACTTTTCCGACAACCCAGTATTATTATCCCTGTTTTACAGCTGAGAAAACAGATTCAGAGAGGTTAAGATTTGTTCAAGGTCGCTGGGAAAGTCATTATGCATTTTTGCGTAGAAAAGCATAGAAAAACATGTCATGACTCTTCCTACGACTCCATAATGAGTGGCAGATTGTAGACTTGGAACAACCGTGTCTCTTGACTCCTCAACATTTCTGTATATTGTGGTTCACTGGCAAAGGAGAGGATACTTTGTGACTTTGGTAGCTGGCATCTGAGCTGTCCCATCAGTGACTTTGGAAGTGTGGGTTGGACAGCATCAGCTCATAGAGATCCTGACTTTGTAAAAAAGATTCAGTTTCATTGTAGACTGTGGTGTTATAATACAGGCTGTCCCCTGCTTACTGTGGTTTAAGTTACAATTTTCAACATATACTCATCTTAAATTGAGTAACATCTGTGTATGAATGCTACTCCTAGGCTTTTTGCATGTAGGTGGGTACTGAGTACGGGGATGCCCTGAAAAGTATGAGTTTTAATGTATACTTTAAAATACTTTATACTTTAAAGTTTGAAGCATCCTTCTAATTGAAGTATGAGTTTGTTTTGGCACAAAAAATTTGAACTCTATGCATAGTGTTTTCATGATATATGCTCTCCACGAACTTTTTGAAGACCCCCTTATATTGTGTACTTTCTTTTATTTCCTTGTTGAAACTCCAGACTCACATTATAAGTCACGATCACTGTCTGATTTAAGGTGATTGGGAACATTCAGGAGAGCTAAATATCACTTGTAATTGTGCTCAGGTGATCAGTCTGTAAACTCCAAAGTGTATCTATCGCATTTAGGTAGGGTAGGTGTGGGGGAATAGTAGAAAGAAAATAACATTGTTTTTAAGGCTAGAATTTGCCCTATTTTGCATTTCACATAAACATTTGTTAATAGTTTGCCAAATATTTTGCTAGCATATCAAAAATTCTAGAATACCTGAGGGACGTTTTTGGTCATTGCATTGCATTGGCATTGTAAAGGGATTTGGGTCCTGAAAATATGGATAGCGTGCAAACACTTGTTATTACAAGGACCAGCCACCTGTGACATTCATTTGGTGAAAGAGTTCTGCTACTTTGATGTATTTACAAACTTAACCAGAGTAAATGTTACTTATTTCAACTTGGGGAAGGAGGGTAAGCTAACAGTATTTCATAATGCCTCTTATTTTCTTAATTGACCTTATTATTGGGAAGTTGTATTGTTATACAATGCAGAACCCACCACATGAGTAAGAGTGTTCTCATACTGTTTTACTTCCTGGGTGAGCTAGCTTTGCTTATTTCTATTTGTTAACTAGGCCTTTTGATATTTTTGTAGACAATCTGCTTCATCTTGATTCTGCAGCATTCCAAACTGTGGTATCCTTGGGGTTCTCTTAACATTGCTATGGTGCAGAAGATTTAAAATCAGGTATGGCTGTGGGGCCAGAAGTCCCTCAGTGAAATTCTCAACTTAAACATCTGCATTATTCTCTCTGATTGATCATTTGGGTTTCTTTTTTTGTGGTGGCCTTTTAGCTGATGTTCACAAGGAATAGAGTCACGTGATGTATGAAGGGAAACATATACACTTCTCTGAGGTTGACAATAAGCCCTTGTGCTCATATAGCCCCAAACTGTGCAAGCAGCGGCGACTCAACGGCTACGCTTTCTGTATCAGACACGTTCTGGAGGATAAGACTGCCCCCTTCAAGCAATGTGAATATGTGGCCAAGTATAACAGCCAACGCTGCACCAACCCCATCCCCAAATCAGAGGATCGCAGGTAAGAGCAGACACAGCCAGTCAGTTCTTCGTTTCATTAGGAGGCTTGGAATTTTCCTTTTCTTGTCTTTCTTTTTCTTTTCTCTCTGCTCTCTCTTCTTCATCTTTTGTAATCTCCCTCTCCCTTTCTTTGATATGGTGAATTTAAAATGTTGAGTTGGGGAGTGCTAATCTAAGTATTTTTGGTATATTTATAAATGAGAAATGACATATTTTTGAGTGGAGTAATAATAACTTTGGGGGATTAAATTATGTTTGAGTAGTTTTTAAACTTTATTTCATAACCTGTTGGAATTCTTTAAACTATCTTTTTCCCCCCTCAAAATTCATGCTTGAATTCATGGTACTCATTGGTTTGGTTTGTAACCTTATACAACAATTCCTGACTTTACTAGTTAGTTTTATCATCTGCCTTAACAAGAGAAATTAGATGTTGTAATTAATGATAATTTTGAGGGTTTATTTATTTATTTTTTTAGTTTATGCCTGAAGGTAGTACAATATATGTGCTTACTGAAAAATAATTAAGAGTATTACGTGAATCATGTATAAGATTTACTTTCTACCAGACTTCTAAGCAGTGTTCGGCATTTGTTTATAATCTTCCCTTTTTGGGTTAGAAAAAGTTCCAAATAGAGTTTGTTTATAGTTTAAAGATTATGTTTTCTCATTAAGAGTGGGCTCTATCACTAGAATTATGAATTTGTGCTCTGCTAAATTAAAAGCAATAAGGAGTTGTTTTAAAAGAAGAAATCTTGTACTGATTATCTTTTATGTTCTTAGGAAAATGCACACTAACTTTCATTGTAATCTGCTGTTCATGTCTTCTTCCCTTCAATTCTCCAGAAACCATGTCGATAGTTATAAGACATTATAGAGAGATGTATGCTTATTTTCCAAAAGTTTCTAGTACTTGTTACCTTTGGGTAGAAAATTTGAACCTTCTATTTTTGTCTTCACACACACACACACACACACACACACACACACAGCATTCATCCACTTTCCTATACACAAATGTCACCTGCATAAATTGGTTGCAAAGGAATCATGTATTTTATGTGTCACAATGAGCACCTTTTATGTTTTACTGTGAAATAAATAATTTGTGTTGTAGAGATCCCACCAAAGTGAGTATAGTATAATGTGGTGATTTGGGAATACTCTCTTAGAATTTTTAATGAGCACTTAAGGCTTCACATTACAATACCTGAAAGTTAGAAACAGCTGCTTAGTGAGGCAAGAATAAAATTTTAATCTAAGGTGAGAAAAGGACCTGTGTATTAGGCTAAACATACTGGTCTTGTGGTTTTTGTAGACTGAAAATAATTTCTTAAGCCCTTCCCTTTTTTAACCTGAGAAATGAATGAGCTTGGATTTTTTATTTCATCCTCCATGTGAACACATCTCTATAATTTCTTTTTTCTTTTTAGAAAATTTAGCTGTAGGGTGCATGTGTTTGCTGGAGAGAAAAAGAGAGAAAGCACCACTACCCCTACCCACCACCTCCAGCCTGGGGGATGGCCACATCACAAACCCTTCTTCATTTCTCCTGTGAGGACTTTGTGCATGCACACATGCATAGCATGTTTTTCAAGCCACTGGATCTGAGACTCAAACCATGCAGCTGGCTCTGCGGGATCTTGTCACCATAACTACCACATCCCTGGCTGGTCCAAGAAGTTTAATTTAAAAAAATGTTTTTTTAATTTTTTTTTTTTTTTAATAAATAAATTTTTTTTTTTTTTGAGAGTTTTTCGCTATAGGGCGTGTGTGCTCACCAGAAAGACAGAGAGAGACAGAGAGATAGAAAGCGAGAAATCACTCCCAGGGGAGATTGCCATGCGGCAATCCCTTCTCCTCCATTCTCCTCTTGGGATCTTGGGCACACACGCACACATGCCCAGTGTGAGTTTAAGCTGCCAGGTCAGAGACTTGAACCGCAGTCAACTACGTGGGAGTCCAGCAACACAGACGTTACGCTACATTATGCTAACTGCTGGTCTCTTTAATTTATTATTTTAATGATTTTTTTTTTATTTGTTGTTGGGCACATGTGCTCACCATAGAGAGAGAAGAGAGAGAAAGCAAGCCGCCAGGTTTAAAACTCAGTGGTCAGCCATGTGAGAATTCAGTGACTTAATCACCACACCACCTGCCGGCCTGAGAAGTTTGATTTTTTTTTTAAGAATTATTTATTGGGAGGCCGGCAGGTGACATAGATAAAGGCGCTGGATTCCCACATGGCCAACTGCTATTGGAGTCCCAGACCTGGTAGCTTGCTTTCTCGCTTTCCCTTTATCTCTCTCTCTTTGTCTCTGTCTGGTTAAATTGGAAAATAATAATAACAAATGGAATTAAATAAAAAACTAAGGAGAATTATTTATTGGGGCTGGTAGGTGGCATGGTGGTTAGGGCAGTTGGACTTGTACATGATGACCATAGTTCAAGTCCTGGACCTGGCAGCTTGCTTTCTCATTTTTCTCCTCTCTTGCCGGTCAATTTCAAAAGAATAAAATAATAATGGCAATGAATAAAATTAAATAAAATAATTCTTTTAAGAAAGGATTGTTGGGAACCAGCAGTTAGCGTAATGGCTATGTCGCTGGACTCCCACGTAGTCGACCGCGGTTCGCGTCTCGGACCCGGTGGCTTAAATCTCACGCCGGGCGCGTGTGCGTGCATGCCCAAGATCCCGAGAGGAGAATGGAGGAGAAGGGATTGCGGCGTGACCATCCCCCCTGGAGGGTGATTTCTCGCTTTCTGTCTCTATGTCTCTCTCTGTCTGTCTGGCGAGCGCACGCGCCCTATCGCGAAAACCTCTCCAAAAAAAAAAGAAAGGATTGTTGAGGGAGAAGATTGATTGAAGAGACAGAAAGCAAGTGATTTCTCACTTTGTGTCTCTCTCTCTCTCTCTGTCTTTTTGGCGAGCATACATACCCTATAGCAAGAAAAGCTTCTCAAAAAAAAAAGAAATATTTAAAAATTAATTAATTAATTAGTTAATTAATTAATTTTTAAATTTGACTAGAGAGAGACAGAAAGAGAAAGGGAAAGTGAGACAGCAAGCCACCAGGCCCAGGACTCAAACCGCAGTTGGCCATGTGGGAGTCCAGTGCCTTAATCACCCCACCACTTGCCAGCCCCAAGAAGTTTGATTTTTAAATGAAAACAAAACAAAAAACTTCATCTCATCTCTTTCTACTAAAAATGCTAGTCATTTGTTATTTTGAAAAATGAGGCCTGCCCCGTAGTGATTAGCTGCAGTGTATAGGGAGCCAGATCCCATATAGCCAACTGTTGTTCAAATCCCTCACCTTCAGGTTTGAAAAGCATGCCAGCTATCATATGAGGGCCCAAAATCCTACAGAGGTAGACAAGTGGAGGAAAAAGGGTTGTGGCATGACCTCCCCTATGGGAAGTGCTTTCGCTTTCTCTTCATGGGAGTGGATGAACCCTCTCAATAAAAAAAGAAAAATCATTATTTTTTATGACTTATTTCTCTGTACCTGGGAAGATTCTTGGTTAGTTCCCTTTCCCTGCTCCCCTTTCCTTGCTGGTCATGGTTTTAGGAATCTGGTCTGTTTAAGGTATACATGGGTCGAAGCTCTGAACTGCGTGCATATGTGTCTTGATTACTTGGCGAATCTGTACTTTTTTTTTTTTTAGAGAGGTTTTTTGCTATAGGGCACGTGTGCTCGCCAGACAGAGAGACAAAGAGACAGAAAGCGAGAAATCACCCCAGGGGGGATGGCCACGCCGCAATCCCTTTTCCTCCATTCTCCTCTCGGATTCTTGGGCATGCACGCACATGCGCCAGTTGAGTGTTAAGCCACTGGGTCCGGGACATGACCCGTGGTTGACTCCGTGGGAGTCCAGCAACATAGCCATTACGCTGACTGCTGGTCCTGAATCTGTACTTTTAATATGAACCTGGAGGCTTTCCATGTGGGTCTGTCTTGCAGAGCATTTTGATTTACACCTGACCCACCCTCTGGCCCCTGTGTGTTTTGTTTGTTTTTAATTGTGAGAGAGCGAGAGACAGAGAGAGAGAGAGAGAGCACTTCTCAAAGTGGTGTGGTCATGTCACAATGCTTTTCCCTTAATTTTCCTTCCCATTAGGATTTTGGGCACACATCCACACACACCGAATGTGTGTTTTTTCTTTTGCCATAGGGTGTGTGTGCACTCACCAGAGAGAGACAATGAGAGGTAAAGTGAGAAATCATCACCTGGGGTGGATGACTAGGCTGCAATTCCTCTTCCTCCATTCTCCTCCTGGGATTTTGGGCATACGTGGTAAGCTCTGGTGTGATTTTTTTCCAGCCACCACGTTCAGGACTCATACCGTGGTCTACCATGTGGGAATCTAGCACTGTAACCACTATGCCACCTGCTGGCCCCCTGAGTGTATGTGTGTGTGTGTGTGTGTGTGTGTTTGCATTTTACTTTTTTTAGAGACTTTTGCTATAGGGTGCATGTACTTGCCAGGGAGAGAGAGAGGGACAGAGAGTGAGAGGGAAAGTGAGAAATCACTTTCCAAGGGGGATGGCCACATCATAATCCCTTCTCTTCCACTGTCCTCCTGGGTTCTTGGGCATACATGCACACATGCCTGGCATGAGTATCAAACCACCAAGTCTACGACTCGAACTGCAGCCGGTCATGTGGGAATCCAGTGATGTAACTACTACACTACCTGCTGACCCTCTGAATGTGTTATTTATTTATTTAAAAAATTATTTAACTTTATTTATTTTTAATTTGACCAGAGAGGGACAGAGCAAGAGAGAGAGAAAGTGAGAAAGCAAGGTGCCAGGTCCAGGACTCATACCACAGTCAGCCAGGTGGGAGTCCAGCGTCCTTAACCACCATGCCACCTGCCGGCCCGTGAATGTGTTTTTTACTCTTCTGTGGTAAATCTAAGTTGGCCCTGTGAGATCTGGTCCCAATGCACAGGGCTTAACCACTGTGTTGCAGAGTTGGCCTGTCTGTGTTGTGGGTTCGTTTTCAGTTTTTGTTACAGGGTGCTTGCGCTCACCAGAGAGAGAATGTGAGAAAGCACTCCTGCAGGGGCATGGCTGCCGCAGTCCCTTCTCCATTCTCCTCTCAGGGTCTCAGGCATACATGCCCTGTGCCGGGCATGTTGGCATGTTTCTCAAGCCACTGTATCTGAGACGTGAACTGCACAGCCAGCCATGCAGGATCCAGCTGCCTTGGCCACCACACCATCAGCCGGCCCCGTTCATTTTGAGTTGCCAGAGGGCACCGGAGAGAACATGCCCTAATGGGGCATGGTCACGCTATACTTCTTTTTCTTTTCACATCTCTCCATCCTGTTACATTTTTGAGCATGTGAGCACATGTGCCAGGCATATTTTTCAGGCTGCTGGGGCCAGAGTTCAGTCCACAGTTGGCCCTGTGGGCTCTAGCTCCCTATGCATGAAACTTGATTGCTGTGCTCTGGGACTGGCTCTGGTCTCTATGTTTTTAAATACTATTAAAAAAATTGGGGGGATAGCAGATGGTGCAGAGGTTAAGGTGGCTGGATCCTACACGGCCGACTGTGTGGTTTTGAGTCCTGGACCCAGTGGCTTTTAAAAAATG
>NW_006159536.1:2509795-2539785 GCF_000334495.1 Tupaia belangeri chinensis
GCCACGCGCTTGTGTGTGTGTGTGTGTGTGTGTGTGTGTGTGTCCCAGATACTGAGAGGACATTGGAGAAGGGATTTTGTCATGGCCATCACCCTTGGGGGATGATTTCTCACTTTCCCTCTGTCCGTCTCAGGTGGGCACCTGCACCCTGTAGCAAAACTAAAAAAAAAGAAATTGTTTTTTAAATGTAGCCTAATGAATTTGGCAGTTGACATTAATTATTTATTGTACTGCATCTTTTCCTAAACTGTTCTGTGGAGATAACATCTGTGTGCTACAAATGTATACAGATTCTGTTTTCAAATAACTCTGGGAAACATGGCCAGATGAGTACATTTCCATCTTGTAACCTTATAATGATATCTTCATTCAAAATGCTCTGGAATAAACATGAAGCAGGAATAGGCAACGACAAATTTATTTAATTAAAGAATAATGTTTTTATGTCATATTTGTTACCGTGCTGTGGGACTGTAACAGTCTTCTACTGGTCCACTGGTTAAAAGCCTCCATAAGTTTTTCATGTAGTTAATTGGCATAGCCTATATTCTGCTTTCTCATTAAGTAAAAGTACTGAATTCTTTCATAGTGTTTCAATTATAACATTTATATGCAAAAGTACACCTGCTCATTATTTGAGACTGATGAGAATCTTGATTTTAGTCTAAGTCTCACTGTCACTTTCCAGATATAAAGTAGTTTTGGTAAGTTGATTAACTTCTTCTTTTTTTTTTTTTTTACTTTTTTTTTTTTTTTTTTGGGGAGGGAGAAATCACCCCCCAGGGGGGATGGTCACGCCGCAATCCCTTCTCCTCCATTCTCCTCTCGGGATCTTGGGCACGTACGCACACGTGCCCAGCGTGAGTTTTAAGCCACCGGGTCTGGGACGCGAACCACGGTCGACTAAGTGGGAGTCCAGCGACATAGCCATTACGCTAACTGCTGGTTCCCTAAGTTGATTAACTTCTGTAAAGCATAGTTTCTTAATCTGTGCCAAGGGCATTATTTATTTATTTATTTATTTGAGAAGTTTTTGCTATAGGGCGCGTGCACTTGCCAGAAAGACAGAGAGAGCCAGAGAGACAGAAAGCAAGAAATCACCCCCGAGGGGAGATGGCCACGCTGCAATCCTTTCTCCTCCATTCTCCTCTCAGGATCTTGGGCACACACGCACACGTGCCTGACGTGAGTTTAAGCCACCGGGTCTGGGACTCGAACCGTGGTTGACTACATGAGAGTTCAGCAACATAGCCATTATGCTAACTGCTGGTCCCAAGGGCATTATTTTGATACTTACTGTAAGTAGTTTCTAGAAGAGATCATCTTTGTCCTTATAATGTGTATTGAGAAACTCATTTCACCTATAATTCCACTAATTAGTTTTTTCTCTTACTTTCTCCTTCTGTTTTCCCCCCCAAGTTTGTTTATTCGTTTATTTATTCATTTTATTAATATTTTAATTTGACCTGAGAGAGAGAGAGAAAGAGAGAAAGTAAGAAAGCAATCTATTAGTTCCTGGACTCGGACCACGGTTGGCCTGTGGGAGTCCAGTGCCTTAACCACATGTCACCTGCTGGCCTGCCATGTCCCACCATTTATAAGTGTCTGGGGTATAGTGTGTAAAGCACACAGTAGACGCTTGACATTTTGGGGAGTTATGCCGTAAGGTCTTTATGCATCGCCAAATACTTAAATGGTATTATTGGAACATATGTTTTTTTCTCCCTTAGAGAATTTTAAGTGATCCTGTAGACTACTGATGAGTTACTTTGTATGCTGTGAATGGAGAATAACAAAGCCAGGTGATAAGCAGTAGTGAGCAGTTGTCCAGGGCCACTCACAGGCTGACGACTGGCTTCTGTCTGGCTGCCTCTGCACGTGTGCAGTTCACACAGTTTCCCTCAGCAAATGTGCAGACAGGATTGCCTGAGAATAGTGAGAGTTGCAGGTTACAGCTATGAAGTCTGAGTTACCGCTGTAGTCATGCAATTTTTAACATATTAGGATTCATGTTGTATAATATTTACTTTTATACCTACTTTTCTTAGTATGCATCGTGAATATTTTCCCACATATGTGTGTGTTTTTTAAAGGTACTGCAACAGCCACTTGCAGGTACTTGGCTTTATCCCGAAAAAAGAGAGGAAGAAAAAGAATGATCCTATAGAAGAGGTGAAGGTCAGGCACCAGATGGATACCATGGCCTTCAGCCTGACGGTGCCCACGTTGGCCTTGAAGATGCCCAACGGACTGGATGGAATGTCCCTTTCTCCACCTGGGGCAAGGGTCCCTCTCCACTACTTGGAAACTGAGTTGGAAGACCCGTTTGCTTTCAACGAGGAAGACGATGACCTAAAGAAAGGGGCAACTGTGAGAAAGAAGTTGCAGAGCAAGTTGGCTCAGAATCGGCAGCGCCAGCGAGAGACAGAGATTTTAAAAGTTCGACAAGAGCACTTTAGTCCCCCTCCTGCACCTTCACAGCAGCAGCCTCCGCAGCAGCACTCCCACCTGTCACCTTTATCCACTTCTTTAAAACCTCCAGCGCCACCGCAGGGTTCGGTCTGCAAGTCACCTCAACCTCAGAACACCAGCCTACCAATGCAGGGAGTGGCCCCCACCACACACACTATAGCACAAGTACGGCAGTCGTCCCACAAGAGGCCCCTGCCCCTCCTGCCATCCAGTAGGGCTCCCGCCGTGGACCCACCCCGGACTGACCGGGTCCTTATGAAAGCCACAGCCTTCTCTCCACACTTCTCTTGTATAAGTCGACTGCAGAGACTGGTGAAACTGTGCACCCAGAAACATCAGTTGGACACTGATCTCTTTCCGCATTTAGGTGAGTTACCATCCGTTTATCATACTGTAGCTGTGTCGTGTGCAGCTTTTCTTAAGGAACGTGTGTGATGGGGCAGAAGGACACCTGGACAGAGTGGTGCCATGTTAAAGAGTCCCATATTTGGGTAGACTACCTTAAAGTAAATATGCCATTGGAGGGAATGACTCTTGGTGAATAGGGTACAGACATAAGCACTGGGAATTTAGAATTCCAGTCATGGCTTTTTTTTTTTTTAAACTTCTTTCTGACATGAGAGGGAGGGAGAGAGACAGAAACAGAGAGAGAGAGACATCCTCAACAGGATCCCCATACTGTGATCCACCCCCAACCTCAGCCAACTCGATTATGAGCACATGTGTGTTCTGAGTGTATATAGGGAAACCTCTGGACACGAACCAGGGACCTTCTCATGTGAGTCCAGCATCACACAACATTGCATTACCGTTGCCCCACCACGACCTGCCCGCTCATAGCCGTTATTTTTAGTAACAGGCATCTTGAAAGGCAGCTGCGTTTGGTTGTGTACCTCTGTGAGCTGAGTACCTGCATCTGATGATGCTCTTTGCAAGTCTTATCGTAGGACTTGGGATGAGGATGACCTTGTTAATATCTACCAGCAGTTTAAGCCCAAGGCAGGACCTGATCATGATTGAAAAGTGAGCAAATATAGATCAGACTTTTAAATGAATGTCGCTTAATTTTCCTTTATCACTGCTGAATCTTGTTTGCTTGAGCATATTTCCCATGCCCCGTTTATAGTGATACTCTATATCTTCTATCAATAGTTTTGTTGTTTTGTTTTTGATCATTTAAACTTAATTCATTTGGAATTTATTCTCAAATACAATATGAACGATGATTCTAAATTTAGAAATAATTATTTACATGACACATAATAGTAAAAGGAATATCAGTAGAAGAAACAGGAATGTCAGTAGACAGGTGCCAACCTCGGCCCCCATAGCAGGTGGGAACAGGCAAATTAAAACAACCAATTACCTGATTGGCAAAATTGTATTCAGTGTTGATGAGGACAGAGGATACAATATCTCACACAACTCTGCTGAATAATGTAGCAATATGTACTAATTAAAAATGCATATATACCCAGCAAAATCACTTTTGAAACTCTAGCCTATAAAAACATATCCAGATAGAAGGATATGTGTGCAAAGATGTTTATTGAGCATTGCTTGCTGCATTGACGCAACAGTGAAGTGCTGTGCTTGGAAGGCCAGATCCCACATGGCCAACCACAGTTTGAGTTCCAGCCTTAGTGACTTGAAAAACACCTGTGCCTGTGTGCCCGCCATGGAGAAACAGGAAGAGCTGTGGTGTGACCACGCTCCCCAACCAGAAAGTGCCCCCCTCTCTCTCTGGCAAGTGTATTGTGCCCTAATAAAAACCTGAAAACAATCTGAATAACTAGTGGAGAACCCTGAGTAAATTATGGTACACATAAGATATATGAAATAATATGCACCTATTGTAAAGAATGAATGAAATCTGTGTCTTGAAACTGGAATGTGCCCATGACATCTGAACAAGTAAGAAAATATTAACAGGTCTTGAGTTATCCCATTTTTATAAAAATAAACAAATGACAAGGTATATAAACAAAGGCCATCAGTATATCTGTTGATTCAGTATATGGATGGATGTTTGCCTATCTGGTGTGAGCAAAGGATACACTTTAACAGGCAGTTGACTTTGGCTACCATAGGTGGAATTGGACAAGGTATGTTTCATTGGAGATGGCAACTTTTCTTTTCTTTTTTTCTTTCTATTTTTTGCTATAGGGCGCATGTGCTCACGAGAGAGACAGAGAGAGACAGAAAACAAATCACCCCCCAGGGAGGATGGCCATGTTGTAATCCCTTCTCCTCTGTTCTCTCGGGGTCCTGGGCATGCACGCACACGTGCCCGGCGTGAGTTTAAGCCACCGGGTCCAGGACTTGAACCGCAATCTACTACATGGGAGTCCACAACATAGCCATTACACTAACTGCTGGTCCCGAGGTGGCAGCTTTTCT
The DNA here is from genome assembly GCF_000334495.1 of Tupaia belangeri chinensis. Taxonomy (NCBI): domain Eukaryota; kingdom Metazoa; phylum Chordata; class Mammalia; order Scandentia; family Tupaiidae; genus Tupaia; species Tupaia belangeri. The sequence goes on from NW_006159536.1 coordinate 2,514,668, forward strand.
TAAGCAGCTTTTTATTGTTTCATCTGTTGTTAAACCATGTACGATTTCTGGTAATTAAAAAAATAATGAAACTTAAAAAAAAAGATAAGCATAAGTAATACATTAAAACACCCAGACACTATTAATACCCATTTGTTAATACCTTGGTACATCGTTTCAGTTATATAAAATTGAATTCCTATTATACATACTGTTTTATAACCTGTTTTTAAAATTTCATGTTAATGTATTTTTAAGCTAGTAATTTTTCATCTACAACATAATTTGTCATGGCTGAATTCTGTTTCTAATTTAAATCGTTTCCAGTTTATATCATTATAAACTGTTATAGATGCATAGCCCCACAGCAAAATAATTACTGTCACATCTTTAATTTTTCCTTCAAATAGATTCCTGGAAGCAGAATTGCTGATTCCAGGCTTTTGCATTTTTACAAAAGAAGGTTTTGATATGTGTTGCCAAATTTTTCTTCAGAGTTACTTTGTCAATTTACTCTTTTTTTCAGCAGTATATAAGAATGACAGTTTCTCTATGTCTATTAGTCTTGGGTATTATTATTATTGTTTTTTTGAATTTGATAGAAAATTTGCCTTAACCTATATATCTTAGATCAGTGTTTCTCCAATTTTTAGTTTTAGGATCCTTTCCACTTAAAAATTGTTGAGAGAATCAACCCCATCGCTCAGTGGTTAGGCACTGCGCAGAGAAGGCCGGATCCTACATGGCTGACAGGGTTTGAGACCCAGACCTGTCTGCTTCACGCTAGGCTCACTGGGGAGTGCTTTCTCCGCTCTCATTCTCTCTTGTGCATGCATTTGTGCCTTCTAGCATTTAAAAAAATTGAGAAAAAAATGATTGGGGACGTTATAGAGCTTTTGTGTATGGGTTTTATCTATTGATAGTTACTGTATTAGAAGTTAGATTTAAAACACATTAATTCATTCAAAAGTAACAATAATAAACGTACTATATGTTAATATAGTCTTTTAATAAACAAACAAAACAAAAACAAACATAATGAAAAGGATGGCATTGTTTATATCACTTTACGAATGGTAATATCTAGTTTACTAGAACATACCCACATGCCCAGCCACGCTAGCATGTGCTGGCTGGTAGATGCTGCTGCTTGACAGAGCGAGGCCACATAGGTGTCCCAGGTTCAATTCTTGGCCCACCCTAAAAGACCAGGCATGGGGGCACATGATATAGTCCTAGCTACACTGGAGGCTGAGGCACGAGGATTTTGGGTCCACAGCCAGCATGGATAATAGAGTGGAACTGTCTGAAAGAGTGAGTCATTGTGAAATGTGTCATTAGTCCCAGCAACTCAGGACACTTTGGGAGGAGGATTGTGAGGCAGGAAGACTCTAACAAGCAATAAAAAAAGGACAATTGAATTCTCATATCTGCTACTACATTCAATCTGTAGTGATATATTTTTTTAAAAGAATGATTTAACTTTATTTATCTATCTATTTTTGAATTTAACCAGAGAGGAAAAGAGAGAGAGAAAAAGTGAGAAAGAAAGCAAGTTGCCAGGTCTGGGACTCGAACCATGGCCGACCATATAGGAGAGTCCAGAGCCCCTAACGACCACGCCACCTGCCAGCCCCATGATAGGTATTTTTATTAGTAGAGGGAGGTTTTTATTTTTTGGCCAGAGTGTGTACCCTTGCCAGACAGAGAGAGTGTGCATCCCCCAGTGGTACATCATCATGCTGTAATACCCTCCCCTTCATTTCCCTACCCAAGATTTTGAGCATACTCACGCATGTCTGGAGTGTTTTTTAAGCCACTGGGACTGGGGTTCCAATGGTGCGGTTGACCATGTGGGATCAGGCTCCCCCAAGAAGAGTATTTTAATAACCTTCTTTAAATCATAGTGAATATTCTTTGATTCTACACCAGAACTTGACAAGTGGTAGTCAAGTTCTTTCCCTTTTAAAAATTTGCCCAAGCAGGACCAGCAGTTAGCGTAATGGCTATGACGCTGGACTCCCACGTAGTTGACTGCAGTTCGCGTCCCCGACCCGGTGGCTTAAACTCACGCTGGGTGTGTGTGCGTGCGTGCCCAAGATCCCGAGAGGAGAATGGAGGAGAAGGGATTGTGGTGTGGCCATCCCCCCTGGGGGGGGATTTCTCGCTTTCTGTCTCTCTCTCTCGGTCTGGCAAGGGCACGCGCCCTATAGAAAAAAAAAAAGAAAGAAAGAAAATTGCCCAAGAGAGAGTATGCTTTTGTACAAGGTAGGGATGGGAAGGTGAGAAAGCAACCCTCATGGGGAACAGTCACACTATAATCCCTTCTTCTCTATTTCTCCCTCTTTTGGGGGCTTTTAGGCATGCAACTAGTGTATTTCTCACGTTGTCAGGTACAGCACTTGAACTTTGTAGCTACTTATGTGGTATCCAGTTACCTTAACCTCTGTGCCACTGGCTGTTGCTCCCTGGACAGGTACCTCCAAGAGTCCTCATGCCATCATGGTCCACCTCCAGCCCAACTGACCTGCATCACAAGCACTTAGATGCATGTGTGTGGTGTGCTTAGGGAGATCCTGGGATGTGAACCTAGGACCCTTCCTATGTGGGTCCAGTTCCATTACACTGCACCAGCCACCCCTTGGCCACTTACAAGTGGTAGTTTCTTTAAGATAAGTTGCACTGTGGAAACTGAAACTATATCAAAAAGCTTTGCATTCTGTTACATTAAATCCATTGGTCCACCCTATACATAGACTGGATCTTTTACCCATGCATAATTTTGTAACCTCATGTGTTGGTTATTTGTAAAATGTTGGTTTACTGAATTACGTAGATGTTCCACATGTTGACACAGTTCATTATACGAAATAAAAAAATCACATTTGTAAATATTACCATCAATCTCATCAGAAAAGTCTTAACAATTGGGAAGTTATCATGTTCTCTGTGGTGAATTCAAGTTTTCCCAAAACCAAGCTTTCAAGTAAAATTCGAATTTGAGCATTGGCAACAGTAAATACTGTCCTTTGTTTTCTTTGAAGTGACAGTGTTACTGAGTTCATTTTAGAGACAATGACTGCCAAATATCTAAGTCTTAGAAATCATGGTTTGTCTGTCAGATACTCTTTCAAATAAAAATGATACTGAATGAAATAAGAGCACCTCATTCAGGTTGTAGTTAAACAACTATGCAGGTGCTTTTTATAAAGACAACCATCATACTTTCTGCTTACTACAGAGGTGCTTTATGTGTACTTCACATTGATCACACAGATTATTATAAAGACATACTCAAGGGTCAAGATTTAATAAAATAAACAATCTTTAATAAACAAAAATACTTATTTATTTTTTGGAGAGGTTTTTGCTATAGGGTGTGTGTGCTCGCCAGACAGACAGACAGAGAGAGAGAGAGAGATAAAAAATGAGAAATCACTCCCCAGGGAGGATGACCACACCGCAATCCCTTCTCCTCCATTCTCCTCTTGGGAACTTGGGCACGCACGCACACGCGCCCAGCGTGAGTTTAAGCCACTGGGTCCGGGACTTGAACTGTGGTCTAGTATGTGGGAGTCCAGCGACATAGCCATTATGCTAACTGCTGGTTCCAACAAAAATATTCTTTTTTTTTTTGGAGAGGTTTTTGCTATAGGGGCGCGTATGCTTGCCAGACAGACAGAGAGAGACAGAGAGACAGAAAGCGAGAAATCACCCCCCAGGGGGGATGGCCACGCCGCAATCCCTTCTCCTCCGTTCTCCTCTCGGAATCTTGGGCATGCATGTACACATGCCTGGCGTGAGTTTTAAGCCACCAGGTCCGGGACGCGAACCGCGGTCGACTCTGTGGGAGTCCAGCAACATAGCCATTACACTAACTGCTGGTTCCCAACCCCAAAATATTCTTAGATAAAACTTTTTTCTCCCCCTAAACCTCAAGGCATGGTATAGAGAATACAAGAACAACTAGTGGAATTTGGTGCCACTGGCTCGATTCAAGCTAATGAGCTTCAGTTTTACCCACCATTGCCTTTATACTGATGAGGCAAATGTCTTAGTATTGTTTTGAAAATAACATTGTCCTGAAGAAACCCCTGAGAGAATTTCAGGGATCCCTGGAGATCTTTGGAGCAGACTTTCAGAATTGTTGTTTTAGATTCATAATGTAGTTGAGTATTTGTTCATATGCCTTATGTATTTATTTATTTTGCTTTTTCCTATCTTTCATCCATATGTTTAATTTTCGTTACAGAACTTCTCATCTCATCATTTATTTGTTTTAAAATAACTATTATGTTGATTTCGGAATTTAGAAGTAGAAAATGTTTATATATTCTCTTTCTCCCTTTGTGCCTTGTGTGTGTGTGTGTGTGTGTGTTTAGGCAGGGTCCTATTATGTCATGATCCTTCTGCCTCAGCTTCCCAAGTAGCTGGGACTGCAGTCGTGTACCATCACACCCAGCTTTTTAGGGTGAGCAGGGAATCAAATGCGGGCCTCTCATGTGGCCTCTACCTGTTGAACAGTAGTGTCCAGTACGCAGGCTGGGCCTAGCATTTCTTCTTTGGAGTCAGGATTTTTGTTTGTTTAGGCTTCATTTTTTTTTTTTTTTTTTGAGAGGTTTTTGCTATAGGGCACATGAATCGCCAGAAAGACAGAGAAAGACAGAAAGATAGAAAGCAAGAAATCACCCCCAGGGGGTTGGCCACACCACAGTCCCTTCTCCTCTTAGGATCTTGGGCACGCACACACACGTGCCTGGTGTGAGTTTAAGCCACTGGGTCCGGGACTCGAACCGCGGTCGACTATATGGGAGTTCAGCGACATAGCCATTACGCCAACTGCTGGTCCCTGGGCTTCATCTTAATCTGTTACTGTGTCGCTAACAAAAACACCTGAGACTGGATGATTTATAAAGAAGTAGAGATTGCATTGGCTCTGTGGTGTAGCAGTGATGCCCTGCTCAAGGAGTCAAATCCCTTATCGTGACCATGGTTTGAATCCCCACCCATGCATGGATGAAATGCCTCAGATCTGATTGGCTGGAAGACAGGAGGAAGGAATCTCAGCATGACCTGACTCTGGTCAGGGTGTTCATCTCTCTCTCATTCTCTCACTCTCTTGTGCATACTCTATTATGACTAGAGAAAAGGAAATAGAGGTTTATTAGCTCACAGTTCTGGTAGCTGGACATGACTGACTGACAGAAGCAGAGAAGATGGCAGGTGCATGCAGAGAGAAGAGAGAGAGCTGCAGCCAGCTCTTTGTTTTATAGCAGCCCTCTCTGGTGAGAACTAACCCCATCTCGGGAGAGCTAGAATTCACGCACTGCGCCTTGCAGGACCTCATTCATCTGTTCCTGAGAGTGTCACCTCACCTAACTCCACCACACCAGGGACCAAATTTAAAAACATGAAGCTTTGGGGGGACAGATCATTACCAAAACAAGAAGAGCTTATGTTTGTTTGATGAAGGGTATGAGTGCTCATGGGAGAGACACAGAGAGGGAAAGTGAGAAAGCATCCGCAGGACAGTCATGCCACAGTCCCTTCTCCTCCATTTCACCTTTGGGATTTTGGGCGCAAACATACATGTGCCCAGCATGTTTTTCAAGCCACAGGGCCTGGATTGGAACAGCATAGCTGACCTTGGGGGATCTACCTGCCGTAACCCCCATGCCACTGGCTAGCTCTGTAACAGGCTTTCTTCATTCAAATAGTATCTAAATATAGACACTGCCTACATTTTCTTCTAGTTCTTTTATTATTTCATCATTTACATTTTGGTCATCTCTCTAATACTCATTTAGGCTTTAGTCTTGACCCAGACATCTGCATTTTTCCAGATGTTTACCTCTAATCCCAATGCTTTTCTTTATCATCTACTAAATTTTCATTTGTAATCTTATTTATTTATGGGTGCTAATTTTTTTTGTTAGAGCTTCTGTGCTTGCCAAGGAGAGACAGAGAAAGGAGAGGAGAAAATACCTCCACCATGGGGAATGAATGGTCATGCCTGCAGTGCCATCTCCTCTGATCTCCCCTTCTTTCAGGATTTTGGGTCCCCATGTACATGTGTCTCACATACTTCTCAAGCCATTAGGTATGGGATTTGAAGTGAGTTCTAGCCACTTCAACTGCCGTGCCACAGAGCTTGCCCTAAAAAAATAACTGGTTTTGTTTTTATCTTTTTTTTTTACATTTTTAATTTTCAATGATTTATTCCATGGGAGAGACTGGGAAAAAGGCAAACAGACATTGCCACACAGCTCTCTTCTCAGCACTATCTACCTTCAGCTACAGTCTACCGGGATCATGGGCAGGTGCATGTGCCCCCAGCATGCCGAGAGAGACCTCAAGATGCAAACCTCGGACCTGCCCATGTGGTCTTAGCGTCCTGGAGTGTTGCATTGCAGCTGTGCCACCGTGGGTGGCGCTGATGCTATTTTATTATCTTTAGAAACTGAAATTTTATGTCGTGTTAGGGACTGTTTGTGTGTATTTTTTTTTTAATACAACAAAAACTTACAGAAAAATGTTTAAGCATTTTTTAAAAATTCAGTCATATTAGAGGTCTAAAATGTCAAAACAAAGGTTATTTTGGAGAATCCAGAAATTGTAATACACTCATATAGTCTGTGTTCATGTCAGCAAAGAAAACCTTAAAGGAAAGCTCTGTCTTATAATTAGTTTTTACAGTCTTGTCTAGGCCGGTTCTATTAGTTACATTAAAACCAGTGATGAAGCCAAGATCAAAGGCTTATTACTTTACTGGTTAATTTTCATTTACTTTACAATTAATTTTCATAAGGGAAACACTTCCATCTTAGTTCTTATGACTTAGATCTTGACTTTTTAGAGAAAGTATAGATGTCTTACTGGAAGTGATTACCTCTACAGAAACAATTAAAAGATAACGCATATTTTAATTTTTAAAGATGCCTTTAGTATCACTTTGAAGGACCTCACCTTTCAACACACTTAATACTGTTGTGTTCACTTAATCATGTTTTTTATTTTTCTTTGTCCTGCAAGTTAATTATTTTAGTTGAGAGAAAGTAACTTAACTTTTTAAGGTGACCTGACATTTTAGAAAGTTATCTTGATACTAGATTTGAAATTTCCTTGCGCCAGTGCTAATATGTTACTTAATTTTAAGCATTTATAATTTGCATTTTAATTAACCTTAATTTCCTTATTTGGCACATGTAAACTCATTTAAACTGTAGAGGTCCTTTTAATTTAACTGTCTTATTAAGATGATCTTTTGAATTTTGAGGTTTTTAAGAAGGAAGACATGAATAAAATACTAGGTATCAAGATGTGTAATGAGTTTCCTAGTGGTATGAGTATTTTGAAATTATGTAGTCCCACACTGTTATACTTAAAGATCTGTAATGTCAGTGTTTATCACGACCTCTTCAAGATATAAAACTTAAAAGGGTGGGTAAAACTTTATGTCAAGAGCTAAAAATTATCCAGTCATTAAAAATGATCACATTTATGGGACCAGCAGATGGCATAATAGTTATATTGCTGGATTCCCATGTAGTCGACGACGGTTTGAGTCCCAGACCGGCGGATTAAAACTCACGCTGGGTGTGTGTGCATGTGTGCCCAAAATCCTGAAAGGAGAATGGAGGAGAAGGAATTGTGACGTGGCCATCTCCCCAGGGGGAGGATTTTTCACTCCTTCTCACGCATCTGTCTCTCCCTCTCTAGGAAGCACACGCATCCTATAGCAAAAATCTCTCTTAAAAAAAAAAAAAAAAGATCAGGACCAGTAGTTTGGGTCATAGCTATGTAACTGGACTCCCATGTAGTTGACCGTAGTTCGAGTCCCAGACCCGGTGGTTTAAACTCAAGCCAGCCAAGTGTGCGTGCATACTCAAGATCCCAAGAGGAGAATGGAGGAGAAGGGATTGCAGCGTGGCCATCCCCCCTGGGGGGTGATTTCTCTCTTTCTGGCGAGCGCATGCGCCCTGTAGCAAAAACTTCTTAAAAATTTTTTTTTATCCCGGGACCAGCAGTTAGCGTAATGGCTATGTCGCTGGACTCCCATGTAGTTGACCGTAGTTCGAGTCCCAGACCCGGTGGTTTAAACTCAAGCCAGCCAAGTGTGCGTGCATACTCAAGATCCCAAGAGGAGAATGGAGGAGAAGGGATTGTGGCATGGCCATCCCTCCTGGGGTGTGATTTCTCGCTTTCTATCTCTCTGTCTCTGTCTGGCGAGCGCATGTGCCCTATAGCGAAAAACCTCTCCCCCCCCCCAATTTTTTTTATCCCATTTAATAAAATCATTCAGCATTGTCTGTATTTCTATTTCTCTACTTAAATTCTGCCATTTTTGCAACCTGAACTCTGTCTCTTTGCTTCTGTTGTTTCTACCCCATTAGTCTGACAAAATAGATTTATCCTTGGAATATAGTGGAGCCTTTTTATTAACAATAGTATCTGTTTTAAATTTGTGCATAGTTTATACATTTATTATTCATACTGTATAAGAATAGAAATGAGGGTCAGCCAGGTGGCATGGTGGTTAAGGAAACTGGATCCAACATGGCCAGCTGCACAGTTGTAGTCCTGGGTCAGTGGCTTGAAGAAAACACCAGTGTGTGTATATGCACACCCAAAATCCTAAGAGGAGAATGGAGGAGAAGGGATTATGGCATGGTCAGACCCCCCGAAGATGTTTCAGTTAGTGCGTGCAAGCACCCTAGAGCAAATATTGACCAAAAAAAGAAAAAGAAATGAGGCATTTATCATACTGTGATAGTGCTTGATATACATGTTGGGTTATCAATTTTTGAGTAGCTGTTTAAGTAAAAGTTAACTTTTTCTGATTGGTGATGTTCTCTATCTGTCCCAGGGTTGGACTGGTCCGAAGAGAGTGGAGAGGAACCAGAGGACTCAGAGCAGGCCTCGCCGTACCAGGTTGCATGGTCCATCCGAGAAACCCTCAGATATGAAAGACACATGTAAGTCTCCCTTTTTGTTTTTATTCTTAAATTACTACTGTAGCAAATTGATTTTCTTGTATATGCTGATGTTTTTATTATATTGATTCTAGTTTTATTGTAATAAAGTAAAAAATATTCTACTTGGGAAGAAATGTGCTATATTGTTTGAACAAAAATACTCAGTTTGCTTGGTAAGTTTGTTTCTTTAGCTTTTCATGTAACACTGAAGGAACCAGTCATAATTGAATTTAGAATGGAAAGGGACCTTGGAGGTGATCAGATCTAATTTTCTTGTTTTATGGAAGATGAGTACATGGCTCATAGAGGTTAAATAACTTGTCTTTGAGGGCCAGCAGGTGGCATGGTGGCTAAGACACTAGACTCCCACATGGCTCAACAGTGAGTGGTTCGAGTCCTGGACCTGGAGGCTTGCTTTCTCACTTTCCCTCTCCGTGTCTCTCTCTGTCTCTGGTGAGCACTCGTGCTTAATAAACAAATTAAAAATAATAATGATGATGATAAATAAGTTTAAAAAATAAAAAGAACTTATCTTTGGTCATGTGGAGGCTCCTTGGAGTTCCATGGTCTTGTTTTTCCTTATTGACCTTGTCCCCACAGGAGCTAGAAATAGTGCTTTTCGGGACCTGCAGTTGGCGTAATGGCTATGTTGCTGGACTCTCAAGTAGTCAACCGGGGTTCGAGTCCGGTATCTAGTGGCTTAATCTCATGCCATGCGCATGTACGTGCGTGCCCAAGATCCTGAGAGGAGAATGGAGGAGAAGGGATTGCGGCATGGCCATCCCCCCTGGGGAGTGATTTCTCACTTTCTGTCTCTCTGTCTCTCTCTGTCTTTCTGGTGAGCGCATGTGCCCTATAGCAAAAACCTCTTTAAAAATAAAAAAAAGAAATAGTGCTTTTCAGTTGACTTCTATCTTCTGTAAGATTGATTCGTTCTTTAATATTTCTGCTGTTAAAAAATTTTTTTTAAAGGTTTTTTTCCATAGGGCACATGTGCTCGTCAGAGAGAGACAGAAACAGAGGGAGAGGCAGAAATCATCCCCCAGACCACACCACAGTCCCTTTTCCTCTAGTCTCCTCTCAGGATATTGGGCATACATGCACACGTGTCCTAAGTGATTTTCAAATCATCCGGTCCAGTACTCGAACCACAGTCAGCCAGGTGGGAGTCCAGCACCCTAACCACTACACCATCTACTATTCCCTAAAATATTTTTAAAGATAAATCTTCTTATTGGATTCTTTGTTCCAACCTTATCAGAAAGCTATTCAGGTATACTGATAGCTCTTTTCAGTGCCTTAGGAAAGCAAGTATTTCTCTAAGGGCTGGGGAGGATTACTGTACATGCCTTCAATGACAATGAGAATGCCACTCTTCTCTCAGTAGGTTGCTTTAGCATTATCGGATCATTCAGTGACAATAACAAAACAGAACCTTGTCTGTGGTGCCAAAGCATAACTCAGACTCAGCTAATTATTTATTTATTTATTGAGTTTTTTTTTCACTATAGGGCGCATGCGCTCACCAGACAGACAGAGAGACAGAAAGCGAAAAATCACCCCCCAGGGGGATGGTCATGCCGCAATCTCTTCTCCTCCGTTCTCCTCTTGGGATCTTGGGCACCCATGCACATGCGCCCGGCGTGAGTTTTAAGCCACCGGGTTCAGGACACAAACCGCGGTCGACTACGTGGGAGTCCAGTGACATAGCCATTATGCTAACTGCTGATTCCCTGACTCAGCTAATTATTTATTTAAAAGATTGTGGTTTAAACAGACTCGAGATAGAGGGGAGACCAGCCATCTGCACCAGGCCAACTCTGGAAATTCATAGTATTGGGGCTGGCAGGTGGCGTGGTGGTTAAGGGTGCTGGACTCTCACCTGGCCAACTGCAGTTCAAGTCCCAGACCTGGTGGCTTCTTTTCTCACTTTCCCTTCTTCCCTCTTTCTCACTCTGTCCCTCTATGGTCAAATTGAAAGAAAGAGAGAGAGAGAGAGACAGACAGACAGACAGATAGACAAAGTTAAATAAAATAATTCTTACCCCCAAAAAAGCTCATAGTATCATTATATAGACATACAATCTAGGTATACATTTTGAATTTATAGGATTAAAAATGTGATTTGTTAGTATACCCAAAGGTGATTAGGCTTAAGGAACTGATTTTTCTAGAGGCTGACTCATCTGTTAGCAAAAATGCCAGTTTATGGTGAGAAATATAATAATTAGCGCTTATAGTCACTGAACGAAACTACCTGGGAAGCAAATTATAATCAAAAACTGATTTGGGCATGAAATTAGAGCAAGAAGAATTAAGTGGACTTTTATTAATGGCTAGTGTCATTAAATTATAATAAAAGGTCAGCTATGGCCTGGTGACTGGGTCTCACGTGGCCAATTGCAGTTTTTGAGTCCTAGAACTGTAGTCTTGAAAAACAGGTGAGGGGTGTATGTGTGTGTGTGTGTGTGTGCCCAAAATCCTGAAAAGAGGGAGAAATGGAGGAGGATGGTAGTGTGATGCCCCGTGGCGGGGGGTGGGGGTGGGGGGTGGGTGGATGGCTTTCTCACTTACCCTCTTTGTATCTCTCCAGCAAGCACACACACCTACTGGCAACATTTTTTAAAAATTGTTCTCTTTTATCCACGGGAGATACATACCACAACACCAGCAGATGCTTAAAACTATAGATAGTCCAGAACCCTCTGCATATTATGTTTTTCCTATGTATACATACCTATGATAATGTTTATAATATGTTGTAAGTTAGGTGCAGTAAGAGATGAGCAACAATAACCAAGAATAGACTAGACTAATCAGAATAATATTCTGTAACAAAAGTTATGTGTTCTGGTATCTCTCAAAATATCTCATTGTACCGTACCCGTCCTTCCTGTGGTCTGTCAATCTGATAATAACCATGATGGCTACTAAGTGACTAGCATGTGGGTGGTATATGCAGTATGCTAGACAAAGAGATGATTAACTTCCTGGACAGGATAGAGCAGATGGTGCGAAATTTCATTATGTTGCTCAGAACAGCATACAGTTTTAAACTTATGAATTGCTTATTTGTGGGATTTTCCACCTCATATTTTCAGACTACAGTTGACTGCAGGTAACTGAATCCCTGGGTAAGTAGAGTGCTGCTGTGGCAGGTACCACCCCTCCGCAGCTGTATTCCTGCCTCACTTCTCCCCTGGATGGTGTTGGAGAATGCTACACTTTTTTCCCCTTACTTTGAAATTTCATTCGATATGTCATTCAAGACTGCCTTTTTATTACCATTAGCATATTCTTTCTTTCAGTTAGTGTACAATAGAGCTCATTGAGCTTAAACATTCTTAGTTACAGATACTGTCAGTCATGCTCCCAAAGCGTAGTATTCATATCAGCTTACCAACTTGGGGTATTTGGGGTTAATTTTACAAATTTCTATAAATGAGTTAACTTAAGTAAATGCTGAGCCAAATATCTAGTACAGGAGGAAGAATGAATAAATGGTGGTTATAATTCCCAGTTTAATTCTCTGATAAGCTGAATGTCAGTATTGGGAGTATTTCCCATAGAAGGAGAGTAATGTGTATTCTTTTTCTGCTTTCTCTTCTTGCAGAGTCATAAAAATACTTCTTCCATTGTTTTAGACTTGTGACCATACTTATTTTATCTTTATCATTGTTGCATTTTACTTTCTTGGCCACTTTGGCTAATTTGCTGCTTCTTTCCCTGCTGTGATACTCTGCTTTTCCTTCAGTCTTATTTTTCTCCTTTTACTTCTTGCCCTTCTATCATTTTAATCTTTCCTCTTTCATTCTGTTCTCTTCATTCTTTCATTCATTCAGCATATCCTTGCTGGTCTCTATGCTCCTGCCATGGGGTATGCGTTTTTTTCTGTTGGGAGAACCTGGGATTGGATTAGCTTATCATCCATTTTTTTTTTAAATAAAGATTTATTTAGGGGCCAGCAGGTGATGTGATGTTTAAAGGTGCTGGACTCCCACATGGCCGACTGCAATTCAAGTCCTGGACCTGGTGACTTGCTTTCTCACTTTCCATCTCTCTCTGCCTTTCTCTCAAACTGGAAAATAATAATAATAACAATAAATAAAGTCAAGTAGAATTCTTTAAAAAGCAAAAAGAATTATTTATTCATTCTTTTATTTTAACTTGACCAGAAAGAGACAGAGAGAGAGAGCGAAAGTGAGAAAGCAAGCCACCAGTTTTGGGACTTAAACCATGATTGGCCATTTGAGAGTGTCCATTGCCTTAACCACCATGCCACCTGCTGGCCCTGGTTTATCATCCTTTGATGCCTATGGCTCAACACCTGTATCTGCCTCTCTGTTCTCTCATAGGAACCCCTTCCTGTATTTTGTTTATTTTTAATATTCATTTATTTTATTTATAATCGAGAATGTGTGTATGTGCACACATGCACACGCAAGAGAGAAGCACCCTTGACAGGATCTTATCCATGCTCTTGATATGTTTTCAAACTGACACAGGGATGTGAATCCATGGTCAACTGTGTGACTTCCTGCATTGCTGTTTAGTTTGCTACTGACTGCTGACCATGCCGTGAGGCTGGGCTGTCCTGTATTTTAAACTGCCGAGTTTCATGTGCTTGCCCAGCATATTTCACGCTGACTGGGCTGTGGATTCAAACTGTAGTCACCATGTGGGATCTAATTTTTCTTTTCATTTTTTTAAGAGAGATTTTTGCTATGGGGCAGGTGCACTCACCAGAGAAACAGAGAGACAGAAAGTGAGAAGTCACCCTCCCTGGAGGGATGGACACACCGCAGTCCCTTCTCCTCTAGGGATCTTGGGCACACATGCACACATGCCCAGCATCAGGCTTCAGTCGCCAGGCCCGGGATTTGATGGTATTTGAGCAATGTAACCATTACACCATCTGCTAGTTCTAAAATCTGTTTTTTCTTGAGTAGCGTATTATCTCCACACCATAGAGCTTGCCATGTGTCTTTTTTTTTTTTTTTTCTTTTCTTTTCAAGTTCATTTCATTTTACCATGCTGGAAAGTGTGTATGTGAGACAGAGGCACTTCAGCAGAGTCTCATCTCTCCATGGTCATCTACTCTAGTCTTCTAACTTGTCAGGACTTGGGTGCACACCTGTGCCCTGCATACTTCAGATTGACCAGGCCAGGGATTCGAATCTGTCGTTGGTCAGCCGTGTGGCTTTCATTAATTACTGTGGTTATAGAATAAATTTAGAAAATTAGTGGTTTGAACTTAGTTCTTTTTCACAGTGATTTTGACTATTCTGAGTACTTTGCATTTTCACAAAAATTTTAGGATCAAATTGTCATTTTGTACAAATGAGACTCTGGTAATTTTGGAATTTTAAATGAATTTATTTGTTGTTGTTATTACTACTATTATTTAATTTGACCAGAGAGAGAGAGAAAGGGAAAGTGAAAAAACAAACCGCCAGTTCCAAGACTCATACTATGGTTAGCCATGTGGGAGTCCAGAGCCTTAACCACCACACCACCTACCAGCCTCTTGATTGTGATTTTTATTATAGATCAATTTGTGAAGTGTTTGCATTTTTTAAAGTGTCATTTATTCATCTATGTATTTATTTATTTTTAATTTTTTTGCCACAGGGTGCATGTGCTTGCTGGAAAGAAAGCAACAGTAAGAGGGAAAGTGAGAATCCCCCCCGCCCCGGGGGATGACCATGGCAAAAATCCCCTCTTCTCCATTTTCCTCCAGGGATTTTGGGCACCCATGTACAGGTGCCCGATGTGACCCTCAAGCCACCAGGTCCAGGACTCAAACCGCAGTTGGCTATGTGAGAGTCCAGCACCTTAACCACTGTGTCACCTGTTGCCCCAAAACAATTGGCATTTTCACAATATTAAGTCTATTTCTTGAATATGGAATACCAGTCTTTTATCATTCTTTTCAGTAGTGTTTAATTTTTGGTATGAAAGTTTTACACATATTTCATTGGATTTTTCTTGAGTTGTTTTGCTTTCGATACTGTTGTAAATGTGTTTTAGTTTGCTCTATGGTGCATGTGCTTTGTGCTTGCTGGAGAAGGACAGGGAGAGGAAAGTGAGAAATCATCCCCCAGGGGGAATGCGCACATCCTAGTCTCTTCTCCTTCCTCCTACTCTTGGAACTCTGGGCACACAGCACATGCATCCAGTGTATTTCTCAAGCCACCAGGTCCAGGACTTGGCCATGTGGGGTCCAGTCACCTTAACCACCTGCCACCTGGCTGGCTCTATACTGAATTTTTAAAAACAATTTAATTTTTCGTTTGCTACTTATATGTAGAAAATAACTTTGTGTTAGATCGTTAGTCCTCAATATATACCACATTTTTGATAAATTTACTTATTACTTCTAGATTTTTAGGGTAGCTTCTTTATGATTTTTTTTTTTACAAAGAATCATGTCATTTATGAATAATGATAGTTTGACTTCTTTCCTTCTAATTTGTGCCTTTTATTACTCTTTCTGGCCTTTCTGCACTGATGAAGAACTTCAGTAAATATTGAACAGAAATGGTGAAGATAGGCATTATTGCCCCCTTGTTTTTATTTGGGGTAAAATATCCATGGAATTTTGGGTTAAAATAATACTTTATTTACTGAAGTTTTTTTTTTCTTAAAAAGATTTTATTTAACTTTATTTATTTATTTTAATTTGACCAGAGGGGGAGAGAGAGAAAGAAACCAAGCCACTAGGTCTAGATGTGAACCGCAGTCAGCCATGTGGGAGTCCAGTGCCCTTAACCACCACGCCACCTGCTGGCTCTCTATTTATAGAAATCTTATTTATTTCCTTTTCAGATCTACCCGATCACTCTTGTTAGTTTTGCTTTCTTTGTGAATCTATCTTTTACACATTTCATACATAACTATTGAATATTCCGTGTAGTTCTAACCTTTGGGCTCCATGTACATCTAAATCTGTCATTTATTGTGTATTTTCTTCTTGTCACACAAAGTGGTTTACGTCCTTTTGGCATGATAATCTTTGGTTTTGTAGGCCCTGGTATGTCCTCAAATCTCAGGTGTAGATACTTCATTTTGTTAGGATGAGGCTTTATGACAAGTGTCCCAGCAGCCCATTTTGCTCCTTGCCTACTACTTTAGTTTCAGTCCTCAGTTTTTTCCTATTATCATGGTTATTTTTTAATTGCAAGAGAGTGTGTGCACTCACCAGAGAGTAGAGGAGAGACAGAGAGGGAAAGAGCATCCCTCTGTAAAGCGCAGTCTTGCTATAATCACTTCTCCATTTCTCCTTCCAGTTGGTACTTGGGGTGCGCATGCACGCGTATGACTCTGGTGTGTTTTTCAAGCAGCTGCTGAGGCCAGGATTTAAACCGTGGCTGGTCATATGAAATCTAGCTTCATTAACCACTAGACAACAGGGCTAGTCCTGTTTAGTTTTTGACAAAGCGGTTTGGGGAAGATTCCCTCTAATTCCTTTGAGGAATCCATAAGTGTATTTCATGTGGTACATGGTTGCTTTACAGTGACAGGTTCTTGTATAGTATCTGAACTACCATATTGTCATATTTCATTCCTTTATTTTTATTTCACCTATTATTATTATTATCATTATTATTTTTAGGGAGAGAGATTTTTGCAATAAGGCTTGTGCATTCACCAGAGAGAAAGAGAAAGAGAGAGACGGAAAGCGAGAAGTCACTCCTCATGGGGGTTGGGCACGCCTCAATTCCTTTTCCTCCACTTTCTTGGGATTTTGGGCACTCAGGCATGCAGCATCCACACACAAGCATCTGGTGGGAGTTTTAAGCCACTGGGTCCTGGACTCGAACTGTAGTGGACTATGTGGGAGTCCAGCAACGTAACCATTACACCATCTGCTGGTCCCTCACCTATTAGCTTTATGTGAGTGACTCCTGAATCTTTTTGTCATGGCTGGCCATTCTTTTTTTTTTTTTTTCTTTTTGGAGAGATTTTTGCTATAGGATGCATGCACTCACCAGAAAGAGAAAGACAGAGAGACAGAAAGCAGGAAATCACCTCCACAGAGAGGATGGGCACACCACAATCACTTCTCCTCCATTCTTCTCTCGGGATCTTGGGCACGCACACACACGTGCCCAGCGTGAGTTTAAGCCATTGGGTTTGGGACTCAAACCGTGGTCGGTTACATGGGAGTTCAGCGACATAGCCATTACGCTAACTACTGGTCCCATGGCTGGCCATTCTTTTGAGTTTGACCTGCTTGTTAGATACTTCTTATTGAATATTCTATCAGTACTTTAAATTTAGCCTTTCTGAAATTAAATTATTTTTCTTAATATGTATACCCCTTTCTGCTTCCCCTGTTTTTAATCAGAGGTGATAGATACCTTTTTACTGTTTTGATTTTCTTTTCTTCCTGTTTTAATTTGCTGTAGGGTGAGTGTGCTTGCTAGAGTGGAGAGGTAAGAAAGCACCACCCTGGGAGATGACCACACTGTAGTCCCCTCTCCTCTGTTCTCCTTTTGGGATTTTGGGCACACACATACACGCACCTGGTATGCTTTTTCAAGCCACCAGCTGCAGGCCTCGAACCATGCAGTTGGTCATAGAGGACCCAGCTGCTCCCACCACCATACCACAGGCTGGCCTAACTTTTGATATTTTAACAAAGTAAATTAAAATGGATTTCATTTGGGGAATTTCATGTCATACTATGAGATTACAGATAAGCCTGGAGTCTTAGAATATCAGGTTTGGAATTTGCTGCTCTGTACTTGGAGTAACTAGGAGCAGTTTAGTAATAATAATACCTGTACTTACATTGTGATTTTACAGGAGTCCTTTTCATTTTCTTCATAGCTTTGGGAGGTAGGCAGGCAGCTATGTCTTTGTTTTTACAATGGGGAAGGTTAAAGAAGGAAGAAAGCTAGCTCAGGTTGAGTGTGCACTGGATGCCAGGTCCTGTCACTGCTGGCAAAGGATGGGCTCCTGGACTTTCTCTTCCGCAGTAACCAGCTGTGACATTTTAATGTCATGATCTGGGAAGTGGGAAGTATCTTGGAGATTTTCTCCTTTAGGTCTGTGCCAGGGAGGGTCTGTGGACTATGCCAGTCTGCAAATGGCTTGTTACTGTGATGAGGTGAGTGTAGAAGTTAGGAATAAGCTATGCAGACTTTTATAATAATCATGTAAAATGCCTCAGCATCCAAGTGCAACTTTGCACAGTGAACTTGAGAAGTGCTGTCTAGTCTATCTGTCCTATAGGAACTGAGCCCTGTTTTTCTTAAGAATTTTATTTAGGGGCCAGTAGGTGGTGTGGTGGTTGAGGGCACTGGACTCCCTTACGGCCGACCAGTTGAGTTCTGGACCTGGCAGCTTGCTTTCTCACTTACTCTTTCTCTCTCTTGCTCACACACACACACACACACTCTGTGCCTCTGTAGTCAAATTAAAATTAAAAAAAAAAATTTATTTTAATAAATATATAGTTTAAAAATTATTTTATTGAACTTTATTTATTTATTTAAATTTGACCAGAGAGGGACAAAATAAGAGTGAGAGAGAGAGAGCAAGAAAGCAAGCTGCCAGGTCCGGGACTTGAACTGTGGTTGACCATGTGTGAATCCAGCACCCTTAACCACCATGCCACCTGCCGGCCCCAGGAACAGTCCTTTCAAGGAACAGTGTAGGTATGTGGTTATGTACCAAGCTTTACTGTCCCTGTGGGGCCTATTGTTTCTCCACATTTTCTTTTTCTACCACGGCACTTATATTCTAGTTGTGCAGATTTGAAGCCATTGAGTTGTTACGGCGCCACCACCCCCCACCCCACACTTTTTAAAAAAAATATTTGCCATAGGGTGAGTGAACTTGACAGAGAGAGACAGAGAAATGGTAAGAAATCATCCCTTAGGAGGAATGGCCACACTGCAGTCCCTTTTCCTCTGTTCTCCTTTTGGATTTTGAAGCACACATGCATGCACTTGTGCCCAGCATGGTTTTTAAGCCACCAGGTTCGGGGCTCAAACTGTGGTGGACCATGTGTGAGTTCGGTGCCTTCACCTCGACGCCATCTGCTGACCCATTACTGACTTTCTTATCCTTCATATCCAGTTTCCAAAGGAGTCACTTTCATGATAATGATCTTCAAACGTTGTTCTTTTCATTGTCTATAGCTTTTTACTTTTAGTCATTCATGTCTTTCAGTTGTTAAGTTTTTGACTAAAGTCTGAATCATTTCTTTCTAGTTTATAATTTCTTTTCTCTCTCTCTCTCTCTTTTTTTTTTTTTTTTTTTTTTTTTAAGAGAGAGAGATTTTGCTATAGGGTGTATATGCTTGCCAGAAAGACAAAAAATGGGGAACCAGCAGTTAGCGTAATGGCTATGTCGCTGAACTCCCATGTAGTTGACCGTGTACTGGACCTGGTTGGTGGCTTAAAACTCATGCCAGGCGTGTGTGCGTGCGTGCCCAAGATCCCGAGAGGAGAATGGAGGAGAAGGGATTGCAGCGTGACCATCCCTCCTGGGGGCTGATTTCTCGCTTTCTGTCTCTTTGTCTCTCTCTGTCTGGCGAGCGCATGCGCCCTATAGCGAGAACCTCTCAAAAAAAAAAAAGAAAAACAAAAAAACGAAGAATCTCCCCTCCAGGGGGAATGGCCACACTGCAATCCCTTTTTCTCCATTCCCCTCTTGGAATTTTGGGCACACACACACACAGGTGCCCTGCGTGAGTTTTAGGTCACCGCGTACAGGACTCCAACCATGATCGGCTATGTGGGAGTCCGGCGACATAACCATTACACCATCTGCTGGTACCCATCACTTCTAATGAATTTTGTACCACTCCTCTTGATGCGTCTGTAATTTAAATTTCAATCGTCTGAAAGAGAGTTTATTTTCTGCCCCCAAACTGTACTCATTCCTATTCCCTGTCTTAAAAATGGCAATATCTCTCCTTAGTCTTCACTAAGGGAATGTGCTTAGTTCCCTTTTGTCCTTTCCACCCCCCTTGCCCAGCTGATATCGTTGGTCTTCACGCGTGCAGATTACCTTTCGGATTCTCCATGCTTGCTGCACTACCTTCATTGTGGATCCTTGTTACCTCCGACCTAGAGCCTCGTAGTTTTCTAACTGCCCTCTTCTGTCTCTTCCTCTGTTTATTCTGTCTGTTGGCTATAATATTTCTCATACACACCTTTATTATTGTTACCCTTCTTCTCCTTTTATTTTTTTTCTTTTACTTTACAATAGGCACACCTGCCAATGTGAAATGTGAAATCATCCCCCGAGGGGATGCAATACCTTCTCTCTATCTTCCTCCCAAGACTTTTGGGCATGCACCAATATGTGCCCAGTGTGTTTCTCAAACCATTAAGAGTCAAACCATGCAGTTAGCCATGTGAGATCGAGCTGCCTTAACCATCATGGCTGGCCTATTATTCATTTTCTTAAAAAAAAGTTTTTGTTTCTTTTAGTTTACTACAGGGTGCATGGGCTTGTCAGAGAGAGATGAAGAGCCGGAAGGAGAGAATCACCCCCTAGGGAGATGGCTGCTGGAAAACCTCCTCCTCCATTCTCTTCTCAAGATTTTGCATATGTACATACACACACTCTGTGTTCATTTTCTTAAAAAATTTTAGAGGTTCTTCATTATCTATAGAACAAAGGTTCAATTCTTGACCAGCCATGGTGGCATAACAGTAATCCAGCGCTCTGTGATGCTGAGCCCTTGTGGGAAGGTTCTGGGTTCACATCTCATAGTCTCCTTGTACACATGGGCCTGCATGTGTGTGCCCATGATCTGGCCTGACTGAGGCTGGGGAGAGAATTGCAGTGTGAAAACCTTGTTGGGAGTGCCCCCCTCTCTGTGTCTCTGTTTCCCTTGCTCATGGAAGAAACAAAGAAATTTTAAAGGTTAAACTGTAATCTTGCATTTAAGGCTAGAAAATTTAACTCATCTACATCACTCCCCCGCATATGTATACTTTCATACTTGTGCTTAAGCTTCCTCCGACTTCTTGTTCATTGTCCTGTGTACCGCTGTATCTGGGCTTATATTATTTTATTCTTGGGAGACACCCTTTTTCCCTTATCTTCAATCCTACCCTTTCTTCAGGGCGCAGTTCTGTTGCCATCGCTGCTACAAGGCTTTCTCCAGGTGGTCTTTATGGAGAACCCTAACAGCATTTTGTCCATATCTCTCTTAGGGTTCTTGTTCTCCTTTTTTTCTGAAAGCACCCACTCGCTCTACTAGAACTCCCAAGTACAGACCTGCTATGAGACTTTGGAGAATAATTCGAAATCAAGATTCCTGGCCCCACCCACTAGAGAGTCTTACTCAGGAGATCTAGTGTAGGTCATAAGACTCTAAGACTGTAAATGCTTCTAGATTTTTAAAAATTTGGTCCGATATTTAAATCATTGTTCTTCTGTTTGTCCCACCACTTTAGTTTTTAATTGATCTTCTTTTGAATTGTGTAACTTTGGGGGTGTGTTTATCTCCGCTAAATTGCATTGTAAACTACTTGAGACTGGCTCTTCTCTATAGTGATCAGCCTAATAAACTCACAGTAAGTGTTGCATTTTAGATAAATGAGAAAACTGAAGTCAGATTCTTCAATCTGTATATCTGTAGTAGAAACTTTACTGAAGAGAAAATGCTTCTTAGGAGTGACACTAAACCAAAGTCTGTAGAACCTATGATAGGCTATTGTGAAGGAAAGGTAAGTAATCCACGAAAGAAGAGAAGTCAAGGGCCATTGGGGGGTTAAGGTGCTGGACTCCCACATGGCCAGCCACTGAGCTCTGTACCTGCAGCTTGCTTTCTCACTTTCTCTCTTTCTCTCTCTGGTGAGCACATGTGCCGTCTAGCAAATTAAATAATAATAACAATAGTAAATAAAGTTAAATAAAT
Organism: Tupaia belangeri chinensis; assembly: GCF_000334495.1. Taxonomy (NCBI): domain Eukaryota; kingdom Metazoa; phylum Chordata; class Mammalia; order Scandentia; family Tupaiidae; genus Tupaia; species Tupaia belangeri. Next base: position 2,536,511 of record NW_006159536.1, read on the forward strand.
AATTTTCTTTTTTTCGGAGAAGTTTCCAATATAGGTTGCGTGCACTTGCCAGAAAGACAGAGAGAGGGGGGAAAGTGAGAAATTGCCCCCCAGTGGATGGCCACTCTGCAGTCTCTTCTCCTCCATTCCCCTCTCGGGATCTTGGGCACACACTCACAAGTGCCCAGTGTGAGTTTACACCACCGGGTACGGAACTTGAACTGCAGTCGACTACATGGGAGTCCAGTGACATAACCATTACACAACTGCTGGTCCCAATAAATAATTCTTATTAAAAAGGAAGTCAAGCAATGGTTTTAGTAATATAATACATCTTTGGTGCCATCTGTGGTATTTACTTATGTAATGATGTAAGAGAAAGAATGATAAAATTACATGGGTAACTTTTCAAGTCTAGTATGCATTATTCTTTTTATTTTTAAGAATTTAGAATTTGGGACCAGCAGTTAGTGTAAGGGCTATGTCGCTGGACTCCCACATAGTCGACCGCGGTTCGAGTCCCGGACCCAGTGGCTTAAACTCACGCCGGGCGCGTGTACGTGCGTGCCCAAGATCCCGAGAGGAGAATGGAGGAGAAGGGATTGTGGCGTGACCATCCCCCTGGGGGGTGATTTCTCGCTTTCTGTCTCTATGTCTCTCTGTCTGGCGAGTGCACGTGCCCTATAGCAAAAACCTGTCTCTCAAAAAAAATTTTTTTTAATTTAATTTTATTATTTTAAAATTTGTTACAGGGAACGTGTGTTCATTAGAAAGAGACAGAAATAGAAAGGGAGAGCGAAAATGAGAAAGCAAGCCTCCAGGTCCGTGGCTTAAATCATGGTTGATCATGTGGGAGGCCAGTGCCTTTAAGCTCCATGTTATCTGCTGGCCCAAGTATCCATTATTGTTAATAGTAAAAAGTGAGATCACATTTGTACAATAGAGAAGTGGTCCTTTAACCTTGCTGGAGGTAGAATTACTAACTACCCATGGCACTCTTTCTTCGTCCCTTCCTCTCAGCAGGGATCCGCAGTTGGTCTTATTAGCATAGGGTGGGAAGACCTGTACGTAATCACTGGTCTGTGGAATACTGGAGTCACTGCACTGTATACTGCCATAGTTTTTAAAAATACTGTAGGGGGCCAGCAGGTGGCATAGTGGTTAAGATGCTGGACTCCAACGTGGCTGACTATGGTTCAAGTTCTGGACATGGCAACTTGAAACTCATGCCAGGTGCACATTTGTGTGTGCCCAAATTCCCAAGAGGAGAATGGAGGAGAAGGAATTGATGTGTGGCCACCCCCCCACCCCCCCCAGGGTGATTTCTTGCTTTTTATTTTCTCTTTCTGTCTCGCCAGTGAGCGCATGCGTCCTATAGCAAAACTCATAAAAAAAAAAAAAAGTACTGTAGAATCAATGTGATTCCTACAATCAGAATTCTTTAAATGCTTAGCAAGAAAAGGTAGCTCTCAGGTAATGTGCTATTAGAGTTCACAGCTCTATTTCTGGCACGGCCTTGTATGAAATTACACTGTGTATTTCCTCATAACTGCCATGCCATTTACTTAGATGTTATGGTATGTAAAGTTAAAGAAATTATTTTCTCCCCAAGAACCCCTAATCACTTAAAATTTAGAAGACTGGTATAGTAAGTGTCTAATCATGACATGTTAAGAAGCTTAAACTGCTGCCTTTTTTTTTTTTTTTTTAATTTTTTTAAATAAATTGCCAGAGAGCATGTGCACTCGCCAGAGAGATACAAAAAGAGAGAGAATCTCCCACCCCCCAGGGGAATGTAATCACATCACGATAGTTTTTCTATTTCTTCATTCTACTGGAATTTGAAGCACACATGCACAGGTGCCAGGCATGCTTTCAGTCCATAAGGGCTCGTTTTTTTTGTTTTGTTTTGTTTTGTTTTGTTTTGAGAAGTTTTTGCTATAGGGCACGTGCACTCGCCAGAGAGACAGAAAATGAGAAATCACCCCCTGAGGGGATGGCCACACCGCAATCCCTTCTCCTCCATTCTCCTCTCAGGATCTTGGGCATGCACACACATGGTGCCCGGTGTGAGTTTAAGCCACCAGGTCCAGGACTCGAACCACGGTCAACTACATGGGAGTTCAGTGACATAGCCATTATACTAACTGCTGGTCCCAAGGGCTGGGATTTGAACTGGAGGTGGTTATATGGGAACCACCTTCCTTAACTACTAGACCATGGGGCCAGCCCAAAGGTTAATAAGCTTCTTAAACCACTGGACTCTTTCTGCCACCCTGCTTATTGTTGAAATATTGTACTTATTTTCATTTCTACTGGAATTCTCTCGCATCTTGTAAGTTTGTGCTCACATGAGGTGAAAGTTTTAAGCTGGTGCATCCAACCATCCTTCCTTACTCTCTTTTCTTCCTTCTGAAATAAGCCTAAGGTGTAATCAGCTTTTCCTTTCTCTCCTACACTTTCTAGGTCAGATGATGATGATACGGAGAGCAGGAGCTCCAGGGTGACCCAACTTTGCACTTACTTTCAGCAGAAATATAAGCACCTCTGCCGCCTGGAGCGGGCAGAATCTCGTCAAAAGAAATGCCGGCATTCGTTTAGGAAAGCTTTACTGCAGGCGGCCAGTAAGGAGCCGGAATGTACTGGTCAGCTAATACAAGAACTGCGGAGAGCCGCGTGCAGCCGAACCAGGTTAGAGCCACACACAGCTGCCTGTTTCTGAGAACTTTCTCCCTTGTTTTCTGTATGTCTTGAGAGGATAGTTGAAGTATAGTTGAGGTGGGTATTTAAGTATGAAATACTGAAGCATTGTGTTTTGCTTTTACTGCTCAGATGAAGTGCCATACAGGTGGCCTTGTAATACTGCCACAACTGACGAATAAAAGCATTCCTGAAACTTGGCTGAGGTTTGACTAGATTTATTTAGAGAAGATTTAGGAATGTTATATGTATTATAAGAAAAATACAATGTGTATAAATTCCACGTTATTTAAAATAATATTTTTATTTAAATTTTTACTACGAAAGTGCTATCTTACGGTGTTTACTTATTGTTTTTTTTAAATTATTTTGCTTAACTTTATTTTTATTACTATTATTTTTATTTTTCAGTTTGATCAGACGGGGTGGGGGCAGTGAGAGAGCAAGCCATCAGGTCCAGGATTTGAATCATGGTGGGCCATGTGGGAATCCAGTGCCTTTAACCACCACACCACCTGCTGGTCCCTACTTTATTGTTAAACTCGTTCAATTGTTAAAATTTTTTCTTTTTATGTTTTCCAATATTATTCACTTAT
>NW_006159536.1:2541248-2560788 GCF_000334495.1 Tupaia belangeri chinensis
AAATAAATTGCCAGAGAGCATGTGCACTCGCCAGAGAGATACAAAAAGAGAGAGAATCTCCCACCCCCCAGGGGAATGTAATCACATCACGATAGTTTTTCTATTTCTTCATTCTACTGGAATTTGAAGCACACATGCACAGGTGCCAGGCATGCTTTCAGTCCATAAGGGCTCGGTTTTTTTGTTTTGTTTTGTTTTGTTTGGTTTTGAGAAGTTTTTGCTATAGGGCACGTGCACTCGCCAGAGAGACAGAAAATGAGAAATCACCCCCTGAGGGGATGGCCACACCGCAATCCCTTCTCCTCCATTCTCCTCTCAGGATCTTGGGCATGCACACACATGGTGCCCGGTGTGAGTTTAAGCCACCAGGTCCAGGACTCGAACCACGGTCAACTACATGGGAGTTCAGTGACATAGCCATTATACTAACTGCTGGTCCCAAGGGCTGGGATTTGAACTGGAGCTGGTTATATGGGAACCACCTTCCTTAACTACTAGACCATGGGGCCAGCCCAAAGGTTAATAAGCTTCTTAAACCACTGGACTCTTTCTGCCACCCTGCTTATTGTTGAAATATTGTACTTATTTTCATTTCTACTGGAATTCTCTCGCATCTTGTAAGTTTGTGCTCACATGAGGTGAAAGTTTTAAGCTGGTGCATCCAACCATCCTTCCTTACTCTCTTTTCTTCCTTCTGAAATAAGCCTAAGGTGTAATCAGCTTTTCCTTTCTCTCCTACACTTTCTAGGTCAGATGATGATGATACGGAGAGCAGGAGCTCCAGGGTGACCCAACTTTGCACTTACTTTCAGCAGAAATATAAGCACCTCTGCCGCCTGGAGCGGGCAGAATCTCGTCAAAAGAAATGCCGGCATTCGTTTAGGAAAGCTTTACTGCAGGCGGCCAGTAAGGAGCCGGAATGTACTGGTCAGCTAATACAAGAACTGCGGAGAGCCGCGTGCAGCCGAACCAGGTTAGAGCCACACACAGCTGCCTGTTTCTGAGAACTTTCTCCCTTGTTTTCTGTATGTCTTGAGAGGATAGTTGAAGTATAGTTGAGGTGGGTATTTAAGTATGAAATACTGAAGCATTGTGTTTTGCTTTTACTGCTCAGATGAAGTGCCATACAGGTGGCCTTGTAATACTGCCACAACTGACGAATAAAAGCATTCCTGAAACTTGGCTGAGGTTTGACTAGATTTATTTAGAGAAGATTTAGGAATGTTATATGTATTATAAGAAAAATACAATGTGTATAAATTCCACGTTATTTAAAATAATATTTTTATTTAAATTTTTACTACGAAAGTGATATCTTACGGTGTTTACTTATTGTTTTTTTAAATTATTTTGCTTAACTTTATTTTTATTACTATTATTTTTATTTTTCAGTTTGATCAGACGGGGTGGGGGCAGTGAGAGAGCAAGCCATCAGGTCCAGGATTTGAATCATGGTGGGCCATGTGGGAATCCAGTGCCTTTAACCACCACACCACCTGCTGGTCCCTACTTTATTGTTAAACTCGTTCAATTGTTAAATTTTTTTCTTTTTATGTTTTCCAATAATATTCTCTTATATTGTTCCACATATTATGTGTTCAAATATTTTATTACATCGAATTTCTTTTAGGAAGAAAAATCCCTTCTGTTTGTAATGGAGGTATTTGCTTACTAGGTAAAATGTGGAAAAATAGAGGATAAAACCTCCATAATATCACTGTTCAGACAAAGAGTGAGCACTGTTAAGATTTAGACATTATATCCCTCTAGTCTTTTTCTGTGCACATATTTAAAATCTTCAGTGATCCATATGTTTATTTTTAAAAGTGAAATTGATAAAATGCTACATCTATTTTTTAATTTCATGCCTTTCCCATTTATCAGTAAAGTATGACATTTTCTGATGATATTAAGTTTATTTTATTTATTTACTTTTAGAGAGTTTTGCTATAGGAAGCATACACTCACCAGAGAGACAGAATCAGAAAGACAGAAAAGGAGAAATCATCGTGCGAGGGGGTGGGTGCAGTGGAGATGCTGCAATTCCTTTTCCTCCACTCTTCTCTTGAGATTTTGGTCCGCAGTTGGATATGTAGCAGTCCAGTGATATAACCATTACACCATCTGCTAGTCCCTAGTTTTATTTATTGTTATTATTTTTTAATTTGACCAGAGAGAGAGAGAGGAGAGAAAGTGAGAAAGCAAGCCACCAGGTCTGGGACTTGAACCATGGTTGACCATGTGGGAGTCCAGCACCATAAACACCATGTCATCTGTTGGTCCAGATTATATTAATTATTTAAAATATGACTCATAATCCTACAGAAAATAGGTGTCAGCTCTTAGACATTTTATGTTATTTATTTAAGTGGAATTGGATATTTTCTATTTAAGAGCTATCTATCCAGTTTGTTCCTTTTAAAAGGATGTCTTAGCCATTCCCATATGCTCTTCTTTTTTATTTTATTTTTTTTTTGGAGATTTTGCCTTAGGGTACATGCACTTGCCAGAGAGAGACAGACAAACACAGTGAGAGGGAAAGTGAGCAATCATCCCCTAGGGTGGATGGCCATGCTATAATCCATCCTCCTCCGTTCTCTTCTTGGGATCTTGGACACACACGCACACAAGCCTGGCATGATTTTCAAGCCACTGGGTCTGGGACTCAAACCATAATCAGCCATGTGGGATTCCAGTACTGTAACCACTATGCCATCTGTTGGTCCCCCCTTATGTTCTTAAATTTTCTTTTGAAAAACATGATTTATAATGTTTGTGTAATGTTCCATTGAATCAGAATCTGTACAGTGTATGGATTAAAAGTATAGAGTTTTCTGATATTTTGATGACAAAATTTTGATGCATTACTATTTTTGTGGTAATGGTGGAAACTTAATAGAATAATAATTATATATATTAGGTTGTGTACCTTTTAAAACAGTTTATATTTATGATATATTCAGAAAATACAAAGCTATATTTTAGAAACAGACTTACATAAAATTCTGTTATCTGTCTGTCTAGACACGTATGTATATTGGATTTTCGGAAAAGTCATGATGCATTTAAGCATAGAAAAACATAGAAAAATACATCATGACTTTTCTGATGACGCGGTATTTTTTAAAATTTGTTGCAGAATGTGTGTTCTTACAAGGGGAGAGAGACAAAGAAAGTGAGAAATCGCCCGAGGGGGATGGCCAGGCTACAGCCCCTTCTTCATTCTCCTCAGTATTTTGGGTACACATGTGCATGTGCCTCAAGTGTGTGTTTTGTTTTTTTTTAAAGGAATTGTTTATTTATTTGTTATTCTTATTTTTAAATTCAACCAGAAAGAGACAGAGAGGGAGAGAAAGGGAAAGTGAGAAAGCAAGCCACCTAGTTTGGCACTCAGACTGTGGTCAACCATGTGGGAGTCCAGCACCTTAACCACCACACCACCTGTCAGCTTTGCCTTAAGTGTTTTTCAGGCTGCTGGGTCTAGGACTCAAGCTGTATAGTCAGCCCTATGGGATCTAGCTGCTTTAGCTGCCATGCCACTGGTTGATCCTATTATATATATTTTGGTCATGGTTATGATCATTTTTTAGTTTTAACTAAATTAATACATTTCTTTAAAAAAGTTTATTTCTTGCATGAGAGAGACAATCAGGCACCTCTAACATGATCTTCATGGCACTATCCACCCCTGAATGCTTCAGGCATTCTGGATCATAGGCAAGCACATGTGTCTAGTATATACAGGGAAGCCTTGGGATCTGAACCTGTGAAGCTGGGACCTTCCTATGTGGTAGAAGCTCAGAGTGTTGTGTCATCACTGCATTGCTGGTTGGCCCCTTCAAATGCCATTTAAAACACTCAGCTAATTTAAAATTGCTAAAATATCTTTTGACTTTAACATGGATAGTTTAGTTTTTTACTGATTATGATTTCATACTTTTAAAAAGATTATTTAATTTTATTTATCATTATTATTTTTAAAAAAATTGCTATGGAACATGTGCATTCACCAGAGAAATATGTGTATACACACACACACACACACACACACACAGAGAGAGAGAGAGAGAGAGAGAGAGAGAGAGAAAGCCAGCCACCAAGTCCAGGATTTGAACTGTGGTTGAACATGTGGTAGTCTAGCTCCTTAACCACCATGCCACATGCTGGCTCTGTGATTTCATATTTTTAAATTACAGTTTTGGATACCAACCATGAGTATATGTGTAGAGAAAAACAAAACTAGTTTATGTATCCAAACATCTCTAGATATTTATTATTAGATTATTAAGATTATTGATAAAGTGGAGAAAAAATTTTAATTTGTATATTCTAATTTTTTTGGAGAGATTTTTGCTATAGGGCGCTTGTGCTCACCAGAGAGACAGAGAGAGACAGAGAGACAGAAAATGAGAAATCATCCCCCAGGAGGGATGGCCACGCCACAATCCCTTCTCCTCCATTCTCTTCTCGGGATCCTGGGCACACACGCACATGCGCCTGGCATGAGTTTAAGCTACCGGGTCCAGAACTCGAACCACGGTCGACTACATGGGAGTCCAGTGACATAGCCATTCCGCCAACTGCTGGTCCCTTATTTATTTATTTTTTAAAATTTTTGACCAGAGAGTGGCAGAGAGAGATAGAGAAAGAGAGACAGAGAGAAAGAGAAAAAGTAAGAAAGCAAGCCACTAGGTCTGGGATTTGAATGATAGTTGGCCATGTGGGAGTATCCAGCGCCTTAACCACCACACCACCTGCTGGTCCCGAAAAACTGGTTTTAAAAGAAGCAAAACATTAAAATACAACTTTTACGGAACCAGCAGATGGCATAATGGTTATATTGCTGGACTCCCATGTAGTCGACTGTGGTTCAGTCCTTGACCCAGCAGCTGAATAGTCACACCAGGTGCGTGTGTGTGCATGCCCAAAATCTCGAAAGGAGAATGGAGGAGGATCACCAGAGCCACCGGGTCCGGGACGTGAACTGCAGTTGACTACATGGGAGTCCAGCCACGTAGCCATTACTCCATCTGCTGTTCTTGTTTTCTATATTTTGCTTTTCATTACATTTGTTTTAAAAAAAGAAAACTTAATTTTTAAAATAATAATTATTGGGGCCGGCAGGTGGCACAGTAGGTAAGGTGCTGGATTACCACATGGTCCATCATGGTTCAGGTCCCAAACCTGATAACTTGCTTTCTTACTTTTCCTTTCTTTCTCTCTCTCTGTCTCTCTCTGGTCAAATTAAAAATAATAATTCTAAAACAAAATAAAATTTTAAAAATAAAAAAAAGATTATTATTTGCCATAAAGCATGTGCATTTAACAAAGAGAGATGAAAGAGGAAAAGTGAGAAAGCAAGACTCCAGGTCTGGAACTTGAGCCATGGTTAGCCTTGTGGGAGTCTAGCACCTTAACTACCATGCCATCTGTCAGCCCCTAAATTAAACCAATTTATTTATTTATTTTTAAAGAATTATTTTATTTAACCTTTTTTTCTTTATGTATTTAAATTTGAGTAGAGAGGGACAGAGTGAGAGAGAGAAAGTGAGAAACCAAGCCTCCAGGTTCGGGACTCAAACCGTAGTTGGCCATTGTGGGAATCCAGTGCCTTTAACCACCACACCAGTTGCTGACCCCAGAAACTAATTTTTAATTGCATATTTCACATAGGTACACTGTGGCTTAGTGAGACTAAGTAACTTGCCATAGGTAGCAGGAGGTAGTCTTTAGATTCAGAACCAGGGTATCTAATTCTAGTGTCATGTTCTTCATTATTTTTCTGTACTGCCTCTTTGTGAAGTATAAAGAACCAAAATAGAGCTTAAAAAACAAAACAGGTAGACATTTTTGAAACCTATTGTGATGTAAATATTTGCTTTAAATGTGAGTAAATTAGAGAAATAATGCAATGGGTAATTATAATACCTGCTTTAACTTGTATTTGCATTTTATTTAATGACTAGATGTTACAGATAATTATAATGTGGGTATTACAGAATGGTAACATAATATGAAAATATTACCCTAGGTTCTGAAAGCATTTTTTAAAAATTAATTTTGTCTTTTCTTTACGCCTTAGCATAAGCCGGGCCAAGTTAAGGGAAGCGGAGCCAGCCGTTTGCTGCGGAACCGTGAAGGGTGAGCAGTGCACTAACAAAGCCCTGCCGTTCACCAGACACTGTTTCCAACGTATCCTTTCACCTCATTGAGCGGGCCGTAGGAAAGTGTTAACTCGTGGGGTTGCTTCGTTTTTAAATCAGCCGGATGACTTTTGAAATCAATATTTAATGTTTAAATGATTTTAATGTAACTTCTAATTTTCATAAAGTCTTCTGAATAATTTTTCTGCTATGTCATTATGATTCCTTTTTTTAAGAAATTTATGAGAGAACATATATGCATGTGAGAAGGAGAGCGAGAACCTTCCATAAGATTTGGTCATATCATAATCCATTTCTCCAGTCCTCCAGCCTGCGAGGTCCTGGGCATGCATGCACATGCCTGGTGTGTTTTCAGGCTGACCGGGCTAGGGACCCAAACTGCGGTCAGCATGTGGCTTCCAGGTCTATGGTCAGTACATTATTGACTGTTTCCACAGAGGCAGGACCCATTGTAATTTTTTATTCAAGAGTTACAACAAAATAAGCAAAATTGATAAAAAGTAATGGGTTCTTCCAGTGGTCGCACTTAATTATTTTTTTGTTAATGGAATAATGATGTTTTAGTTGGTTCTAGGTAGTTTTTAAATCTAATTTTATTTTTAAAATTTATTTATTTTTTTAGAGGTTTTTGCTATAAGGTGCGTGCGCTTGCCAGAGAGAGAGACACACACACAGAGAAATACACACAGAGAGACAGAAAGCAAGAAATCACCACCCAGTGTGATGGCCACATCACAGTCCCTTCACCTCCATTCTTCTCTTAGGATTTTGGGCATGCATGCACACATACCTAGCACGATTTTCAAGCTGCCAGATCTGGGATTTGAACTGCAGTTGACCATGTGGGAGTCCAGCACCTTAACCACCACACTACCTGCTGTAAGCCCTGGATTTGATTTTTTTTTTTTTTAAGTTTGCTTATTTTATATTTTAAAAGAGAAACTGACAGGCACAGGACTCCCAGCAGGGTCTTATCATGCCATGTTTCTCCCTCCAGCCTTCCAGCTGGCCAAGATCACAGGTAGGTGTGCTGGGGTGTTCAGGTGGATCAGAATCCAACCCTAGGCCTTTCCATATAGCTCCATTAATGCACAGTGGCTAGGCCTATCTGATTTTTGCCCCCCCTATGCCCCCCCTTTTTCTCTCTCTCTCTCTCTCTTTTTTTTTTTTTTTTTTTTTTGTATTTTTGCAGTTTCTCAGCAGCAGTTTTTATATAATATAGGCTTAACATTAGTGTTAAGCATAGCCAGGCACAGTGGTATATGCGTGTGATCCTCGCTACTGAGGAAGCTAAGGCTGAAAGATTATGAGTTCAAGGCCACCCAGGACAACTCAGCAGGACCCAGTCCCTAAAAATAAAAACAAGTAGCCTTCAATTATAAACCAAAAACAAAATACAAATGTACTTACTTACTAGATAAATGTAGTAACTAACCTGTGAATGCTTAAAAATATTGATGTGGAGCTGATGTCACAATTTTAATAGTGAAATTTTGGCTTAAATTTTTCATAAGCTGTTAATTTGAATTTTTTTTTGTTGGAAATGTGAAGTGGAAAAATTCAACTTTAGACAGATAAATTTTTTAATGATTATATTTTTTCTTTCTTTTTAATTAATTTATTTCTTTTTACTGCCAGAGAGTGTATAGGCTTGCCAGAGAGAGGCAGTTGAGGATGGAGAAAGTCCCCGAGTGGAACATGATAACACTACAGTCTCTTCTCCATTTCTTCATTCTGTCAGAATTTGGGGTACCCATGTTATGCCCAGCATGTTTTTCAAGCTGCTGGACTCAAGTCTCAAAACATGGTTGGCCATATGAAATTCTGCTCCCCATCAGTAGACTTTGGGACTAGCACTTTTAAGTGTATTTATTTCTTCCATATGAGAGAGAGACTGAGACAGAGACAGGTTTCCCTAACAGAGGTTTCTGTTGCAGTTCATAGCCAGCCTAGGTCATGGGCATGTGTGGATATCCGTACCTGACATGTACAAGAAGGCCGTGGGATTCAAACCCAAGACTTCTCCATGTGGCTCCAACATTAGAGAACATTGCATTACCACTGAGCCACCTGCTGGCCGTAGGATTATATTGCTAAATTTTTATTCTTAAGTATTGTAAGCAAACCATATATATATATGTATATATATATACACACACATATATGTATATATATGGCTTGCTTACAATACTTATATATATATATGTGTGTATATATATGTATATATATGTTGAAGAATTATTTTATTTAACTTTATTTATTTTTAATTTGACCAAAGAGGGACAGAGCTAGAGTGAAAAAGAGAGAAAGTGAGAAAGTAAGCCTTTAGGTCTGGGACTTGAACGGTGGTCAGCTATGTAGGAGTCCAGTGTCTTTAACCCTTAACCGCCATGTCACCTGCTGGCCTGGAAATATCTATATTCTTGGAGAGGTTTTTGGTTTTTGCTATAGGGCGTGTGCACTAGCCTGAAAGAGAGACAGAAAGCGAGAAATCACCCCCCAGGGGGGATGGCCACACCACTATACCTTTTCCTCCATTCTCCTCTCGGAGTCTTGGGCACGCACACACACGCGCCCAGCATGAGTTTAAGCCACCGGGTCTGCAACTTGAACCACAGTCGACTACATGGGAGTCCGGCAACATAGCCATTATGCCAACTGCTGGTCCCATGGAAATACAAATTTATAAAAAATATATTATAAAAAGAAACCCAAAACATTTATAATAGTGGGAATTTTAAGAATTGGTGTTAAGAAGGAAATGATTCTTCCTAATAACTGAACTTGGTTCAGCTTAACCAGAAGAGAGACTTCATGTTTAGCAAATTTATTTTCACAAAATGACTCAGCATTATCGACTCATAAATAATGATGATAAACTGTTACCATTTCTCCTATCAGTGGTTAGGCTGCTACTTTATCTTTTACAGATAATAAAATTTATAACCATAAATATAAGTAAACGAAGATGTGAATTTTTACATAAATAATTTAAAAGTTAAATCAAAGTCTATTTTATTCTTGACTTAAAATAAAACCAGATATCCTCTTGTACCGCTCTCAGCAGCTCTTCTCAAGCTGCACAGCCAAGTTTGCGGACGGGCAGCAGTGCTCCGTGCCAGTTTTTGACATCACTCATCAGACACCTCTGTGTGAAGAACATGCCAAAAAAATGGTAAGTGGGTTGTGTTTTCTATGGTGGAAGATTTCAAACTTTGGATTGCTAGCCACAGTAGGAAATGTTTTGTGACTTAGTACACACTGTGAGTATATATATCATTGATGGCCATCCTGCAGTCCCTTCTCTTCCATTCACAAAACCAGTTTTGTGAAACAATAGTCTTACTACCTGATATTTTCTAGTTGTTGTATTTGGCTAGACATTTTCAAAAGCATGGACTTGACCCATTGAATTATTGGATTGTTGGAAAAGTCATGACATATATTTTTCTACTTTTCTATGCAAAAATGCATCATGAATTTTTCAACGACCCAATACATTTAGACCCTTACTTATTTTTTTAACTTTTTGCTAGAGGACATGTGTGCTCAACAGAGAGACAGGGAGACAAGACAGACAAAGATAGAGGGAGACAGGGAGACAGACAAAGATAGAAAGGAAAGGGAAAGTGAGAAAGCATCCCCTCGTGGCAGATGGTCAGAACACAGTCCCCCCTTTCTGCCATTTCTCCCTCATTCGATTTTGGGCATGAACACCTATGCTTCCAGCATGACTATTTAGGCAGCCAGGTCCAGGACTTGAGCCATATAGTCAGCCATGTGGGATCCAACTGCCTTAACCAGCTTAACCCTCTTATTTTATTTTAAAAAATTTTTTTTGCCGTAGGTCATGTGCACTCACCAGAGACAGAAAGGGAAAGTGAGAAATCACTACCCAGGGACAATGGCCATGCTTAGTCTCTTCTCCTCCATTTTCCTCTCAAGGTTTTGAATGCTCACACACTACTCAGCATGATTTTCAGGCTGAGACTTGAACCGTGCGATTGGCCATGTAGGACATATAGGAACCTCCATGAACACACCTGCTGGTCCCCTAGGCCCTCATTTTTCTTGAAGTATTATTTAATTTAATTTAATTTATTATTATTATTTTTTAATTTGACCAGAGAGAGAGACAGAAGGAAAGTGAGAAAGCAAGATGCCAGGTTTGGGATTCAAACCATGGTCGGACATGTGGGAGTACCCTGCCTTAACCATCATGCCACCTGCGGGTCCCTAGGCCTTCATTTTTAAAAGTACTGTTCTAGAAGAAATTTAAAAGTTGCTTAGATATGATCATTTTGTTTATTATCTAGTCTTACTTTGTACTTCTCTTTAAGGTACATTTTCTGGTACATAGCAGATTTTCCAAATTCTTTCTTTGACCCAGTTTCTCTCCCTCTCTCTCTCTCCCTCCCTCCCTCTCTCTCTCTCTCTCTCTTTTTAATAATTTCCTTTTTTATTTTAATTTGCTATAGGGGGCATGAACTCACCAGAGAGAGACAGAGAAGGAGAGAGAGAAAGTGAGAAAGCGTCTCCCAGTGGGAATAGCCATGCTGCAGTCTTTTCTCCTCCATTTTTCTCTTAGGATTTTGGGCATGCAAACACACATCTCCAGCTTGTTTTTCAAGCTGTGGGGTTCAGGACTGGAACTGCATTATTGCCTGTGTATAATACAACCACCTTAACCACTGTACCACCACCTGGCCCAATTTTTACATTCTTACATTTAATTCTACAGATGTCTTGGAATCAGTCTGGGCTATTGTAATAGTCTTTTTTTTTTTTTTTTTGATTGTTGTTTTGTATTTAGATTTTTGCCATGGGGCTCTCCGGAGAGAGACAGAGAGAGAGAGAAAAGGCGAGAAATTACCCTCCAGGGGAGATGGCCATGCCTCAATCCCTTCTCCTTTATTCTTCTATAGGGATTTTGTGCCTGCATGCACATGGGCCCAGTGTGATTTTCAAGCCACGTGGTCCAGGTCATGAACCATGGAGCTGGCCAGGTGGTATCCAGTGCCTTAACCACCATACCACCTACTGGCCCTGTAATAGTCTCTAATTGATCTTCCCACTTCTTGGCCTTACCCCTCTGCATCCCTGACATATATGTGTGTTTAATACACAGTATACCAGAGTAGGGTGTGCATATGTGTATGTATTCCATTTTCTTTGTATTAAACTACTCTTTTGTGTGTACAGTTCTTTTTTTATTTCTGATTCTTTTTTTTTTTTGCAAAGTGAAAATTCCAACATGTGTACATTTCGCACTAGTCCAGTTGACAATACTGTAAGATTATCCCTCAACAGATAATAACCCATTTCTTTGTCCCATAAATGCCTTGCCTCTCTATTTTTCTCTTTAACATCCTTCTTCAGACTCTTCTCTTTCACCCTCCCTCTTCCCACACTGTATCTGGTATTCACAACCATATTCTATGTTTCTGTATCCTTTAGTCATTCAGTTTGGGCCATAGAGTGTGGACACTGGTATATATTAAGTGGAGACATACAGTGTCTCTCCTTCATAGCCTGGCTTGCTTTACTCAGCAGTAATTCTTCCATATTCCTCCACTTTCTGTCAAAAGCCAGTGTCTTGTTGTTTTTTATGACTGAGTAGTGTTCCATAGAGTATATGTGCCACACTTTTTCAATCCATTCATCTGTTCGTGGGCATTTGGGTTGATTCCATGTCTTAGCAATTGTGAATAATGCCACAATAAACATCGATGTGTAAGCACTTTTCTGACTAAGCATTCTTCTGTCCTTTAGGTAGATACCAAGGAGTGGGATTGTTGGATCATACGGTAGTTCTATTTGTAGATCTTTGAGGAATCTCCACATTGTTCTCCATAGTGGCCGGACCAATTTATATTCCCACCAGCAATGTGTGTACAGTTCTATGAGTGTTGACAAATGCATGCACATGTGTAACTATCATCATAATCAATATACAGAACATTTCCTTCAACCCCCACAATTCTATTTTGCTACCTTTTTGTAGTCGTCCCTTTACTTTATTGATTTATTTTATCCCTATAATTTTGCATTTTTCAGAATGTCGTATAAATGGAACCATACAATAGGTAGCCTTTAGTGTAGACCTTTTGGAAGAGACGTCTGTTCATTTTAGTCCCTACAATCAAACCTAATGGGCATCTAGAATTGAATCCAGCGTTCTTACCAGGGCCTGTGAGATATTTTCAGATCTGTCTCTTTTAACCTCTTCGACTTCATTTCATGGCCCTCCCTGTCTTACTCCTGGAATTCCACTGTCATTGGCCTGCTGTTTCTTTGACACCCTAAGTATGCTCCCGCCTCAGGGGCTTTGAAGTTACTCTTCTTTTCTGGAGCATTTTTTCCCCAGATTTCTGTATGGCCCACTCCTTTATTTCATTCAGGTTTATAATTAAATGGGACCTTATCTAAAAAGTCTTCCACCAGGACCAGCAGGTGTCATGGCGTTTAAGGCACTGGACTCCCACAAGTGTGACCATGGTCGAGTCCCAGACCTCTCTCTCTCTCCCTGTCTCCCTCTGGTGAGCTTATGTTCCCTATGGCAAATTAAAATAATGATAATAATAAATAAAATTAAATAATTCTTTTAAAATAAAAATCTTTCACCTCTCTGCTCCCCTGTTATAATCCCCATACTCTTATTTTTCTTCCTAATATTTATCTGCTACCATAATATTATTTGTTTTTAAATAATTACCTTTTAAACTTTATTTATTTTTATTTTGTCTAGAAAGGGACAGAGTGAGAGAGAGAAAGAGAGAGGGAAAGTGAGAAAGCGAGCCACCAGGTCTGGGACTCAAACCATGGTTGGCCACGTGGGAATCTAGTGCCCTTAACCACCACACCACTACTGGCCGCTACTATATTATTTATTTATTTATTTGTATATTGTTTGTATCTTCCTATTAGAACGTAAACTTCACAGTTTGTTCATTGCTGTATCCCCAGAGCTTAGAACAGAGATACTCAGCAGAAAGTAATTTCAGAACTAGATGCAGCTACTAGGATGGTACTGCACCATTGGTAACAGAGACTCAAGCTGTGAAAGTCCAGGCTAGCAGGCAGAACATGGTATCCGTACAAATAGGAGAGCTTATCAATAATAAATTAGTAAATGTACTGTCCTGGCATGGAGATAGAATGAGGCTATGAGGAAAGGGAGAGTGAATAGTGTTTCACTTGTCACTAAGGTAAGTGTACAGTTGGTATCAGAAGGATAGGGAGTAGGGGCCCTAGCTCTCTGGAGTGTCCCAAAGCTGAGTGAGGGACTGCCAAGAGAGAGGTGGGGCTTTGATTATGGGCAGCTCTGTGTATAGCCCCTGGCACATTTCCGAGAATTCACAGGGCCATGGGTATGAGCTTAGGAGAGTCAGGCAGACAGGAGCCTAGAACCCAAACCAGGTGGTCACTGGAAGTCTCACAAGTAGGACTTGGTATATGTCAGGCTAGAGCTCTCTGCCTTTTTCCTGCCTAAGATCAGCCCTGGTACTTAAAGGAAGGCCTGAGCTGGGTGCTGAGCACAGTGGTGGGTTCTGGCAGTTGCTCATTCACTAAGTGTTATCTTAGATAGTAAATGTAATAAAAGTAGACCTCAAGGGGCCATCACTTGGAGTAATGGTTTCGTCACTGGACTCCCACATGGCTGACCATGGTCCAAGTCTCGGACCCGGTGGCTTGAAGTTCAGACTGGGTGCGTGTGCGTGCATGCCCAAAATCCTGAGAGGAGAATGGAGAAGGGATTGTGATGTGGTCATCGTCCCTGGGGGGTGATTTCTCACTTTCCATCTCTCTTTCTCTGTCTCTCTGGTGAGCACACGTGCCCTATAGCAAAAATCTCTCTTAAAAAAAAAAAAAGTGGACCTAAAGTGTTGAGCCAGAAAGAACTACAGAGCTTGGGAAGCAACCTCTTTGTTTGTTTTATAAACTTGTGTACAGCCTCTCTTCACTTAACAACTTACCGATTTAACGACCAGTTGGAGAATGTAGAGAATCTCTTTCTCACTCTGTCACATTCCCGCAGTTGGTTAGTACTCACTACACAAAGCATTTGCAATCATGGAGGACATGCCTAGTTTGTAAATTTATACTTTATTGTGCACCCATAGTAGTAATCAAAATAAATAAAAACAATTGTGCCAGACTTATATTACTATATTTTCTTATCACTTTCTGGTGTTTATCTAATGTATGCTTTTTGTATGGATAGAACGACGTTAACCTAGAGTGGTGTCGGGTGGTGTCTATTGAACAATGCATATCCAGTGCTGTCAT
This sequence comes from Tupaia belangeri chinensis, assembly GCF_000334495.1. Classification (NCBI taxonomy): domain Eukaryota; kingdom Metazoa; phylum Chordata; class Mammalia; order Scandentia; family Tupaiidae; genus Tupaia; species Tupaia belangeri. Next base: position 2,555,702 of record NW_006159536.1, read on the forward strand.
GACATACCACAAGACATCTGCAATTTGGTTAATGACCTGCCTAGTCATGGGCATATGACTTGGTCCTTGAGTGAGGAGTGATTATATTTGTGACTTAAGAGTCTGATTATATTTGCATTTGAGCGTTTGAGTGACATTAAACTTCTTATAAATTTCCAGTTTATACTCTAATTTATTCTTTCTCAAATTTCTGGTTTATACTTTAGTCTTTTTTGTTTTGAATATATTTGATTCTAGTGGTAGTCTTTCATCTTCAAAAGCTATTGTCGGGTACCAGCAGTTAGCATAATGACTATGTCGCTGGACTCCCATGTAGTCGACCGCAGTTTGCTTACCGGACCCGGTGGCTTAAAACTCACGCCGGGCGCGTGTGCATGCGTGCCCAAGATCCTGAGAGGAGAATGGAGGAGAAGGGATTGCGGCGTGACCATCCCGCCTGGGTGGTGATTTCTCGCTTTCTGTCTCTCTGTCTCTGTCTGTCTGGCGAGTGCACACGCCCTATAGTGAAAATCTCTCAAAAAAAAAAAAAAAAAGCTATTGTCAACAGTCTTTTTGTTATAAGATTTATTACTGAATTTATCAAATCAAAGGTGACAGCAGTTATAAAAACCATTATTTTATATACCACTGGAAAGAAAAATGCTGGGCCAGGCCGTAACCTGTTGGCTAAGGGAGCTAGATCCCACATAGCTAGTTATGCAGTTTGAATCCCAGCCTTGGGGGCTTAAAGAACATACTGGTGCATCTGTGCCTGAAATTCCACCATAGTGGAAAATAATGATGAGGTTGCAGCATGACCAGGCCCCACTGGAGCGTACTTTCTCCCTCTCCCTCTCTATCTCGCTGTCTCTCTGTCAAGCACATGAGTCTGCTGGAAGGTTTTTTGAGAAAAGAAAAATGCTGTTGGTGGCACAGTGCTTTATTTCTATTTGCTTTTAAGAGTTATTTAATTTTATTTGTCATTATTAATATCTTTTAACTTGATACAGGCACCCAACAGAGAGTGAGTAAGCCGCCTGGTCCAGGACTGAGACCTTAGTTGACCATGTGGTAGTTTAGTGCCTTAGCTACCATGCTACATGCCTTCCTCTTGAATGAGCTTTTTAAAAGACTTAATTTTTTTTTTTTGAGAGGTTTTTGCTATAGGGCATATATACTTGCCAGAAAGAGAGAGACAGAGAAATAGATAGCAAGAAATCCCCCCCAGGAGGGATGGCCATGCTGCAATCCCTTCTCCTCCATTCTCCTCTCGGGATCTTGGGCATACACGAACACGTGCCCGGTGTGAGTTTAAGCCACCGGGTCCGGGACTCAAACCACGGTCAACTACATGGGAGTTCAGCGACATAGCCATTACACTAACTGCTGGTCCCAAAAGACTTAATTTTTAAAAAGACTTGCTTAGACATAGATTTTTAATTTTATACATCACTCCATTTAGCTATACCACTTGACATCTGAAAGGCAGTATTTTCTATGTATTTCAGCTTATTCACAGGTTACTCTCCTTTTTACTTGGTTGTTGCTTTGCAAAAACAAGAAAGAGAGAGAAAGAGAGAAAGAGAGAGAGAAAGTGGTCAGCTCTTCAGTAATGAACATTTGCTTCATTAATATCAATTTTATATTTTGCTGCTCTTTGTGCCTTTCACACACTCAAAACATTTTCTTCCACATGCACCATGGTACCAGCAGTTCAAATGATGCCAGTACAGAGATCTGTGTCCACGTTTCATATGTGTGGATAGTGGCTCTGAGGACCAGATGTGGCTGACAGCAATGATGGCAGCAATTATAAAGTGCTTTTCAATTGCAGAGACACTAAAATGTTTATCTTGGAATTGATGAATTAGGGAGTCTTAGTTTGGGCTGCAACAACAAGTACCACATTCTGGGTGGCTTACAAATAACAGAAATGTATTTCTTGTAGTTTTGAGGCTGGAAGTCTGAGGACAGGATGCCAACATAGTTGGCTTCTGTTGGTGGCCCTCTTCTGGGTTATACCCTGCTGACCTAGTAACCTCAGATGGGGGAGCGGAAGCTAGCTAGCTCTCTGGGGTCTCTCTTACAGGTCTCTGAGGGCTCCACTCATGACTGAAGTCCTCACCTTCTAATTCCATCACATTAAGGGTTAGGATTTCAACACAGGAATTTGTTTTTAAAGAATGATTTAACTGTATTTACTTATTTTAATTTGACCAGAGAGGGACAGAGCGAGAGTGAGAGAGAAAAAGAGAGAGGGAAAGTGAAAGTAAGCCTCCAGGTTCGGGACTCAAATCACAGTCAACCGTGTAGGAGTCCAGCACCCTTAACCACCACACCGCCTGCTGGCCCCTCAACACAGGGATTTTGAACTTACGGTAGTCTATAGTAATGCAGGGTACAGTTTGAAGGACAGTAGCTGAGGAGAGCCAGTTCTCTTCCTACCAGCTCTTCTTCCTTTGCCTACTCACTTAACTGCAGCCGTTTTCTAAAGCTGTGCCCTCACTGTCCTCCCTTTGCCCGGACTCCTTAGCCCGTGTAGATTGCTGGAAGGGTTTTTACTGGTCATGGGTTTCCCAGCCCACATCTCTATCCCGTCCTTTATTCTGTGCACCAGACACTTTTCCTCCCAACCTCCCTTGATATCTGTGTATCTCAGAATCGGTATATGGCAAAACTGGATTCCTTAACTTTTCTTCTGAGTCTGCTGCTTCTGCTGTGTTCTCTGTCCCAACTAGTGGTATCTTTATCAAACAATCACACAAACCACAAACCCTAGGACAGTTTAGAGTCCGTGTTCCCTTCATCCTCACCACATCCAAGGAGCTGTCCAATCTCAAGAATTCTAGGGAGCCAGCAAGTTGTGTGGTGGTTAAGGCACTGGACTCCCATGTGGCCTACCATGATTTGAGTCCTGGACCTCGTGGCTTGCTTTCTCCCTTTCTTTCTGGTGAATGCACATGCCCTATAGCACACTTAAAAGTAAGAATAATAATAAATAAAATGAGTAATTGAAGAAAACATCTTGAGAATTCTATCCTGACAAGCTTTACCTTTCTGTTCTTTCTCCAGCTGTCCTTAGCTGCTTCCCTTGTATTTTCAGTTGAATGAGCTCCTGGCCTAGCTGATGAGGCATAGGCAGGGCTTGTGGTGCTCTATGGGAAGGCTGTAGGTTTGCTGCTGTCTACCTGATCCTGTTGGGTGTGCTCATGGGGCATATCATGGGGTCAAGATGCTGTCAAGGGTATGGCTTGTCTCTGGAAATATAAACGTAATACTTTTTGAATAGGGAAAAAGAAATAGGTGAAATTAATTAAAAAGGAAAAGAAATAGATATCTGTTTTATCTGTAGGTAGAAAAAGAAACAGCTTCTGACTGGAATGAAGGCTTTCATTGCTCCTCCCTCTTCTTTACCCTTTACATAGTTACCAAGGTAGTTAATCTTTAAAACACTTACCAACTGGTGCTACTCTTCTCATCAAAAACGAATCCCCATGCCTATAAAGTTTTAAATTCTTAACAGGGTATTCAAAGTCATGCATGTCTGGTCCCAAACTTCTCTACAGCTTTCTTCTGTAGTTCATCCTCCATTTTACCCTAAGCACCAGTCATACTGTCAACTGCTGCTGTTTTTTTCTGATTCAGGCTAGCTATTGAAGATCCTACTTGCCCATTAATCCCACAAGCAAAATAATTAACTTTCCTTTGGTGTGCCCATAGGAGGTGTTCATATCATTATTGCCCCATTTTTCTCTTGTATTTATGTATACTTGTGTTCATGTTCTTCCCATGGGAAACTAGTTCTTTGAGAGCATAAATTAAATGGTTTCTTTAGTGTACTATGTTATATTACTTATCACAGTGTCTTTAAATGTAGGACAAACTATATGTGTATGTGAAATTGATATGAGTTAAATACTTTTTTGATAATTTAATTGTTATTATACATAGTTAGAAGCATACAGTATAAGTATTTGTTTTAGATGTTAGGATTTCCCTAAGTAGTCTCAGTTTTTTTTTTAAACCATTTGTTAATTCTAAAGGATAATTTCTTGAGAGGAGATAACTCCCGTAAAGTTCAGCACCAGCAGCAGAGGAAACCCAGGAAAAAAACCAAGCCTCCTGCACTTACCAAAAAACACAAGAAGAAGAGAAGGCGTGGCCCTCGCCGACCCCAAAAACCCATCCCCCCTGCAGTCCCCCAAGGGAACCTCAGCATGCCCACCAGCGTCTCACTGCCAGTGGAGGCCTCGCAGATCCGGTCAGTGAGGGCACCGGGATTTCCTATTCCTATGTGTTTTCTGATTGCTCTGAGAATATCTAACTGGTTATCATTGCACTAGGCTACAGCTGCTCAGTAGATCAGCTTAGACTTTTCACAGCTTGTAGTATATATTTTATCAATGTCTGGCTGGGTTAGATCTAAAATAAAGCTTTTGAGTACAATAAAACGAACAGATAGCAAGCGTGAAAATTTATAATCTCAGATTTTTGTTCGTGTTAACAAAAATTCCATACATGCCAACAGAAATAGTCAGAAACAAGATGCATTGTTAATCAGGGTAGGGTTGAGCATTTTAAGTAGACGAATGAGGTTTCTGTTTGAACTACGCAATTCAATTTTACCTGTTTATTTCATTTTTAAAAGTATTATTATGACCACATTTGAAATTCTGCCAAGAAGTATTAAGATATACTTGATACATCAGATTTTTTTTTTGTTCTATTAATTGAAGCAAAAATATCATCACTCAATTGTTGCTTTTTTTTTTTTTTTTGAGAGGTTTTTGCTCTAGGATGTGTGTGTTCGCCAGAAAGAGAGACAGAAATCAAGAAATCACCCCCCAGGGGCGGATGGCTACGCTGCAATCCCTTCTCCATTCTCCTCTCGGGATCCTGGGCACACACGCACCTGGCGTGGTTTTAAGACACTGGGTCCAGGACTCAAACCATTTTTGACTATGTGGGAGTTCAGCGACATAGCCATTATGCTAACTGCTGGTCCCAGTTGTTGCCTTCTTTTATTATATGAGTAAGGGTGCAAAATACTGACTGCATGTGGCAAGGTCTACCTTTTTGCAATGACTCTTCCAAGTTTCCTTGCCTTA
>NW_006159536.1:2560819-2583551 GCF_000334495.1 Tupaia belangeri chinensis
GAAAGAGACCTGAAGTCAGGAGTACCCATGTTTATATTAACTCTGCAACACCTCAAAGACATTAGCGTCTCTCTGTGTTGGACGGACTCGTCCTGGGAGCCTTGATGTGAAGGGAGCAGGGAGGAGCAGGACCAACCTGGCCTTCTTTCCAGGAGCCCGTCCACACCAGAGCTGAGTGCCGACGAGTTGCCGGATGACATCGCCAATGAGATCACTGACATTCCACACGACTTGGAACTGAACCAGGAGGACTTCTCTGACGTCCTGCCACGGCTACCTGATGACCTACAAGATTTTGATTTTTTTGAAGGTATGGGCAATATGTTGACTCAAGAAAACTGGTGTTTAAAATGAGTTTATAAGAAGGGAAATCATTTTTTGAGATGTATTTGAAGTATTTCTTTCCCCTTATAATCTCTTTCACTGTAGGTAGGAAATTTAACACCACTAAAGCTATTTTACATTTTTCAAAGTGTGAGGAATATGTCATTTGTTTTACTGTATTATAGGTGTAGTATGGTTTGATAGTTAGGTTTATAACTTTATTCCTTTTTTAGTTTTAATTCTACTTTATTTTTGAATGGAGACTTTTAAGTTTTGGAGAGGTTTTTGCTGTAGGGCGCGTGTGCTTGCCAGAGAGACAGAGAGAGACAGAGAGACAGAAAGCGAGAAATCACCCCCAGGGGGGATGGCCACGCCGCAATCCCTTCTCCTCCATTCTCCTCTTGGGATCTTGGGCAGGCACACACATGCACCTGGCATGAGTTTAAGCCACCGGGTCCGGGACTCAAACTGCAGTCGACTACATAGGAGTCCAGCAACGTAGCCATTACGCCAACTGCTGGTCCCTGAATGAAGACATTATAAACATGACTTTATTGATGTCTTTTAGAACTTGCCCTGATTTTAATACCCCACTGTATTTTCAATTAAAAGTGCATTTTCCAAAACAAAGTTTGCTCCATCCCCCATTTCCCAGTGTTTTCAGGGGGAATAATTTTTACTCTGAGAATGTTTCTTTCACCATTAAAAACTGAATATTTTCATGATGATTAATCAAGTTCCTAACCATTGTTTTTTTTTTTTTTTTTAAATTTTGTAGATAAAATGAAAGTAGGTCCATGGAATGAAGGAGAGGAATTAGAAAGTAATTTAGAAGCATGTTACAAGATAACTCATGCAGTGAACTGAATGCTTAATGTTGTGTTTTGTGTGAATTTCTGTGTTCTAGTCTTCCACTGCTGGCCTCCAGCTAGAAGGGTCTAGGAGCTTTTTGTCCAAGTCTGAATGAATACGATATATTTTTCTATTTTTTGAAAACATTAATTTTAGGTAAAAACATGGGCCATCAAACAGTCACCACGAGTTTTTAATTGGTAATCCTTAGAATGCCTAAGGATCAAACACAGCTAAGATGGTTTCGGAGGGTATTATAAATAAAGTGAAGATGGTGATTCAAGTTCCAGGACAGCTGACATTTCAAATGGGTCCTTTGATTAACATTTCATTTTCCCTTCCAATCTAATTCTTGGAAACTTATCAAGAGGGGCTCTCTTTCAATACAGTGTTGTTGAAGATAATTCTAATGTATGATTTCGGGGGGTATAGAACAGTTAAAAGCTCTACTGATTCTTGATGGCTTTTGTTGACTCAGGAAAGAATGGAGACCTCCTTCCCACTACTGAAGAGGCTGAGGAGCTTGAACGGGCCCTGCAGGCTGTAACTTCTCTCGAGTGCCTGAGTACCATTGGGGTACTTACCCAGTCAGATGGTGTGCCAGTCCAGGAGTTGTCAGATAGAGGAATAGGGGTGTTCTCCACAGGCACTGGAGCTTCTGGAATCCAGTCCTTGAGCCGAGAGGTAAACACGGACCTAGGGGAGCTGTTGAATGGGCGTATAGTACATGATAATTTTTCTAGTCTAGAGCTGGATGAGAACCTGCTCCGTTCTGCTACCTTGTCTAACCCACCTACACCCCTGGCAGGGCAGATCCAGGGGCAGTTCTCTGCCCCAGCCAACGTTGGCCTTACTTCTGCCACTCTGATCAGCCAGAGTGCACTTGGGGAGAGAGCCTTCCCAGGACAGTTTCATGGACTTCATGATGGCAGCCATGCCTCCCAGAGGCCACATCCTGCCCAGCTGCTGAGCAAGGCAGATGACCTAATCACCTCACGACAGCAATACAGCAGTGATCATTCACACTCCTCGCCCCATGGAAGCCATTATGATAGTGAGCATGTGCCGTCTCCCTACAGTGACCATATCACCTCTCCCCATACGACATCTTACTCTGGTGATAATATGGCAGCTACCTTTTCAGCAGAGATGCCCATCATGGCGCAGCACTTGCTCCCCACGCAACTTGAGGTGCCACTTGGAGGAGTGGTAAACCCCAGAACTCACTGGGGAAATCTCCCCGTCAACCTCGGAGATCCCTCTCCATTCAGCAACCTTCTCGGCGCAGATGGACATCTTCTTTCCACTTCCCTATCCACACCACCCACCACTTCGAACTCAGAGACCACACAGCCTGCCTTCGCCACCGTGACCCCCAGCAGCTCCAGTGTGCTTCCGGGGTTACCGCAGACCAGCTTCAGTGGCATGGGGCCTTCTGCTGAACTAATGGCCTCCACCTCTCCCAAGCAGCAACTCCCTCAGTTCAGCGCAGCCTTCGGCCACCAGCTGAGTTCTCACAGTGGCATTCCTAAGGACCTGCAGCCCAGCCACAGCTCGATAGCCCCTCCTACAGGCTTCACAGTAACAGGTGCCACAGCTACAAGTACCAATAATGCATCTTCTCCCTTCCCCTCCCCTAACTGAGCGTGTCTGTGTGTTTGCAGGCAGGTGGGGAACCCGGTGTTTTCTATCTTTGTTTCCTCCTTAGCATCCTTCTCCCCTTTTCCTCAAGAAGATTTTAAAAATAACAGATGGGGATTTGAGGGGCACCCCTTTCCCAGTTCAACAAGTGGCCCTGCAGTGGACCTTGCTTCAGTGTTCACGTGTGCTCCTTAGCACTGGTGCTCATTTCCCTCCGGGCGGGTCCACTCGGCCCCAGTGGTTTCCTTAGTGGTTCAGCACAGAGACTGGATAGGATGGATTTTTAGCAGCAAGTCCTAGAAGTGGAAGATACCTCAGATTACCAGTGCCCTTTACTATTTCCTAGTATTCAGATCAATGCTTTCCATTCTGTTGCCAGGTTCTTACACAGGTGGTTCCAGTTAGAATGAGCCTATTACTATTGAGTTCCTGTGTAAGAGATAGCAAATGGTGTGTAGAGACAGGTCAAGGCTCTGACTTAAACCAACTGCTAAACACCACAGTGAGGTCAGGGTTCCATTCCTAATTGTGATCATGTTTAACAAAAAAGGAAAAAGAATTGTCTTTTGACTGCCCTGTAAGTATGTGTGTGCCCACATGTGTGTTTTTGTGCAGTGCAAGCAGCAGCTGCCCATTGGTTTGGGTTTTTGCGTTTTTGGTTTGTTTTCCCCTGTACCAAGTGTTTTCCTCCTTTCTACATTGTAGCCCTGGTAAGGTTGGCTATTCTTTCCCACTAAATCAGCTGAAGTGTCCTGAACAGGGAGGGAATAGCACAACCCCTTTCTGCTAAAAGTTAGCCCAAGAAGAAATGAAACATAAAAAGTAAATTCAAATGAGTGGCGTGGGCATGTCATCAAAAGCTTGCCTGGAGTGTGGCTCCAGGGTTGCTGAGGTTTGGGGACCTGGCGGCCACTTTGCCTTTTTCAGGTACACATTTGTTTCTAAATCCCTCTGTCATGAAATACATTTGCAAGATGTAATGGAAAAAAAAAGATTTTGATGTGAAAGAGCAGGATAGATGAGATAGATTTGAAAAGATGGGAATCTGTGAATTCCCTGATCCATCTTTTGCTTTGGAATTTTTCATGTTTACAGTAGTGATTCTTTGGTAAGATTTGTAAAATGTTGAAGACACTTGTAGAATCCGTGTACCAGTTGTGAAGTGGTGTGTAATATCTGAAGGATACACATTTTAAAGTTTCTGTTTCAAAGCAGAATATGGGAATTAGACATAAATTTTACCCACCCTTCGGTACTTCTAAAATAATTTAAGTAATTACGATTAAGTAAATTTGGGAATTGTTTTGGGATTTTTTTCTTTTGAAAGTTTCAGGATTTTATGATTAAAAATCATATTGGGTAGTTTAGAAAGTTGGTGACCATGAAATGAATATGTGAGGTCTCTTCTTGCCTGCCTTTTCTTCCTCCCACAGAGGGATTGTAAAGGCATCTCTACTCTGCTTTTACTGAGAAGTTTCACTGTCCCTTGAGATACCATTGGCTATTTATACCTGAGTCTAGTCTAATTTACATATATATATTTTAAAAGATCCATAGAGAGAACATATCTATTAATGTTGTGGTACAATAATTCATTTGTCAGGGAATATTTGATCTTAATTCCTTTCTAATAGGTAAAGATTTGGATGTATTTTCCTACTTCCTGTACACATTCTCTTTATGCCATGCTAGTTCTAACCAGTCCCTTCTTTTGAAAGCTTTTCTTTCTCTGCTTTTTAAAGGAATGATGGTGATCAGCAGGCATTATGCAGATACCACGTGCCTGAGATTATGGAGGGGAAATGTCTCATGACTGTATGAAATCATTGTATGCCCTATTTTGTATTTATTGAAGTTTCTTTTTGTGGGCCAAAAATATGTTTGTAATATATTTAGGGTTTTGGTTTTTTTTTTTAAATCATGGTAGCTGATTGGAAGATTTATTTTTAATAGCTTTGCCTTTTATGCAGATTGAGAAATTTCTAAATTATGAATTATGTCACAAAGCAAAATTATATTTGGTATCACCATACATTTCTATTCTCAATGGTGGGAGCAGATCATTTGCATATTCTCACCTGGGAACCTACATTAGTAAGCTTTTTAATTTTAATGTACTGTAATGAAATGATTATGAGTAGTTACCTCTGCTCAAAAGTGTCACTTAGTTTCCTAAACTATTTTCGTGTCCCATTATAGTCATCACTAGATAACTGTCCATTCCCAGCGATTCGGTTTAGTCTCCGTGGTGTAATTAAAGGTCATAGCAGAGCAGCGTGTGGACTTTCTTTGACAGTGAGGGGAAAGTCATGGGTAGTGGATTTGAACGTTTCTGGCTGTGTATCCCTCCTGTGAGCTGCTGAAAATTCTTCAGTTATCACAACTGAGTTTGCAGTAAGTTGCACATTTTATTGTTTGCAATTTTCTGTTTTCTGTGCATTTAAAAGCCCTTCTCTGCTTTCTAGTAAGGAGGCATGAAATGATCAGGAATGTTGCCAGTTACAGCTTCACACCAAAAACTTTGAGTGGATTTGTTTTTATGTAGGTGCCCATTATGATAGCTGAAGAAAGGGCTGTCTTAGAAAGTTCCTGGGTAGGGTTGAGAGATGAGCAAAAACAAACTTTCCTTCTCATTTAATGTACTTCAGAACTAATATCCAGGCTTGCAGTTTGCTTTGCTCTTGCTGTTTCTTGTGAGTCCTTTTTCAGAAGAGAGAAGAACATCTCTAAGCCCAGAGATAATCTATTTACTTTTCTTCTAATTAATGGAGCAATTCTAGTCTATTAGCAGTAGGTGTGTTATTAATATGTGAAGAAAGAAATGAAGTGTCTTTTATTCCAGAAATATGAAAATTCGCGTCTTTTAAAATAGCACTTACGCTGTCCTAAGGCAATACTGGAATCACAAACCAACCTTAGAGAGGTCCTAATTAGGAGGACACTATCAATAGCTTTTATCCCAGTGTTAAACACATACGTAGTGACAAAGAAGGTTCGCTCTGTTTCTGCAGTTCTTTGGGACCATTGATAAAGGCCAGTTCGATTGTGTTACTGTGATTTAATTTTTGAAGTTGCTGCAGTTAATGGATCCATTCTGTGCTTTTGAGAATCTGAACTCCATTCTCACGTGTGATACTCACTGGCTGTTATCTGTAGCATCTGAAGAAAAGATGGGCTTTCTCTCCTTCCCTCTCCCTAAGTAATTGTTAATATTATTTTAATTAAAGTACTTAAAACATTGTTTTTGCTCTGTAAAAATGGCATAGCAATTTGCACATCTGGTTAGGTTATGTAGCTAGTAAACAATTCATGATAGTAAATAGCAATTACACTTAACCCACCAAGTGACAGACTATGCAATGGAAAATTTTCTAATTATCGTCGCATAGCTTATACAGCAAAGGATTATTTTCTCTAGAAACCTACCGTGTGTGAGATAACTGCTTTATAAATAACTTCCTGAGCAATTTCATGGTGGCAGGCAGTGTGGTGTGTCTAGTGTCCTTCTATGAAAAGATAATTTAGTAAGAAGCAAATAGTAGATATGGAACTCAAGTTGGAAAGTTTTTTTTAAGTTTCCTTAAAATTGGTATTACTGTCTGTAGTGGCTTTAAAGCTAAAGAAAGCTAATACTTTATCTTTGCCAAATAATTATTTATAAGATTTATTTCTTACGTAGCCCAATCTCTCAGCTGAATGTTAAGAATCATCATTTTCTATGACTAACATGAAAGCTTTTTCTTCTGCCTCAATCCGTGATCAAAATCCACAGTGACAAAGATAGTTTTTGATTAGGAAGGAAACCAGGTCCAGATACATACAGACGCCCTGTCTATACAGATTTTTTTGTTTTGTAACATAAAAGGTTTGAAATTGCTGTTGACCTATACTATTCTGTTTTTATCAGTTGGCATCAGAACATGCCCGTTTGCAGGTCAGTCCCTTAGTCCCTTGGTGTCAGCTGGCCAGTACTCACTCACCCACAGTCCTGCGGGTGCCCTTTGCATCTTGGGGTGCTGATGCTGGTTGAGGGGTTTCATCAGGAGCGTTTCTGAGAGACTGTTAGCCTTTTCTCCAAGTTAGTTCAAAAGGTTGTTGTGGATTGGTGGTGTAAAAAGATGAGGATATTAACACTAATCTAATTATTGAATAGGTTTGACATTTAATTTTAAAATGTTAGGTGTCTAGTTTTCAGTTTCTTCTCTTTCTGACTTTTAAAAATTCTGTTTAAATTCTATTCTTAATCTCGTGCTAAGTGGTCAGCAGAACTTTCCAGTTTAATGAGGCAATTTAGAGGATTCCTTGGAAGAAAATGTAGTTATACTGAACAGTCCTCATTTATAGCTCTTTCATCACCAATGTCTACGTTGTTCCAAGGATTTTTTTTTTTCTGACAAAAAAATATTTCTTGTGAGGAAGGGCCTTATGTATATGAAAGAACATAGAGTTTTTTCTTACTCTGAGTAAGTTGGAAATCACTATCATTTCAGTAGAAAAGTAAAGCAATTTAATGGTTTCTTAGTATCTTGACCTTCATAAGCTTTCCTATATCATATTCTGGAGGGAACCAAAATCATGTTTAGTAAATCAAAGTAACATCTTAAATCCTATCTTTTAAAAAAATGTGTAATGAAATACCAGTGAAGAAGGTACCTGGATTATCTGCTAAGCATTTTCTCCTGAAGACACCCAGAGTTCCCCTTGGAAAACTTTTCAGCGTGCAGTGCGGAAGGCTCCAGTGCAGCTAAAAATGCCACCCCCATTGCTTTTACCTGGGGAACAGACTGATTTGCCCTGAAATGACTCCCACCTGCACCGTTGAGTTAGGAAAGAAAATGTAAAACACACATGAATATTTATGTCTCTTTTATTAACCAGTATCATTAATGCTGCAGTTGTGGGTCAAACTTAGGGATCCTTATTTCTAAATAATGAAAACACTTTTCGTGACTCCAGCTCTTAATCTTTTAGCATCTGCATCTCTGTACTGTCTTACAGAGCTTATAAAAGGAGATGTGGGGTTTCAGAGAGCGCAAGCCAACTTGGTATGACTGTCCCCCGTGTTCCCAAATAATGGGGGAGAGTGTTGTGCTAATTTGAATTGCAGTGTTTTTGGTGATCTGAAGTTTTGTCTGGAAAACAATTATAAGAGAAACATCTCTCTAACCCTTAGTAGGTGTGGAGAGTCGTGCAGCTTTCCTTCCTCCCTTCCTCTGCCCACCAGCCCAGCCTCGCCCAGCCCTGCCCAGCCCTGCCCAGCCCTGCCCAGCCCTGCCCAGCCCTGCCCAGTCCTGCCCAGTCCTGCCCAGTCCTGCCCAGCCCCGAGGTTTGCATATACGGGGCACGTGATCTGAACTGATCCTGGCCCCGAAGAGTAATAGAATCCTCCTCTTTCACTCGTTTTGTTTTTGTTTGGTTTTGTTTTTAAGCTGGGGACCACTGAAGTAAGCTCTGTAGACACCCAGAGTTCCCCTTGGAAAACTTTTCAGCGTGCAGTGCGGAAGGCTCCAGTGCAGCTAAAAATGCCACCCCATTGCTTTTACGTGGGGAACAGACTGATTTGCCCTGAAATGACTCCCACCTGCATCGTTAAGGTACAGTTGCCTCCAGCTGGTTAGCGCTGAAATCATGGAAAGTTTGACACTTGCTGACGTTGTCTTCACCTGTTTGAAAGGGTTGACTCAGTTCCTCTCAACAGTGATAGTTCTTTTCACTGTATAGTATTGAGTATGTCTCAGGGATTCCTTGTGGAAATTAGGGCAGTTTTTAAAATAAGAAAATAGTTTTAAAAGAAACTAAAGGTGACTCATCATTGAAGAGAGCGCAAGAAAGAGAAAAACATTTGATTTCGTAGCCCACAGTGTCTTGCATAGGACTTTTTCCTTTCTCCTTCAGGCTCTCATCTCAGCTTCAGCATACAGACTCCCTTCCCATCATGCACAGCTTTAAACTTTTATTTAAAAACTTCCTCCCCCAATGAGCTTTCAGAATACTTATTGTAGATTTTAAGAGAAAAGGTATATTAATTTATGCTATTAACATCACCTCATAAATTATAAGTTTTATACTAAAGCTGTATTGAGTGTAATGAATTATGTTGCCTATGTGTTTAATAGCTAAATAATTATATATGAGCTTTGTTTTTTTTTTTTTTTTTGACAAAACAAACTAGTGAAGCACCTTTTTACACTGGATCTCTGCCGTGTCAAGGTGTATAGCTATCCTTTGCTACCTTGCAGATATATAAAATAAAAGGATATCCTGGGGCCTCAATTTTTTTTTTTTTTTTGACAAAACAAACTAGTGAAGCACCTTTTTACACTGGATCTCTGCCGTGTCAAGGTGTATAGCTATCCTTTGCTACCTTGCAGATATATAAAATAAAAGGATATCCTGGGGCCTCAAAATGTAGAACACCTTTAGACCATTTATTACTGCTCATAGAACTGTTGAGAATCATGTTCTTTAGTAAAATGATCTGTGGTTTACACTTAAGATGGCTAGAAGCTTAGTTACAGGGTAAATAGAAATACGTAGATCAAGAAAAACTCCAACTACTGTAGCTGGAATTTGTAAACTAAGTTTTTAAGACCTCTCTTATTTCCTATGGATTTATTCTTTAATTTACAGTTTATTCTGTAAGTTGGGAAGTAAAATAGAGAAAATAATAAATCTAGATGTTCTCAGTGTCTTATTCAGGAACTTTTTATCCCTCCTCACTAAGGAATTCCCACTGTGACTTAAAAATAGAATTAAATTACGTGTGTGCATGTATATATGTCTGTGTTTTTACACACATGCAAAAATATACATTGGGGGCACATGTGTGAGAGATATGAATGTGTGCTTATGTAAAAATAGAGAAAGGTAACCGAATGTATTGTAGAACTATGATTTATCTAGTCGAGGGTGTTGGAGTTACTTTCTCATCGTCTCTGTTGTACAAATACACCAAACTCTTCGTTATGTTATCTTATGCTGAAAGGCTAGCTCTGATATCATGTGCATTTTATTTTAACCTTTGGATTAACTTATGTTTTTAAAATGACAAGAAACACAGCAGGTTCTAAGACCAGCCTCTCACTTTAAAGCATAAAAATAAGTGAGGGAGAGAGAGACAGATGGAGGACAGACCCCCTACATAAGCTGTGTTTATCTATTGGGGTGATGGGACCAGAGATCTGTTGAACCTTTTTTATGTTCATAATAGATTTCTTCATATTCTGAGTAAGAAAATACTGTTGATCATCTTTTCTTGTGAAGTTAAGGAAAATTATAGGCCTTTCATTAAGAACTTTTTGAGGGGACTGCTTTAAGGAGTTGGTGGGATCATTTCACTGTGCATTTGATTTCAAACTGGGGTAATTTCAGTTATTTCCATTAAAAAACATGTAGTCACTCGTATATTATTTATGAAGTCCGAGTGCCCCACTCCTACATTTTGGCTAGGAAATAATTACACTGTCCTCTACTTTTACCTGATTCATATGTAATTTTTTAGAAAGCATTTCTGTATTTTAAGTTATCATTTTGCTATACATTCATTGCTGGAATATCTGTTGGTCCAAAACAGTCAAAATTAGAGTTGTTACTTAACACTCTAATCACATCTATTTTTAAATATTAAAAAAAAAAATCATGTACTTTGAAATATGTCAAATCAACTTCTGATAATACACCTGAATTTGTAGTGATCTTTGGAGTCTCATTTACTTCATCTGAGATACAGTCAAGACCTAGGGAAGCTTTCTATGTTCTTTTTACAGTTGTATTTTTGCAGCATCTCCCAGTTTCATTCACTCTTGCTTTTGGATTTTTTAAAAATCTGCATATTTCTTGTACATATGCATGCAAACAAAAAAAGGGAGCTTGTATTGGTGCCATTTCTCCCTTCAGTTGCTGGTTAATGGGATTTGCTAGAATAAATTCTCCCTGATTGAAGGGTGAAAACGGACCCTTTTGTGTATATCTGTACAGAGATGTGTATATGGGATGTGGTGGCACTTTGCTGAATGTGAATTTGCCTTGTCAATGGAAAGATTGAAAAGTATTATGTTTATTTATACATTTGTATAAATCTATATATACACGTATGTATATGTGTGTGTATAGATAAAGCTATATACATATATTTCCCTAAAAAAAGTGTGTGTGTAATAGGTAAACAGCTTTTGTTAAGCAAGATTATACATCTATGGAAAATTCTGGATTATTCTGTAAAGCAGAGGAGGCGACAGTGTAGACTTCAGAGCATACTTAAATGGAAGTCTGTTGGATTATTGTCTTGTTTATGGTTGTTATAAATGAATACCTGTCTGAAATATTCTTACTGTGCCCTTTCCACTATTCTTCATCTTCATTACCTACTACTAGCCAATCTCTCATCACTTAAAAAAAAAAAAATCACACATCATTGTGGTTTTCTTTCCTTGTAATTACATCTGTCCTAGACAGAAGCATTTGGTGTAAACATTAATTTCTCAGTTGTTTCTTTCGAAGATATTTATCTCTGAAATGTTCCCAGAACAGATAAATTTGGTACGATTTCTCTAGTAATCTTGAGAATTGGTCATACATCTTTGTCTCAAAAACCCAGCAGTCAAACAAAACCAATTTGAAAGTTTTACCTAGATAATTTACCAGATTATTTTACTGAAACCGAAAAGAACATAATTATATTTTAATGATTGATATTAGTGTTAGGTTTATTTCAGCACTTATTGTCATTAATTTGTCATTTAAACATTTTGGTTTGCTTTGCGGTTTAATCATAAACTTAACCATTTACATTTTAATGGAAAGCCTACTAAGTCATGTGTAAGCCTCTTGAATTCCGTAAGTCATTTTATTCATGAAGAAACTGCTTTAATGAGTTCTTGTGCAATGAATTCAGCTGTATTTCCTTTTGACTTTTCTCACAGTTGTGACATTATGTTTTAACTTTGCTGCAGCTCTCTAGAAAGCTTGCATCCCTATATATTGTGCCTTTAAAGCTCTTATGCACACACAGACAAAAGTGTATATATACATGTTGGGGCATGTGTACATATACTTTCATATATACTCACACAGTATGTCTCCGGTATATATTGTGGGAGTGGATATAGATATTCAAAGGCAATGAAATGTTGCTCTCTAGATATATATGTATATAAATAGTGTTGATATAACTGTATATACACATGTATATGTATGAGTTTTAAATGGCAATCTTCTACATTTAGCAAAATGCTGCCCCTACTGGAATATTGTCACTGCAATAGCAGTTGTATGTAATGATTTAAAAATACATTATCAAAAATTATTTAAAGAACATTTAAAAGTATCATCTAAAGACATCCACACATTATTTATTTATCTTCCTTCTCCTTTTATTGCTTTTTCTTTTTTTTTTCTTTTTTTTTAACTGAAAGGGAGACTGTCGTTCAAAAAATGCCTTCTGTCCCATGAGAGTAAGAAAGAGCTGGAGATTCACTTGACGAACATGGAGCATTTTCCTCTCTCTGAAATGGAGATATACCACAAGCCAGCCTGTTTATTTCAGTCATAAAACAATCCTAATATTTCCATTAGTCTATGTCATCCACCATCTCCTAGATCAACTTAATTCACCAGTTTGCCTCTTCCTTTCATTAATAAATAATGATCATTGCGATCATTTTGCCTGGGGGAAGTTAACTACACTCTTGCTGCAGGGAAATACATCACCTAATTGTTATTCTGCCTTGTTCAAAATCCATCTTTAAAAGAGCCAGCTCTCTCCTGAGCTGTCTTAAGCATGGTTTGCATTTATTTAGAGGTCTTCCCAAACTTTTTTTTTCTTTCCCGAAAGAACTCCCAAGTTGCATGATCTAGACACAGATCGAGTTTTTATTCCCCACAGCTTCAGGGTCCCCCCCACCCATTAGTATATCAAATTTGACACCCAGAATGCAAGGACATTCAGAAAAAACCTGCTAAATATTATTTTATTTTGTGATGAGTTGTCAGCAGATTACAGCTCCAGAAATGCAGAGAGACAAAGGTGGTTGGACAATCCTCAATCAGAAGATGTTACAAAAAACAGAGAGGAAGAGTGTCTAAAGCCTAAAAAGAGAGGTTGGGGTTTGAATGATTTCTACAGTGGCTCAGCTGGAACTTGATATCAGAAGCAGCCTTTAACAAAAGCCTCTTGGCCATTGTGCGGTACTAACCACATACAGTACTGAAGTGTAAGTTGAAACCGAGTTGCAGTGGGAAATCAAAGGTGAGGTAGTTTATTTGAAACCAGTAAATGACAGGTTGGCCAATTTTAAAATCTCTTCTAACAAAGTAACTGCACGGTAGCAAGGACTAGCAGTTCTCAAAGCCCTTCTTTTTCAGTGTTCTCATTCACCTTGGCACACAGGACGTTTAACAGGCCATACGTTAGAAATATTTACAAAAAAAAAAACAAAAAAAACGCCGCTTAAAGGGAAATTACAAACTGAGAATCTTCTCCTCTGTATTTGTGTTCTAGTGGCTGCAGGCTTAGTATATGCACAAAAGCGAGGGGCCACTTGTTTCTGGTAGGAGTGAGATGAGATGAACAGGTTTTAGTGAGACACCCCCCACCCCAGTCCTGGTGGAAAGGTGTATCAGTGACATTGGGTGTGGTGTTGCTGGGAGGGGGGACCACATTGTGGAGGAAGATGGGCTGCTTTGGTTTGTACTTTCCCTTTAAACAAGAAGAGATGGCTCACATTTTCCATATATCTCTCAATGAATGTACTGTATTACTGTTTTAAAAATTTGATGAAATAATAATGGGTTGGTCTCCTTTTGTTATCTGGTCCTTGTTTAATTTGTTTAAGGGTTTTTGTATACAAAAGTTTACATTTTTATGTATATTTTTCTTGTGTAAAAACTGATGTAATATGTGTATAAAACACTGTATGTATTATCTGTATATAGTGTGACAAAATGATTTTTCTTTCTTTCTTTTGGATGTATTAATAAATCTTGCTGTGAAGTAGCCTTGTTTCTACGGTATTTTTCTTTGCCTAGTTGATGAAAACTGCTAATCCAGATGAGATCATTTTTCTCCTTTGTTATTTAAATATAGTTGAGTGGTTTTCGTTTTCTTCTGGTGTGTTATAGTTTATCAAGAACTGTGGAAATACATTTGTGGTCCTTTTTTTTTTAAAAATTGCTTGAGGGCACGTGTGTAAGACAGACAGAGGGACAGAGAGGAAAGCACCCCTGAGTAGGGCATGATCATGCCACAGTCCCGTCTCCATTTCTCCACCCTGTCGGGATTTGGGGCATGCGCACACATTCCCCAAGCTACGTGCCTGGTTTTTAACTGTGCAGTTGGTTATTTGAGATCTGGCTCTCTTAACTACCAGCTATGGGGCCAACCCTATTTCTAGTCTTTGTTATTAAACTAACAATGATTAATATTTGTTATAGCTGTGGATTAATTAAATTCCATCTAAAATGACAGGATTCACCCTTAAATATTGTACAATCAAAAGCTACATTTGAAGTCATTGCATGCCATGATAAGAGAGCTTACAAACTATTTTCTATTTTTTAAAAATAATTATTTTATTTTATTTTATTTATTTTTAATTTTGACCAGAGAGGGACAGAGTGAGAGAGAGGGGGAAAATGAGAAAGCAAGCTACCATGTCTGGTACTCGAACCATAGTTGGCCATCTGGGAGTCCAGCTCTCTTAATCACCACACCACCTACCGGCCCCACTCACTTTCTATTTTATTAAATCAGAAGCCCCTTCTCTTTATTTTCATAGCTTTTTTTTTTGGAGAGGTTTTTGCTATAGGGCACATGCGCTCACCAGAAAGACAGAGAGACAGAAAGCAAGAAATCACTCCCCAGGGGAGATGGCCATGCAGCAATCTCTTCTCCATATTCCTCTCAGGATCTTGGGCACGCACGCACACATGCCCAGAGTAGTTTAAGCCACCGGGTCCGGGACTCGGACTGTGATCCGCTACCTGGGAGTTCAGCGATATAGCCATTACGCCAACTGCTAGTCCCTATTTTCATAACTTTTCAAACACAAGCAAACATAATGTTGCATAGCCAAGGGTTTTTTTGTTGTTACTGTTGGATTTTTGCTATAGGGCACATACTCTTGCAAGAGACGGAGAAGGACAGAGAGAGAAAGTGAGAAATCATTATCCCAGGTGGGGGAGGGAGGGATGGCCACGCTGCAATCCCCTCCCCTCCATTCTTCTCTCGGCATCTTGGTACACCTGCACACATGGCCAGCATGTTTTAAGCTGCTGGGTCTGGGACTCAAACTGGTCAGCTATGTGGGAATCCAGAAACGTAACCATTACGCCATCTGCTGGTTCTGGCCAAAGCTTTTTTTTTTTTTTTTTTAATTCCACAAAACTTGAAACACACTTTTTCCTTAAGGCATTGCCATGTGCCTGTCTTGTATGTCCTTGAAATTGGATTGTATTTTTATAGGATCAGATCTTTTGTTTCTTATGCTATCTTTTTTGCCGAGGGAGGCTTTAGTGTAAATGAGTATGGTAGATTTAGAGGCAAATGGAAATTAACCTAATTGTTCCTTTTATAAAGAATTTCACTATTTTTTTTTCTTTTGGTATAGAGACAGAGAGGGGGGGAAGTGTTAAATTACTCCCCAGAGAATATAGCCATGCCTCAGTCCTTTCTTCTCCATTCTCCTCTTGGGATTTCAGACATGCGTGCACATGCACCTGCTGTGTTTTTCAAGCTGGTGGGTCTAAGACTTGAACTGTGTAGTCGGCCATGTGGGATCCAGCTGCCTTTACCTCCATGCCGTCCACTGCCATGAGTTTCACTATTTTTGTGATGCATTTTGACTTGGTTTTCTTGGTCTTTAATCCAGGCATGTTTAAGATAGGTTCTAAAATCATACATTGCTTCTCTAAGAGAAATAAACATTTTGAAGTGAGAAACAGATGTGCACAGTACTAGTGCAATGGCCAACACTAACAGAACTTCCTATTTTCCTTTGAAACAGACAAGGTATGGAGGATAATGCTTACAATTGCTCTTTATTTCTTGACTTATGCGAAACTTTTCTATTATTTTTTATTTATAGATGTTTTATTTTTTTAAATTTTAATTTCTTTAGTTGCCAGGTGTCATGTATACTCACCAGAGAGAAAAACAGAGAGGGAGGGAGAAAGACCGTCCCCCCAGTTGGGTGTGGTTGTGCTGCAATTCTTTCTCCTTCATTTCTCTACCCTGTCAGAATTTGGGCAGCCATGCACATGCATCCTGGTGTGTGTGTGTGTGTGTTTGTGTGTGTGTGTGTGTATGTTTAAGCCACCAGGGCTGAGATATATGGGGTCTGGCTCTTTTAACCTCTAGGATAAGGGCGTAGGGCCACCCCAGGGCTTTTCTAAATAGTCCCACAAACCTTTGAAGTTTTGTCGGCTAGGTTCTTTTTGTTTTAATTTTTAAAGTATGTTTCTTCTGTGAACGTGAGAGATAGAAAGACAACACTCCCAGTTGTCAATGCCATGATCCACCTCCAGCTTCAGCCAGCCAAAGATCATGGGCATGCATGTCCCAGTATACTCAAGGAGGTCTCTGGACATGAACCCAAAATTTTCTCACGTGGGTCAACCTCACAGAGAATCGCGTTACTGCCGTGCCACTGTGTAAGCCTTATAACTTCCTGATTTGATTTTAGCATAATGCTTGAGTAAAGCAATGTTTTTGACAGGGTTGGTACTAAGATCCTGTGTACTACTAAATGCAAGCAGAAATGAGAGTTAAAAGGAGAGTTTACATGTATGTATTTGTCACAATTTTCAAGCCATCTAGCCCAGGACTTGAACCATAGTTGTCACATGAAAACCCAGTTCCTTAACCATCATACCACCTGTTGGCTCCTATGTGTGTGTGTGTGTGTGTGTGTGTGTATGTGTGTGTGTATATATATATATATATATATAAAGATTTTTACCATAGGGCATGTATGTTCTGCTGGAGAGAAACAGAGGCAGTGAGAGGGGAAGTGAGAAATCATCCCCCCTAGGAGAATGGCCACACCGCAATCTCTTCTCTATTCTCTTCTTGGGTTTTTAGGTACACATGCATGTACCTAGCATGAGTTTAAAGTCACCAGGTCTGGAACTTGAATTGCAGTTAGCCATATGGGAGTCCAGCACCTTAACCACTGAGACTCCTGCTGGCCCAGAGAGAACATATTTTTATTTATTTATTTTTTGAGAGTTTTTTTGTTTTGTTTTGCTACAGGGCACATGCGCTCGCCAGAGAGAGACAGAGAGAGAGAAAGTGAGAAATCACCCCCCCTCCAAAGGGGAATAGCCATACTGCAATCCCTTCTCCTCCATTCTCCTCTCAGGATCTTGGGCACGGACGCACATGCTCCTGGCGTGAGTTTAAGCCACCGGGTCCAGGACTTGAACCGCGGTTGACTACATGGGAGTTCAGTGACATAGCCATTATGTTAACTGCTGGTCCCAAGAGAACATATTTTTAATTGACTTCTCTTCAGCATAGCTTCACTCCCTGCTCTTCCCTCCACTTCATGGAGATCTAACAATGATTCTTTAAAAGAATTTCAAAAGCTTGTGCTGTTTTAAAACCTGTTTTATTGCATTAATTTGCAACTTTCAGCAATATGTGGATTTGAACATTAAGGTGATTGTTGTCTACATTGTATTGCTGTAACAGAATACCCTTTATAATATAAAGAACAGAAATTTATTTCTCACAGTTCTGGAGGCTGGAAAGTTCAAGACCAAGCATGGGCATCTGATGAGGGTTGCTTTCTTCTTCTGAGATGATGCCTTGGATGCTACATCCCCAGAGGGGAAGAATACTGTGTCCTCACGTGACAGAAGGCAGGAGGGCAAAATGGGTGAATTCCCTCACTGAGCCCTTTTACAATGGCATTTATCCAGTACCTAAACACTTTTCAGAAGGTCCCATCGTCCAACACTATGCATTAGGGATTAAGTTTTCAACACACGAACACAGGTCATAGCATTGATATTATTTTATTCCTTTCACAGAACCATTTTCCTGGAAAAATTTCTCTTCAACATGTGACTATAGTCATTTTTTTCCCCTCAAATCCCTAGGGTGGAGTGACCTGCTTAGCGCTCTGAAATGTCAGTCAGTCCCATGGTATTGTGCTATTGCCGTTTCTATTCTCGCATCTTCCCAGTCTCTGTCTTTTTGTTTTTCTGGCCTTCTGTTCATTTTTAATATACTTTATTTTTAAACAGTTTGTTAGAAATAGTGAGACACATGAGAATGAATCACAACTGGATTCTACACCTTTTTTAAAAAAAAAGATTTATTACTTTATTATTCAGTTTTTAAACATCTTTATATTTATTTTATTTGTTGTTATTATTTATGTTTTAATTTTACCAGAGAAAGACAGAGAGAGAAAGCAAGGGAAAGTGAGAAAGCAAGCCGAAAGAAAGTGGAGAAAAGAAAGCAAGTGGAGAAAGAATTGCAGCACAACCACACCCAACTGGGGGGAGGGTCTTTCTCCGGAGCTAGGATGGTGGTCAGCCATGTGGGAGTCCAGCACTTTAACCACCACGCCATCTGCTGACCCTGGATTCTGTACTCTTAAGACTTTACTATCTAGTAAGAAAGAAGATGTGTAATCATACAAACGAGGAACGATTGTCACGTTCTTAGAAGAGTGATAAAATGGTGTGTAAGTTCATGTCAGGAAGAGATCTTTTCCAAAGGATAGGGAAAACTCACTAGTGGAGAGTGCATCTCAATAGAACATTTGAAGATGGGCAGTATTTGGACATTCAGAAGTGGAGAAAATGCTCCACATTTCTCCATGGAGAGCACAGCATAAGCAGTCAGGATACCTCATGGTTTGTTTGAATTTTGCTATAGGATGTGTGTGCTCCTAGAGAGACAGAGAGTGAAAGTGAGAAAGAACCTCCAAGAGGGGTAGCCACACCCCCAATCCCTTCTCCAGTCTCTTTTCGGTATATTGGGCATGCAGGCACACACACCCAGTGTTTTTTTTTTTTTTTAGAGATTTTCATTGTAGGGCGCGTGCGCTCGCCAGACAGACAGAGAGAGACATAGAGACAGAAAGCGAGAAATCACCCCCCAGGGGGGATGGTCACGCCGCAATCCCTTCTCCTCCATTCTCCTCTCGGGATCGTGGGCACACACGCACACGCGCCCGGCGTGAGTTTTTTTAAGCCACCGGGTCCGGGACACGAACCGCGGTCCAGCAACATAGCCATTACGCTAACTGCTGGTTCCCCCCAGTGTGTTTTTGAAGCCACTGGCTCTGGGACTTGAACCATGCAGTTGGCTATGAGGGATCCAGCGGCCTTAACCACCATGCCACTAGCTGGCCCAGGATACCTCTCAGTTTGTATAAGAACATTGAGCAGTTTGACTTGACCAGAGCATAAAGTGTTTGAGAGAAAGTGGTGAGGAATAGAGGGGAGGTGCTGATGGGGTGAGTACATCACGAGTACGGAAGACTAGCGCAGGAGTGAACATCAGCTGTGATCAGGATGCCTAAGGACTGATCATGATTTAAGAGGCTGAAGTACAAGACAGAGGCCTGCTGCAGACAGCTGAGGGAGGAGGAAGCTATTGCGATAGGCTAGTCGACTACGTTGTTGAACCTAACAGTTGTGGAAGTAATACTGGAGAGTGGGAATTTATGAGGAGTTGGGAACTGAAATACATGTCGGGGATAAATGAAAGGCAAACCCATGGCTTTCCAGAACGATGGTGGCACCAGGGGCAAACTGGACAGCACCACTCAATGCTCAAGTCTTGAGAGAGCCAGTGAGCTGTGACATACAAAGGTTGAGTTGAGAACAAAGGCCCAGTAGAGCTGGCCAACTCCATCTTGATTAGGGATCAGAAGACAGGACCAAGATGGAGGTACAGGTGGGGAAATGGGCCTAGCGTTGCATGTGGGAGTCAGCTGGGAATAATCAGGGATGAGCAATAAAAACAGGAATTCGGGGAGCAGCTTTGTTATCAGCTATTGTTTAATTTAATTTTATTGATAGGCTTTAAAAGAGAGCTTAAATCATTTTCCCAGAGTCTCCCAGCCAGTGAATTAATGGAGCTGTCAGGCCAAGTCCACACCCCTACACTCTCGTAGGGGCGATAGGATTGAGGAAGTCGGCCCTTTTCCCAATGCTGGCTTAGTGAGGGCCTGGGAATGTGCACCCACCCTTCACACTCC
This sequence comes from Tupaia belangeri chinensis, assembly GCF_000334495.1. NCBI lineage: Eukaryota > Metazoa > Chordata > Mammalia > Scandentia > Tupaiidae > Tupaia > Tupaia belangeri. Next base: position 2,580,853 of record NW_006159536.1, read on the forward strand.
ACTATAGCGACTTCTGTTTGCCTCAGCTTCTAGAGAAGTGCTCTGTACACCGTTTAACTCCAGATACTCTATCCTTCCCAGAGCTTGCTTGGCCCTAATCAACGTGCAATGAAAATTACTGATCCAAGTTAGTACTCCAAAGACACTCGGGAACAGAAGAAATATAGATTTGAAGAGACGGGATCTGGAGAGAGGTAGCTCACCAGAGCACTTAGGATAGTCCTTGGCACATTCTAAACACTTGATCAATATAATTATGCTCATTTTAGGACTGGAGAGAAAGATCAAAGACAACAGACGGTAATTCCTAAAGTAAATGCCCGGGGGATATGTACAAGCCCGCTGAGGTTAGCTGTGGGAAAGGAGACCGCTAAAGGTAAGAAGTTTGGGCATGAAGTTTCTGAGGATAAGAGGACACAGGTGACCAACCCAGTGGGTTACTTTTAGCAATCAAGTTCAAAAATACCCTAGTATATATTTCAGTTATTGAAGTATTTTTAACCAAAATTTGCATTTTGGGATGAAATTTTTCTATATTTTTCTATGCAAAATGTATCATAACTTCCAACAATCCAATACTCTTGGTTAAAAACTACTTCAGAGGGACCAGCAGATGGCATAATGATTACATCACTGGACTCCCACATGACCCACTGCGGTCTGAGGCCTGGACCCAGTGGCTTCAAACTCATGCCCCGTGTGTTTCCATGTTTGCACAAAATCCCGAAAGGAGAGTGGAGAGAAGGGGTTGTGGCAGAGCTATTTCCCCTGGTGGGTGGTTTCTCTCTCTCTCTCTCCTCTCTCTCTTTCTGGTGAGCGCATGTGCTCTATAGCAAGAAAATTCTCTAAAAAAATTACTTAAAATAATGTGACTAAAAATATAAAGAATTAATAGATGGTCTAATAGCAAAAGATGTGCACCTCACCTGCTAAACTAAAAGGTAGAATCTAATTTAGGGAACTACACCTGACTGGCCCTGTAGCCAAGTAGTGAAGGCAGTCAGATTCCACATGCTGACTTTGGTTCAAATCCCAGCCTGGAGGCTTGAAAAGCACAAGGTGCGTGCGTGTGTGCGTGTGTGTGTGTGTGTGTGTGTGTGTATGTGTTCTCCAAATCCCTCAGAATTGGGAAATGCATAAGAAAGTAAGGATTACAGTAGTGGAAAGAAAGGAAGGAAGGAAAGAAGAAAAGGAGCCAGATCATGTATCAATCACCTCTACAGTATATATTAATAGAAGCTGGGGCCAGCAGATTGCATAGTGGTTATATCCCTGGACTCCCACGTGGTTGAGTGTGGTTCAAGACCCAGACCAGGTGGCATGAAACTCACACCGGGCCCATGTGCATGTGTGCCCAAAATCCCAAGAGGAGAATGGAAGGGAAGAGATGGTGGCGTGGCCGCCATCCTCCACCCCCAACTGGGGGGTGATTTCTCACTTTCTCTCTCTGTCTCTCATCAAGTGCATGTACCCATAGCAAAAATCTCTCTAAAAAAACAACAAACAAAAAAAACACAACTGTAGTGCCCCACTATACTCTCTGCATATATTTTTTAAGACTAAAATGTTCTCTGCTTTCTTAACCCTTTAGTTACTGTCCTTTCTTTTTACTATTAAATATCAGGTCCTTAAACCACTGTAGTTTAGCTTTTGCTTTATTTTATTTTTTTCTGAGAGGGTTATTTTTATTTATTTATTTATTTTTTTTGCTATAGGGCGCGTGCGCTCGCCAGACAGAGAGAGACATAGAGATAGAAAGCGAGAAATCACCCCCCAGGGGGGATGGTCACGCCGCAATCCCTTCTCCTCCATTCTCCTCTCGGGATCTTGGGCACACACACACGTGCCTGGCGTGAGTTTTAAGCCACCGGGTCCGGGACGCAAACTGCGGTTGACTACATGGGAGTCCAGTGACATAGCCATTATGCTAACTGCTGGTTCCCTTGCTTTATTTTCTTGAAACTATTCTTTCCAAGGCCATCCTTGACCTTTGCTGAAATTGTCTTCAACCTCATTTTTCTCTACTTAATTCCCTGAGTATGCCTTTTCTAGGTCCTTTGTCAGTTCCGGTTCCTCATTCATCGTTCCTCAGTGTTCTCTATTGTTCTCAATCCTTCTACTGCCTTCCTTACACATGGAGCTCGCTGGAGATGAACTCCAAACCTGCACCTACTGCTCTTTCTGCTCTCAGCCTTAGTGTCATATCTCCTACTCTTCCTGAGGCCATCATTAGCATTTAGTTTGTCCAGACCCAAACTTAACATATTTCCTATTTTAGTTTTTTTTTTTTTTAAATGTTAATATTGGGAACCAGCAGGTAGCATGGTGTTTAGGACACTGGACACTCTCGCATGGCTGACCCTGGTTCAAGACCCAGACCTGGCAGCTTCTTTCCCATTTCTCTCTCTCTTTCTCTCTGTGTCTCTCTATGGTCAAATTAAAATTAATGAATGAATAAATAAAATTAAAATAATTCTAAATAAATAAATAATTTAAAAAATGTTAATATGATTTCAAGTTTGCATGTAATTAGTGTATATGTATATGGCCTACAGTATTTTATTTTGTTAAGGGTTTTGTCATAGGGCACAGGTGCTCACTGGGGAGACAGAAACAGTGAGAAGGAAAGTAAGAAATCACCCCTCGGGAACCAGCAGTTAGCGTAATGGCTATGTCGCTGGACTCCCACGTAGTCGACC
>NW_006159536.1:2583721-2591380 GCF_000334495.1 Tupaia belangeri chinensis
CCTCACGCGCCCTACAGTGAAAATCTCTCCAAAAAAAAAAAAAAAAAAAAAGAAATCACCCCTCCAGGGAGGATGGCCATGCCACAGTCTCTTCTCCTCCGTTCCCTCCTGGGATTTTGGGCATGCAGGCATGCATACCCAGCATGAGTTTCAAACTACCAGGTAATGGATTCAAATTATGGTCGGCTGTGTGGCTGTATGGGAATCTACTGCCTTAACCACCATGTCACATCTATAGTATTTTTTTTTCTTTTTTTGGAGAGGTTTTTGCTATAGGGTGTGTGTGCTTGCCAGAAAGACAGAGAGAAACAGAGAGCAAGAAATCACTCTCCAGGGAGGATGGCCACACCGCCATTCCTTCTCCATTCTCTTCTCGGGATCTTGGGCACGCACGCCCATGCACCCGGCGTGAGTTTAAGCCGCTGGGTCTGGGACTTGAACCGCGGTTGACTACATGGGAGTCCAGCGACATAGCCATTGTGCTAACTGCTGGTCCCTATAGTATGTTTTTTTAAGGCATGCATTAAGTGTACAATAATCAAAGATATCCCCATATTCATCTCCTCAAATTTATTTATTGATTTATTTATTTATTTATTTATTTATAGTTTGGTGCAGGATGCATATGCTTGCCAGAGACAGAAAGATAGAGAGAGAGAGAAACTGAGAAATTATCCACCAGGGGAGAGTTCCACACTGCAATCCCCTCTCCTCCATTCTCCTTTCAGGATTTTGGGCACACACAGCCACACATGCTCCTGGCTGTTTTTCAAGCCACTAGGTCTGGGACTTGAACTGCACAGTTGGCCATGTAGGATCCAGCCGCCTTAACCTTCATGCCACCTACTGGCCCTGTCTCCCTTTTAAACTAGCTTTTACTGTGAACTTTTATGCTTGCTCATTAGTTCACTTGTTCATTTTTTCACTCAGCAAATAGAGACTCCTGGTCACTCACCCTGGGATCTTTAGTCATCGGGGTTTTTTCAGCCCGAGGTTTTCATTGCTTGCTGATTAAACTAGGACAGTAGTTTCCTAACTGGTTTCTCTGTCTCTAGTCCCTCCTCCCTCAAATCCTTTACAAGCACTCTGGTCAGAGGGGTCTCCAGAATTGGCCTAGAGTGATTTGTGAGTTCTGAACCTCCTCAATCTCTTTCCACTCCCATTGGAAGGTTCTAACATAGTTTAGTTTTCAAGTCCGTCCCAAAATGTCTCAACACCTGTTCAAGCCAAATTTCATCGTGTGATCGTCATCAGTGTTGTATGTTCTCTTCACAGACACTGTCTTCCGGCCACACTTGTCCACACACTTCAGTTCATACACCCACAGTCCTGTCTGGACCTGAAATAGTACATTGGTCAATATCTAAGACCTACCTCCTTTTCAGCCTACTTTCAAGCCATCTTCTCCTGAAGATTCCCTCTCCACGGAATTTCTTTTTTTTAGGAGAGGTTTTTGCTATAGGGCGTGTGTGCTCACCAGAAAGACAGAGAGAGAGAGAGACAGAAAGTGAGAAATCACCGCCCCCCCCAGGGGAAATGGCCACTCTGCAATCCCTTCTCCATTCTCCTCTCAGGATCTTGGGCACTCACGCACACGTGCCCAGCGTGAGTTTAAGCCACCAGGTCCCGGACTTGAACCGCAGTTGACTACATGGGAGTCCAGCGACACAGACATTACACCAGCTGCTGGTCCATCCATGGAGATTTTTATTCACTTTTCCCTGACTGCACTCCCTGCCTATAGCACTAATATAACGCAGACTATCCTACCTGATTTTATTTATCCTGTGTCTCAGAAAGAGCAAGTGGAGTCTGAACAGTGTTGCCGCAGTAAAGCATCAAGTTTTGTCAGGCCGAACCACACGGGAAGGTCCCCAGTTCAATCTGGAGACATCCCAGAGAATGCAAACATGAGCGTGCCCATCATTCAGGGCTGGCTAAAGCTGGGAGTGTCTATGGTGTCAAGACTCACTGAGGGGGCCAGCTGGTGGTGTGGTGGTTAAGGGCACTGAACTCCCCCATGGCCAACTATGATTCGAGTCCCAGACCTGGCGGCTTGCTTTCTCACTCCTCCCACCCCCCTATCCTTGGTCAAATTAAAATAAAGTTAAATGGATTTTTTTTTTTTTAAGAAAAGACTCATTAAGGATGCTGTCTCTCTTTTTTCACTCACGGATGAAATAAATAAAAAGGACAGGTCACATTATGATAAGGACTATATATATACTTAGTGTTATTTATCATTATTATTATCCAATTTGAGCAGACAGAGAGAGAGGAATAGTGAGAAAGCAAGCCACCAGGTCAGGGACTCGACCAGCGCCTTTAACTATCATGCCACCTGCTGGCCCAGGTACATACGTATTTTTAAAATCCTTATTGCTTGATGGCACCAGCTTGTGGCCTGGTGGTTCAGGGAGCAGGGTTCCACATGGTGGAGTATATGGTTTAAGCCCTAGACCACGTCTCTCTGTCTCTCTCTGGCGAGTACATGTGCTTGCGGACAAATTTAAATTTATATTCCTGGTTGCTTGAGATAATGGAGCCATGCATGTAGCAGAACCTGGATAAGTGACTGTTCATCAGGATGCTGGGAGAAACCAAGCAGTACATTTGGTTTCCTTGGGTGGGAGAAGCTAGGAAACTTCAACTCTATCTTGATATTTGAAATTGATGATCTTGTCTCTAACACTGATTTGACACAGCATATGCTAGATTGTCAGCACTTCATTCATCCCGTATCCTGTCTCCCCTCAAAAGCATGTGCAGAACATTAATTACGAAGAATGCTCATCCAGTGTCTTTTTCCTTTATTTCATTTTTATATATACTAATGGAAGAACAGTGCCAAGATTTATTTGAATTTTGGCATTAAAAATATACATGGTTTTCTGTTCATGGCTGTTAGCTACACTTCTCTCTGAAAATAATTCGAAACTTGGGGCTCAAATTTATGGGTACTAGGGTGCCATTTGTTTCTCCTATCACGTTCCTATTTAATAGGCTACTTGACAAAATAAAAATTGACTCCTAAAAAGTAGGCAGTAAATCTGATTTATATTAATTAATCATATTTTCTTATTGACGTAAATTACCAATTAGAGAAGCTCTCTTTTGGGAAGTGTTTTGATTCTAAGACTAAATAAAATCTGTTAGGGGGCAGCAGGTGGTGGTGGTTAAGATGCCAGACTCCCACATGGCCGACCTAGGTTCGAGTTCTGAGCCAGGTGGCTTACTTTCTTTCTCTCTCTTTCTGTCTCTCTCTGGTTAGTGTACATGTCCTTTAGCAAATTAAAAATAATAATAATGATGATAAATAAAATTAAATAGATCATTTTTAAACCTGCTAAAACACAATGAAATATTAAAATCACATATTAATTTCTTTCTTTTTCTTTTTTTTTTTTTTTGCTGTAAGGTGTGTGTGCTCTCCAGCGAGAAAAAGAGAGAAAAACAGAAAGGAAAATGAGAACCATCCCCGACCCCACTCCCCAAAAGGTGATGACCACACTGCAGTCCCTTTTCATCTGTTCTTAGGATTTGGGGCATGCACACACATCTTGCTGGCATGGTTTTCAAGTTGCCAGGTCAAGGACTTGAACCACACTATTGGCCATGTGGGATCCAGCCACTTTAACCACCATGCCACTAGCTGGCCCCTAAAATCACATATTCTTAAATTCCTAATAAAACAATGTTTAAAATAAATTACTACAAATTATTCTTGATGTCATTGGGACAAAAATGGTAGAAAAAATGAATTATTTTTAAAGATATAGTTTCAGTCTCAGAACCACAGATTTCTCAGTGGAAGACTCAGTTTTTCTTTGAAACAATTTTTAACTGGGGCAATTTTGTATTGGTAAACCCAAGCATGCAGAAATTTAGAAATGAGCAGTTTACTAAAAGCACTGGATTGTTAAGAAATGCTCAGGAGTCCAAGATGTTTCTCTAAACCAGAGGCTTAAGCGTGGACAAATAACCTCACCATTCTGGGCATTAGTTTCCTAATCTGTAAACTAAGAATTAGGCCAGATTTGGGATTTTTAAACTTTGCTCTGTGAATGTCCTCAATGCCCCTGACGGTGGTGGATGGGGTTTGACTATGATGGGGTGGGATGGACAGTAAGTCTCTACGATCCCCTTTCCCTTTTCATGGGCTTTAATGCAAACAGTGGATTCTGAAGCTAAGAATAAAAAATGGGGCCAACCGGGCAGTGCCCAAGTAACACACTGGTCAAGCAATACTAGACCCATATTGGAGATTGTAACAGGGTCCACAATTGACCTGCATGTTCAAGGCACAAGTGCCCATGGTTCTGGCTGGCTGAGAAGCAGGGGGAGGTGAGACTGGTGTGAGACTCTGTTGAAGGTGCTTGTCCTCTTCCTTCCGCTCTCTGTCTCTCACTCTCATGGACTACATAAACTTTTGAAACTAATATTTGAAAACCATTGGATTGTATAATCTCCAAGATTCCTTCCAAATCTAAATTCCTGATTTTAGTGAGGTTTATTTTTGTTTTGAAAGTAGTTTTTACTTTGTAAAGTATAGACTGCTTAGCAAATAACTCTTTTGGACCCACTTTTTGTTTGTTTTCATATATTTTTTGGTGTAGGCACGTGAGCTCTCCAGAGAGAGAGATGAGAGACAGAGAAGGAGAAGAAGAAAGCACCTCTCAATGGGTGTAGTCATGCTGCAATCCTTTCCCCTCCATTTCCTCAATCTGTCGGGATTTGAGGCATTAGCTGGTAGAGCCAGTATTCCTTGGAAGCCATCAAAGACGTAGTTTCTTACTACTTCCTGGCTTGTGGTGAGGCATGAGGCTTGGTCCACTTTCGAGCAAAGCCACAGCCTCTAAGACTGCTGAGCTGCAGCATAGACTGGCTCCTTAGCTAGGGAGTGTCCTGTCATCCATCCTGTAGTAGTTGGCTCTTTTTGTTTCAATGTCACCCTGTGGGACAAAACCTGGGGATGGCCCCTTTGCTCATTTTTCTTTGCCTGGCTCTGTAAGTAATAAGCCAAATCTAACAGAGCTCGCAGTTTCCGTAATAGCTGATTCTTTTGGCCTTGCTTGACACACAGCAGTTGTCAGTGGGTGTTTAGTATCTGTGCTTGTCATCTCCCCAGTTCTTTTCCAAGTGTGCTGTAGAAAAATCACAGCAGTATAGACATGCAATGGAACAAACTACATTGGAGAGTACTTTTTCAGGGTGTTTTTTAAAGGCACCTTCTCTGCTGTAGCCATTACTATTTGTTGGAATAGCAACTTACTCCTCATTTCTGTGCAGAGTTTCCTCTGCAGCAAACTTTTGTCTGGTCACTGGTTGGCATCAGGAAAGTGTTTAGATTAGTTTTAGTACCATTAAGAATGTTTGTGGAATAATAGCCTTGGAGCCTGAGTTCATCAATTATTCAAGGACTAATTATCAGTTCTGTTTATTACCCAAGCTCCTTAGCCTCCTAACTCCTCTCTGGCTACTTGTCTTGCAGACGTTTCAGGTTGTGTGAGCATGTGCACCAGACTGAGTAGGAAATAAGGAACGGCAGTCAGTTCTGATGCTTCAAAAACTGTAAATGAAGAAGTTAGGGACAAGAAGCTACCTTCTCTGCTGTAGCCATTACTATTTGTTGGAATAGCAACTTACTCCTCATTTCTGTGCAGAGTTTCCTCTGCAGCAAACTTTTGTCTGGTCACTGGTTGGCATCAGGAAAGTGTTTAGATTAGTTTTAGTACCATTAAGAATGTTTGTGGAATAATAGCCTTGGAGCCTGAGTTCATCAATTATTCAAGGACTAATTATCAGTTCTGTTTATTACCCAAGCTCCTTAGCCTCCTAACTCCTCTCTGGCTACTTGTCTTGCAGACGTTTCAGGTTGTGTGAGCATGTGCACCAGACTGAGTAGGAAATAAGGAACGGCAGTCAGTTCTGATGCTTCAAAAACTGTAAATGAGAAGTTAGGGACAAGAAGCTTTTTTTTTTTTAATGCGTATTTATTTATTTATTGTTCATGATAGAGTACATATGTGTGCACACGTGAGAGAGACCCCCCTGGGCAGAATGTGTCATGCTGTAGTCCCCTTCCTCTAGTCTGCTAGCTCTCCAGGATTCAGACCGTGTACACACATGCTTGATGTGTTCCAGTCTATCCAGACCAGGCATTCTAACTGGCCTGTGGCTTCCAGTTCTATGATCTGATAGCTACTGACTGTGCCACAGTGGCTGGGCCAGAAGAGGAGGCTTTATAAGTGATCTGTATGCCTTAGCTATTCTAGAACTCTTAACATTGCCTCGGTATCATTTTTTTAATAGCCAATGCACAATATTTTTGAACAAATTTACCTCTATTAAAAGTGTCTAGCTGGGAGGGGGGACTGGCAGGTGGCATAGTGGTTAAAGGCACTGGACTCCCCACATGGCTCACCACGGTTCAAGTCCTGGACCTGTGGCCTGCTTCCTCACTTTTCCTCTCTCTCTGTCTGATCGAACTGGAAAATAATAAAAGTAATAAATAAGGTTAAATAAAATTAATTATTTTTAAAAAAGAACTATAGAATTGGGACCAGTGGGTGGTGTGGCCTTTGTCTCACTGGACTCCCATGTACCTGACTGTGGTTTGATTCCCAGATCTGGTGGCTTCAAACTCACGCTGGATGTGTACACATGTGTGCCCAAGATCCCGGGAGAACAGAGAGAGGGGATTGCGGCATGGCCATACCCCATGGGAGGGGTGATTTCTCAGTTTCTGTCTTTCTGTCTCTTTCTATCTCTCTGGCAAGTGCATGTGCCCTATAGCAAAAATCTCTCTCAAAAGAAAGTGTAGAATAACAAACGTGGAAGGATAATTTTAAAACATTTTTTTAAAGTTTATTTCTTCCATGAGAGAAAGAGAGGACCTCCAATAGGATCCTGATGCCATGATCCACCCCTCCCAACATCCTTCCATTAGCCAACCATCATGATGGGCCCACCTATGCCCAGTATACCCAGGACGGTTTTCAAATGCAAACACAGAACCTTTCCACATGGGTCAGCCTCGCTCAGCATCACATTTACATTTGCCCCCACCTAGCCAGATAAATCATTTAGACTAACTCTGTAATATAAGAACCATCCTGGAGCCAGCAGGTGGTGTGGTGCTCAAGGTGGCTGGATCCCACATGGCAGACTGTGTGGTTCGAGTCCCAGACCCGGTGGCTTGAAAAACACACTGGGTGCATGTACATGCATGCCCAAAATCCTGCAAGGAGAGTGGAGGAGGGACTGTGGTGTGGTTATCCCCCAGGGGGTTTTCCATCCCCTTCTCTCCCTCTCTCTGGTGCCCTATAGCAAAACAAAAAAATCAACAAACAAAAACAACCACCCTTCACAACATGTGACGTTTTCCACCATGACTCTTTCCATCCCATTATTGAGCATCTCTGTTAAGAAAGTTTTTTTTTAAAGAATTATTTTATTTAACTTTATTTGTTATTATTATCATTGTTATTTTCCAGTTTGATCAGAGAGAGACAGAGAGAGAGAGAGGAAGTGAGAAAGCAAGCCACCAGGTCCGAGACTTGAACTATGGTCGGCCATGTGGGAGTCCAGCGCCTTTAACCACCATGCCACTTGCCAGCCCCCTGTTAAGAAAGTTTTATATTGAACTGACATCTATAA
>NW_006159536.1:2591393-2597049 GCF_000334495.1 Tupaia belangeri chinensis
CCATTCTATTTCAGCCTGGCTGGGCTCTTTGCTCGATCTTGAACATGGGCCATGCTCCTGCCATAGGGCCTTTGTACTCGCTCTCTCTCGGCTTGAATGGCCATCTCCTGTGACCCAGCATGTCCCTATACATACCTGGAGTATTGTCAGATGGTTCCTTCTCAATGAGGCTTTTCCTGACAACCTTAGCCAAGATTTCAACTGTCCCCAACTCTTGCTGATTTCTCCTTGCTTTTAAAAAAAAAATTTTTTTTTTGGTAGGCTTTTGCCTTAGGGCACATGTGCTCGCCAGAGAGAGAGACAGAGACAGTGAGAGGGAAAGTGAGAAATCACCTTCCCAGGGGGACGGCCACACCCCAGTTGCTTCTCCTTCTGGGATTTTGGGCACAAATATGCAGCCAGTGTAAATTTCAAGCCACAGGGCCACAGGGTCTAGGACTTGAACTATCATTGGCCATGTGGGAGTCAAGTGACGTAACTGCCACACCATCTTCTGGTCCTTCTCCTTGCCTTTTTTTTTTTTTTTCCTCCTTACTACCTGTCATTACTAATATATTAATATCATATTTCTTATTTCTTTTATAATGTTTCTCTCTTCACTGGAAAGGCAGTTTCAGGAGAGCAGGGATACCGTTTGTGTTGTTCACTGCTGTGCCCCCAGCACCCAGAACAAGGTCGTCTGTACCTGCAGCTCATTTAAGGAATTAATGAATAAGTGATGAATGAATAAATGAACACTTTGTGATTGGTCCTTATCTGTTGTGAACACTGGTTATAATTTACATTTACTTATAGAAAACATTCTTTAACTGTATTACGCAAGTGCCATGTGTTCTTACAGAACATAGAAAATAGAGTTAAGCAAGAAGACAAATACCTATCATACTTCTTACCCATAGATGACCTCTTGTGACATTTTAGTGTGTATTCTTTTAGATTTTTCTCTCAATTATATTATATATATTTAAGTGTCTACTATACCTGTGGTTTTCTAACCTGCCTTTAAATCATTTCACATATGGTAAAAAATCTTTTAATGTCAATACATTTATATTTTCATCATTTTTTTTTTTAGTTTTGTTTTTTATTTATTTCTTCCATGAGTGAGCATGGGAGAGAAACAGCATTCTCAACAGGGTCTTGATGCCACAATCTACCCCCAATCTTCCGCCAGCCCTGGCCCACGGGAACATGTGTGCCTGGTGTACTCAGGTATCTGAAAGTGAGCCCAGAAGCTTCTCCTATGGGCCTCTCTCATAGAACTCCAAGTCTTATTACTGTGCTATCCCCTGGCCCCGCCATTATGATTTTTAGATGGTGCATAGTAATCCAGATGTGAGAGGTACTACAATGTATTTAGCTGCTCTTCTTTCTGGACAAGTAAAATACTACATACACATAGGTTTCAAAGTGATATAAAGGTGTTGGCAGAGGGGCCTACTCTGTGGTTTACTCATTAAGAGAGGCAGATCCCACATGTCCAACTGTGCAATTCGAATCCTGGACCTGGGAGTTTGAAAAACACACCATGGACCAGCAGGTGGTGTGGTGGTTAAGGTGTTGGATTCCCACATGCCCGACTATGGTAAGTGTCCCAGACCCTAGTAGCTTGAAAATAACGCTGGGCATGTGTGCTTGCGTGCCCAAAATCCCAGGAGGAAAACAGAGGAGAAGAGATTGGTCATTCCCCCATGAGGTGATTTCTCACTTTCCCTCTCACTGTCTCTCTCTTTCTCTATATCTTTTCTGTGGGTACACATGCCCTATGGCAAAAATCTTTAAAAAGTCCAAAAAACCCAGGTACATGCATGTGTGTATATATGTGTGTGCACAAGGTCTCAATGGCATGAAGAAATGGAAGAGAAAGGGATTGTGGTGTGACCGTACCCCATGGGGGTGCTTTCTCTCTTTCCCTCTCTGTCTACCTCTCTGTGTCTCTCTCTCTCTCTCTCTGGTGAGTGTATGAGCCCTCTGGCAAACTTTTAGAAAAGAAAGATGGTGCTGGCGGATTTGAACTGGGAAGGATCTAGGACAAGCATCATGAACAGCTGTGTTCAGTTATTTAAAGAACAGAGAGGACCTGTATGTAATTCTGAACAACATGACTTGAATTTGTGGTTGAACATTAAATAGAGGTAAATTTCAACTTGGTACAGTAACTTCATAAAATTTCTTAGAAATAGAGAAGAATGTCTTGTAGGGTAGTAATGTTTCCTGGAAATTGTCAAGGAAAGGCTGGCTGTCCTTGCATCAGAAGAAATCCCTGTTTCATAGGCATTTGAAGTAACGAGTCCTATAGTTTCATGATTTTCATAAACAAATTTCGTAGAAGAGCCAGGAGTGACCCTTCCATGCTGGTTTTATATAGCAAAATGCTATGTTTCCTGTCTCTAGGCTAAGGTAGAAAAACAAAGTCTCCAGCATTTATTGTGTGGCATATAGTCTGGAAACAGAGAATGAGGAAGTGAGAAAGTACAGAGAGGTTAAGTGTACAGAACTCACTTCCCCTTTTTTCTTTTCTTTCTTTAAAACAATTATTTTATTTAACTTTATTTATTTGCTTATTTATTTATAATTTTTGACCAGAGAGGGACAGAATGAGAGATAGATATATAGAGAGAGAGACAGAGAAAGCAAGCTGCCAGGTCTGGGACTCGAACCAGGGTCACCCATGTGGGATTCTAGTGCCCCCAACCACCATGCCACCAGCTGGCCCTCACTTTCCCTTTTTCTGTTTTAATTTTTTATTTCTTTTTTATTTTATTTTAATTTATTTTCTTTTTCTTTTCATCTCTGACTTTATTTTTTTAAAATGTTTATTTCTTTTGTTCTTTCATGAGTGAGAGACAAACAGTCTGTCTGTCTCTATCATATCACTGTCCACCCACAGCTTTAGCCAGTCCAGATCACAGGTACCTGCAGGCCTGGTATGTTCAGGGAGGTCTCTGGACACGAACCTGGAACCTTTCCATGTGGGTCAAACCTCATAGAGCAAAATGTTATTGCTGCAACACCTTGACTTCCTTTTTGAGGCTAACTTCAGGTCACAGGGCTGACAAGACTGGTTGTTCACTGTGGGTCTGGGGCATAGATTAAAGTGGCACTCAGCCAGGAAAGGCATGAGCAGTCAGGCCTGGGGGTGCCGCTGAGGTGTGTGTGGCTTCTTCCTTGCCCTGCCTCTCATTTGCTAAATGTGCCACTCCCCCCCTCTCAAAGAGACTGATGTAACCGAGGTGACCAAGGTGATCAAGGTGATCTAGATTCCCCGTTGGAAGCTGCAGAAACCCTCCTTCCCCCTCTAGGAATCATGCCCTTCCTTGTTTTTCATAAATGACTTCAAAAGACTTGATGTTTTGGGGGCCAGCAGGTGGTTAAGGTGCTGTCCTCCCACATGGCAGACCATGGTTTGAGTCCTGGGCCTGGCAACTTGCTTTCGCACTTTCTCTGTCTCTGTCTCCCTCTGGTCAAGTTAAAAGATACATAATAATAACAAATAAAATAAATAAATCTTAAAAAAAATCCTTGAGTTCTCTTGTCTCCATTACTGAGAAGAAACTCCTTCTCTGAGTCTCCATGACCTGTTAGCAGACTCTTACTAGGGAGGAATAGTGGAAGATAATCCCCATCTAGTTGGTGGCTTTGGAGTGTCTGAATAGGGATTCCAGAGCCACCTGAAGAGGACCCCATAGCTGTGCTGTCCTGTATGTGCAGGGGCTCTTTAAACAGTTCGTGGAAAATGTGTATTATGAAAGAACTATGCATGGATTTCATTCTAGTTTATTCCATTGCTAATAACAGAAAATATCTGAGTCTAGGTAATTTAAGACAACAGAAGTTTATTCAGCTCAGGGTTGGAGGTCCAAGGTCCAAGAGCCACCTTGGGAGATGGGGGAAGGAGATTTCTGGCTGCCTCACAACACGGTGGATGGTTTGTGTTCCGGCTATCTCTCCTGGGCTCATTCCCACCGTGTGATTCCACCAGGAGCCAATCATCAGGGCTCCGGTCTAACCACTTACTCCGAAACATCTCACCATTCAAATCTCAACACACGGACTCTAGGGGGACACAAACCACATCAGGTTTAAAGTTTTTATTTTTTGGGCACCAAAATCAAGTCATACTTTAATTAGACTTTTCCGTGAGCTTTTCAAAGTCCTCTCTCTCTCTCTCTCTCTCTTTTTTTTTTTTTTTTTTGCTATAGGGCATGTGCACTTGCCAGAAAGACAGAGAGAGACAGAGAGACAGAAAGTGAGAAAATACCCCCCAGGGGGGATGGCCACACCACAATCCCTTCTCCTCCATGCTCCTCTCGGGATCTTGGGCATGCACGCACACACGCCCAGCGTGAGTTTAAGCCACCGGGTCTGGGACTCGAACCACGGTCGATTACATGGGAGTCCAGTGACATAGCCATTACGTTAACTGCTGGTCCCTCAAAGTCCTCTCTTAACCACTGGCCTCATGAAACAACGAAGCCCTTGAAATATGACTGGTTGAAATTGAGTTTTTTTGTTTGTTTTAGAGACTTTTGTTATCAGATGCATGTGCTTGTCAGAGAGACAGAGAGAGACAGAGACAGAAGGTGAGAGATCACCCCCTAGGAGGGATGGCCACACCACAGTCTCTTCTCCATTCTCCTCCTGGGGACTTGGGCAAGTGAGAAACCAAGCTGCCAGGTCTGAAATTCGAACTGCAGTCGGCCACGTGGGAGTCCAGCGTCTTGAACCACCATACTATCTGTTGACCCCAATGCCTGGAGTGAGTTTTAAGCCACCGAGTCCAGGACTCGAACCACTGTCAACTATGTGGGAGCCCAGTGATTGTAACCATTATGCCATCTGTTGATCCTGAAATTGAAGCATTTTTTGTAACAGTAAAATACTTGCCAGATTTTGACTATGAAAAAACACTATACATTATCTCATAAATACACTTTTATACTGGTTCTATATTGAAATGATAATGTTTTGAATGATTGGGTTAAATAAAAACATATTGTTAAAATGAGTCTAGCAGATAGCATAACCGTTACAACACTGGACTCCCACATGGCCAACCACAATTCAAGTCCCAGCCAGACCTGGAGACTTGAAACTCATGCCAGGTGTGTGTGCATGCGTGTGTGCCAAGATCCCAAGAGGAGAATGGAGAAGGGATTGTGGCATGGCCGTTGTGGCAAGCACATGCACCCTGTAGCAAAAATCCCTCTTAAAAAATATTATTAAATATATAGCTATATATTTAAATCTATAAAATATATATATTATTAAAATAAATTTTACCCATTGTTTTCTACTTTCTTGATGTAGCTACCAAAAGCTAAGGTTTTGTACGGGATTCCTGTTTGCCTTGCCTTATGTTCCCACTGAACAGCACTGTTCTAGAATCTTGGGGCTTATAGTGTGGTCTCTGCACCACCAGCAGTGACAAACCCTGAGATCTCGTAAGAAACACAGTCTCAGAGCCCACCGCTGACGTGGGATCAAGATCTGCGTTTAGATCCTTCTCTGCTTCATAAGTGCACGATGATCAGGCTTTCATGCTATTGAGTGAGATAGGTGTCCCTCAATCTTGTGACCTCTGGGCACATTATCCTTCTGCTTTTCTTTTCTTTTCTTTTTTTTTTTTTTTTTTTTGCTACAGGGCACGTGGGGG
>NW_006159536.1:2600703-2605848 GCF_000334495.1 Tupaia belangeri chinensis
TAATTATTTTATTTAACTTTATTTATTATTATTATTATTTTTAATTTGACAAGAGAAAAACAGACAGAGAGAGAGAAAGTGAGAAACCAAGCTGCCAGGTCTGAAATTCGAACTGCAGTCGGCCACGTGGGAGTCCAGCGTCTTGAACCACCATACTATCTGTTGACCCCAATGCCTGGAGTGAGTTTTAAGCCACCGAGTCCAGGACTCGAACCACTGTCAACTATGTGGGAGCCCAGTGATTGTAACCATTATGCCATCTGTTGATCCTGAAATTGAAGCATTTTTTGTAACAGTAAAATACTTGCCAGATTTTGACTATGAAAAAACACTATACATTATCTCATAAATACACTTTTATACTGGTTCTATATTGAAATGATAATGTTTTGAATGATTGGGTTAAATAAAAACATATTGTTAAAATGAGTCTAGCAGATAGCATAACCGTTACAACACTGGACTCCCACATGGCCAACCACAATTCAAGTCCCAGCCAGACCTGGAGACTTGAAACTCATGCCAGGTGTGTGTGCATGCGTGTGTGCCAAGATCCCAAGAGGAGAATGGAGAAGGGATTGTGGCATGGCCGTTGTCCCTGGGCGGTGGTTTCTTGCTTTCTGTCTCTGTCTCTCTCTCTCTCTCTGGCAAGCACATGCACCCTGTAGCAAAAATCCCTCTTAAAAAATATTATTAAATATATAGCTATATATTTAAATCTATAAAATATATATATTATTAAAATAAATTTTACCCATTATTTTCTACTTTCTTGATGTAGCTACCAAAAGCTAAGGTTTTGTACGGGATTCCTGTTTGCCTTGCCTTATGTTCCCACTGAACAGCACTGTTCTAGAATCTTGGGGCTTATAGTGTGGTCTCTGCACCACCAGCAGTGACAAACCCTGAGATCTCGTAAGAAACACAGTCTCAGAGCCCACCGCTGACGTGGGATCAAGATCTGCGTTTTAGACCTTCTCTGCTTCATAAGTGCACGATGATCAGGCTTTCATGCTATTGAGTGAGATAGGTGTCCCTCAATCTTGTGACCTCTGGGCACATTATCCTTCTGCTTTTCTTTTCTTTTCTTTTTTTTTTTTTTTTTTTTGCTACAGGGCACGTGGGGAGGGGGAGGGAGAAAGTGAGAAAACACCTCCGGGGGGATGACCATGCCACAGTCCCCTCTCCTCCATTCTGTCTTCTTGAGATTTTAGACATGCATGCACATGTGCCCCACATGTTTATCAAATGACTAGGCCTGGGACTCAAACCACGCAATCAGCTATGTGGGATCCGGTTGCCTTCACCACCATGTCACCTTTGGCCTGGCTTCTTCTTCTTTCTTTTTTTCAATTTTTAATTTGCTAAAGGGTGCATGGGCTTGCCAGAGAGACACAGGGGAGGGTAGACACATCCTCCCCAGGGGGAACAGCCATGGCCACAACTCCTTCTCCTCCATCATTCCCCCCTTTAGAGATTTTGGAAATGTATGCACACATGCCCAACATGTTTCCCAGAGCCTTTGGTCTGGGACTTGAACTTTGCAGTGGGCCCTGTGGGATCCAGCTGCCCCAATCATCGCTCCACCAGCTGGTCCCCCAAATCTGCATTTTTAGCCATGTCCCCGGGAGTTTCGGGGACAAATGCAAGTTTGCGAAGGACATTGATGGAGGCTTTCCTGTAGGTTTAGCAATCCATCTACTACCAGGAGTGCTTTGTAGCATGGCCAGTGCACCAAGCATGCTGAACAACCCGTAAAAGGTTTTCGAAATGTTGCTACTGACACTGGCTTTGCTTTATTTCCCCATCTCCCAGTGTGAGCTGTTTGCATTGAGCTAAACTTCAGTGGGAGGCTGGCATCTGATAACATTTAGAATGGTGAGTTGGAAGATCGGGTGAGAACAAAGAGGGTGTGTCACAGGAGACCAGGAAGCAACGAAAAGACAAAGTCCTTGTTTGTGCACTCCAGTTAATGGTTAACTCTGTGGCGAAAGAAGCGGTTGACGGAGTGGACTTTAGTTTCTGGCTCTTTTTCTAAAAAAAATTGGAGACTTGGGTTAATGATCCTCCTGTCATAGAGAATTGCAGACACCGGGCATAAATTGGGCCCTTTTATGCCCAAGGCTCATGAACCAAGGATCAGGTCAGGTGGAGGCAAGCCTGGGCTTTTCCTCAGTGGCCTGGTCTTCTGTCTCCTTTCCTGATACATTAGATGGGTCATTTAGCCACGAGGAAACCCAGTAAGATATCTCATCTGTAAGTTCTGGATTTATGTTTTGAAAATAGTAATGAATAACTTAAGTAGAACGTTTAACAGCTTTGCTGAGCTGTAATTTACATGGCATAACATTTTTTCTTTTTTTGAGAGATTTTTACCACAGAGCGCATGAACTCACCAGAGAGACAAAGCGGGGGAGAGAGACAGAAAGCGAGAAATCACGCCCCCCCACCCCTAGAGTGGATGGCCATGCTGCAATCCCTTCTCCATGTTCCTCTCAGGATTTTTGGCACACACGCACATGCGCCCATTATGAGCTTTAGGCTTCCAGGTCCGGGACTTGAACTGTGGTCAACTATGTGGGAGTCCACTGATGTAACCATTATGCCATCTGCTGGTCCCACGTTATTCCATTTTAAATGCACAATTCCAGTGGAATTTGTACTATAAAGAAGAATAGGAGTGACAATTTTCTCAGTCTTCTAGTTTTAAATTGAATCACATGAAGTTGTGGGCCCAGCCAAAGTAGTGAAAAGGTATGTCTTGGGTGGCTGGAAGCCACATGTGAGGCCCAGGTTAGGTTCGGGGCTGACCTGAACACACTTGGGGCTTGGCACACCTGTAATTCTAGCTAAGAGACCCTGTCCAAAATACCTATCTTGGGACCAGCAGATGGCATAATGGTTATGTCACTGGACTCCCACGTAGTTGACCAAGGTTCGAATCCCAGACCAAGTGGCTTAAAACTCAGGCTGCGCATGTGCATGTGTGCTTAAGATCCCAAGAGCAGAATGGAGGAAAAGGGATTACGGCATGGCCATCTCCCTGGGGGGAGATTTCTTGCTTTCTGTCTCTCAAATCTCTCTAAAAACAAAAAAATCCCTATCTCTATGTCTCTCCTACTCCCTATCTCTCATTCATAAAGAAAAACAAAACAATGGTACTGGCAGGTGGCGTGGTGGTTAAGGGTGCCGGATTCCCACACAGTCAACTGCAGTTCACATTCTGCACCTGGCGGCTTGTATTCTCACTGTCTGTCTGTCTGTCTCTTTCTCACTTACTCACTCACTCTGTCCCTCTCTGGTCAAATTTAAATAAATAAATAGGGGTCGGCAGGTGGTATAGTAGTCAAGGGCACTGGACTCCCACATGGTCGACAGCAGTTCAAGTCCTGGACCTGGCAGCTTGCTTTCTCACTCTCCCTCTCCTTCTCTCTCTCTCTCTCACTCTGATCCTCTCTGGTCAAATATAAATAAATAAATAAATATAAATAAAGTCAAATAAAATAATTATTTAAAATAAATACATAAATAAAGTTAAATAAAAATAATACTTAAAAAAGAGAAAAGAAAAAACAAAACAAAACAAAAATTATGGGTGTTTAACTGCTTTTGACCTATAAGTAATTCAATTAACTTGAAATGCTTTTCTTCAAAATTCTTTTAGCATGGAAAACCCCTTTCCCACAGAATTTTTCCATTAATGTGATGTCATTTTCCCATTACATAGCTCTCTTCAAAGTAAACTGTAGTAGAAGTTATGTTACACAAATCTAGATTTGATAATTCCATTTTTTTCAAGTAACTCTTTTCATACCATGATTCATTTTATACTTGCTAAATGATTTTTTCGTCAAACAAACCTAATCAACTTTCTCCAATAAAGGCATTTTTTGATGTTTAGAAAAAGAATGAAGAGACCTAAAGGAGAACTAAACATGGATATTTTTCTGTGTATAAGAACTATGACTTCATAAGGCATATAGTACATATGCATGCCATAAACCCCAGAAATGCAAACAGAGAAATGAATATCAGCTTTATAAAGTAGGTAGCAGACTCACACTAGCACGTGGCCAATGAGTTCCTCATGCTGCAAATGAAATGGGACTATTGACGCTCTGCGTAATCACCCACTCTCAATTTCTTCATAACATAATTGAAAAACACATGTCTATTGCCCATTTCATTTATGTATGTGTATGTATTGTCTTCTTGGCTAGAAAGAAATGCCTTGGAGCCAGGTGGTGGAGCAGTGGTAAAGAAACTACCCCCACTTGGGAAAGGTCCTGGGTTCATGTCCAGACACCTCCCTTAGCATGTTGGAGGCTGGCTAAGGCTAGGCGTGAAGCTGCTCCCTGTTGAGAGTTCCCATGTCTCTCTCTTTCTCTGTCATGGAATAAATAAATAAATGTAAAGAAGAAAAGAAATGTCTTGTCTGTCCCTCCCTCCATTGTTCCTTGACAGGACATCTAGTATCCCTCTCTCTTTTCTTTTCTTTTCTTTCTTTTTTTCTTTCTTTCTTTCTTTCTTTCTTTCTTTCTTTCTTTCTTTCTTTCTTTTTTTTTTTTTTTTAGAGGTTTATGCTATAGGGTGCGTGTGTGTGCTTGCCAAAAAGAAAGAGAGAGACAGAGACAGAAAGCGAAAAATCACCCTCTAGGGGGGATGGCCACGCTGCAATTCCTTCTCCTCCATTCTCCTCTTGGGATCTTGGGCATGCACGCACATGTGCCTGGCGTGAGTTTAAGCCGCTAGGTTCGGGACTCTAACCGCAGTCAACTACATGGGAGTCCAGTGACATAGCCATTATGCCAACTGCTGGTCCCTAGCATCCCTTTCTTTTATAAGATAGTAGACTAAAAGGAAAAAGCAAATGTTAGTAATATTGAACCTTCTGCGAGTCAACATGGATCAAATGTCTGTCTGCACCCTGGGGTTCCACCTGGATAGTGGATGCTACGTTATATGAGATTCTAAATCCCTGGTCTTGGACGATCTGGTTTCTCTGCTTCCCAATCCATCATTTATTGTTCCTTCTTTACTCCTATTTATTGCAAAGTAAGTTTGGGCAGGTTCACTGCCCAGTGCCTGACAACCTCTGTCAGGTATCACAGGGGTGTTTGAAAAGCGAACTGAATGAATTTTTAA
>NW_006159536.1:2605864-2626804 GCF_000334495.1 Tupaia belangeri chinensis
GAAAAAGTAAAAAGAAAAAAACCTTTAAAAACAGATGCCTCTATACTCCAGTGGTTAAGGGAGACAGATCTCACATGGCCAATGAAAGTTCAAATCCCTACCTGGGGGCCTGGAACACAGGCTGCCGGAGCACATGCATGACCAAAGTCCTGACAGGATGGAGAAATGAATAAAGGATTGCCCCAGTATGACTCTGCCTGGTAGGGTGTACTTCCTCCCTATCTCTCTTTCTCTTTGCCTTTCTCTAGCGAACAAATGTGTCCTCCGGCAATTAAATAACAAATAACCGTCAGAGCAAGCCTGTTTCCCCAGTGGTTAATGGTCTGGATCCCACACGGCTGGCCTCAGGTTTGAATACCTGCTTGGGGCTTGGAACACATTCCTGGCATGTGTGTGCGTGCCCCAAATCCCACCAAGATGGTGAACTGGAGGAGAAGGGACTATGCCATGACTACCCCTTCTCTGCAAACACATGCATCCTCTAGCATAAAGAAAGAAAAAACAAAGATGTCAGATGGGAAAAAAAAAAAATGTCAAGAAAGAGAGATGACAGAACATCCGCCTTGAAATCTTAGGGGAAAACTTGATTTTGTCTGCCGGCCTCCTCAGTGGGGAAACCTTGGGAACAGTGGAGCACTGCCATGCACTAGGTCAAATGGTTCATTCCTTTCCACCTCCCCACCTCTGCTCTCTAGGGAGCTGTTGTGAAGGAAGGGTTGCTGCCTTTTAAATTTCCTACAGCTCAGCCTTTCGAGCTGATCATTTGTAAGAGGAGGAGGAAACCTGGAGATGGTTGTTACCTGTGGAGCCTTTGTAGATTTCTAGAGCTCCCCTTTCACAAATACCAAAGATGAATTTAAGTGATTTCCCCTTGTAGTTCCTATGAATTAAGCTGAGAACCCCTTACTACCTGATGTTTACTGGTCTGAATCAAAGAAATTTGCTTGGTGGCTTTTGTGACCTTCCCTGTGAACCCCTCAGAGCTTCATTTCCATTGAAATCACTAAGGGTATGCGTAATTATTGTAAAGACTTGACAAGTGCAAGGCTTTCACGGCCATATTCATACCCAACAAGACACATCCTGCTGTGTCTCCAGCCTTAATGGCTTTATACCATGCATCTAAATAGGTGGTTATTCCTTTGATTCTTGGAAAAAATACACATTTCAATCAAAAAATCCCCTTAAGTTGTAACCCATGAATAGCTGCGTCATTCAGTAACTGGATGGCTTTGGCAAAGAGAAGTGTAATTGAAAGATTACGTTTAGATCTAAATCTCTCTCCATTTTCCTTTCTCTTGACACTTTTCTTTTTCTCTCCAGCTCACCTCTTCCCTAACATTGCCTCACTGCCGGTCATGTAAATCCAACAGATCAGACACACGCATGCACTCCTACACGCACACGCACATGCACATGCACACTCGCACACCTGCACATATACAGTGGAGGTGTGTAGGTACTCGCCATCTCTCCTTCTGTCTTGAGACATGAGGTGGGGGAAATTCTGCGGTGACTTACAAGGCCCTGGGGTTCTCCCTGGAGAGTTGGGGAGGCCTATGGAACTGCTCTCTTGACTTTGACATACGCAAATGTTCACCTGTGGCGCCCGCAGGGAAGAGCTGCACTCTAGGTTCTTTAATACGCCTGCCTGCAGGATATTTCAATTATAGATGGAAAGAAATGGCAGCTGGTAGGAAAGGCTGGGGATGGAGTCTGGGAGTCTGGTTCTCTTTTCAGGTTTATTTTGGGCAGTGTGGAGTTTTCCTTTCATTGGTAATACATTTTCATTTTATTCTTTCTTTCTTTTTTTTTCTTCTTTTTTTGGAGAGGCTTTCGCTATAGGGTGCATGCGCTCGCCAGAAAGACAGAGAGAGACAAAGAGATAGAAAACGAGAAATCACCCCCCACGGGGGATGGCCACGCTGCACGCAATCCCTTCTCCTCCATTCTCCTCTTGGGATCTTGGGCACACACATGCGCCCAGCGTGAGTTTAAGCCACCAGGTCCAGGACTCGAACTGTGGTTGACTACATGGGAGTCCAGTGACATAGCCATTACGCCAACTGCTGGTCCCTTTTTTTTTTTTTTTTTTTTGAGACATTTTTGCTATAGGGTACATGTGCTCGCCAGAGCAACGGAGAGAGACAGAGAGACAGAAAGCGAGAAATTACACCCCAGGGCTGGTGGCCACGCTGCAACCCCTTCTCCTCCATCCTCCTCTCAGGATTTTGGGCTTGCATGCACATGCACCTGGTATGAGTTTTAAGCCTCTGGCTCTGGTTCTTGAACTGTGGTTGACTACATGGGAGTCCAGTGGTGTAACCATTACACCATCTGCTGGTCCCCACATTGCCAATTCTTTTCCTTGTTTGTGTCTTCCTAGTTTCTGTTCTTCCTTCTACAACTTCTAGCTCTGTGGTGTAATTTCCCTTTTCCTTCCCTGGTCCGTCTAGAAGCTCAACTTTGGAGTCTGACAGTCCAAGATTTGAACTCAGCCTCTTTACTGACTAGATGTGACCTTATGCAAGTGACTTATTCCCCACCCTGTCTCCTTATGATATGTACATACATACACACACATACATATGTACACACATATATACACACATACACATACTGTGTGTATACATTTACATATAATGTATGTGTGTCTATACGTATGTGTCTGTACACATTTATGTAGTATGTATGTGTGTAAATTATAGGGGCAAAGGGAAAGCTCCCCTTGCCCTCGGAAAATTTGGTGGAATAAACTGACAGTAGACATATTAATTGGAGAAAAAGGCATACAAAATTGATGAACATACTGGAGCCAGACAGTGGTGCAGCAGTAAAGACAACACTCTATGAGGCAGTTCTACATGGGAAGGTTCCTGGTTCATGTCCAGAGACCTCCCTGACTATGTAGGCCCAACTCCTGCCTGTGATCTGGGGCCACCTGAGGGTCGGAGGGGAATCGCTGCATTGGGGCCCTGTTGGCAGTGCCCGTGGCTGTTTGTCTCTCCTGTTCATGGGAGAAATAGATAAATGAACTTAGAAAATTATGATCATATATGGGAGAAAAATCATAGGAGAGCAATTACCCGAAACCTCATTTACCCTTCTTCACGGGGAGTGGGCAGGGAAACTAGAGGGAATGGGGCATTTTGAGAGGTGGTAAATGACTTTTAGGGGAAAATGAATGGGTCAAGTGCTCAAACAAAGGTTAGTAAATGATTTTTTTGGGACTCGAGTTGGCCCGGGAGATATACACTATCTTCTGACAAAAATCTGTCCCCTGGGGCAATGTTCCTCAGTCTTCCTTCCTGAAATATGGATTTGGTTCATGAAAACTCAGGGACAAGACTGAAGCTATTTTCTTCTGTGATAGGTTCAGTCTTGAGGTACATAAGAGAAGGTCAGAGTAAAACTTCTAGGATCTGCTGATCTCCAAGGCCTTTACTTTAAAGTAACCAGCCTTGCAGGGTCCCCTGTTTCGGGTGACAGTCCTGTTCCTTCAGCTTATATTTTTTATCTTCTTTGAAACTTTCCCCAAGCCTGGCTGCTGTGACTTTTTCTCGAGGCAATTGGACCGAGCTGAATGGTGAGTGACCCCTTTAGAAGACACTCTCTTTGTCACCATCCCTGAGCCATGTCGATATTGGGATCCAATTATTCGTTTCCAATTGCTGGTTTATCAGAATGTTCTGATGGTTCTTGGAGTGCAGCTGTTTCATGACGCTTTCCTGAACTGCATTTTTGAATTCCTGAGTCTAGGATGAACGGGTTAGGAGGTAGGAGCCTCATTATTGAGGGGAGCTACATTTGTTAAGGGCCTTTCCTACTGAGCTCACGTTTCATTCCCTGGACCTACAGCCCTGTTGGACCTTTGACTTGCTTTGTCCTTCCTCAGTTTTCTAAGTTCTTTTTTTGCCAGAAGGTGCATGTACTTGTTAGAGGGAGTGGTGGAGTAAGGCAGTGAGAAAGTACCCCCCATGGGAAATGGCCATGCTGTAATCTCTTCTAATCCATCTCTCCCTCCCTTTGGGATTGTGGGCATGCATGCACATATGCCCGGCATGTTTTTCAGTTGTTGGGTCCAGGGCTCAAACCATGCAGAATTGGATGGAATTCAGTCCCCTTAACCACCACATCACCGATGTGCCCTTCCTCAGTTCTTTACCAGAGACATCATCCCTCTTTCAAGGCCCAGTGTAAATGGTGCGCATCGCTTCCTAGGGCCTCTCTGACCGAGCTGAATGGTGAGTGACCTCTTTAGAAGACACTCTCTTTGTCACCATCCCTGAGCCATGTAGATATTGGGATCCAATTATTCGTTTCCAATTGCTGGTTTATCAGAATGTTCTGACCCCTGCCTATTTCACTGGCTTCAAGGCAGAGGCCGCCTGCTCAACTCACCATTAGACCATACCTTTCTTGGTCTCTAGCCGGTCTGGACCCAAACGCACTGTCCGGCATCAAGCTAAGGCTGGGTAGACATTGGTAAAATGGAATTGAATTCTGTAGGGAGATTCCCTTTTCTGTTTCCATGTTATTGACTGAGAAACTAATGCATAAAGAAGAGTACTTGTTCAAGACCATACATGGGAGGCGATGTTAAACCTGACTTCCTGCCTCACTGCTTTCACAATGCCCGGCACATCATAGGACTCCATGTACAGAGGATACAGGAGAGAATGAATGAGGTATTCAGAGCTGAGGCTGGAACCTAGGTCTCTTTATTATCCTCTAAACGAGTATGATACACATCAAACCAACTGGAAATCTGTATCGAGGAATATTTGAGAATGCCTATGTTGGTCCCTCTAAATACCTAGGAGGTTGCATTTTTTTTTTTTTTGGAGAGATTTTCACTGTAGGGCGTGTGCGTTCGCCAGACAGACAGAGAGAGACATAGAGACAGAAAGCGAGAAATCACCCCCCAGGGGGGATGGTCACGCCGCAATCCCTTCTCCTCCATTCTCCTCTCGGGATCTTGGGCACGCACGCACACACGCCCGGCGTGAGTTTTAAGCCACCGGGTCCGGGACACGAACCGCGGTCGACTACGTGGGAGTCCAGCGACATAGCCATTACGCTAACTGCTGGATCCCGCATTTTTAAAAAATATTTTTTAAATAATTATTTTATTTAAATTTATTTATTTATTTTAATTTGGCTGAGTGCCCTCACCCCCCATGCCCCCTGCCAGCCCCTGGAATTATTTTATTTTACATTAATTAATTAATTAATTAATTAAAATTTGACCAGAGAGGGGCAGAGTACGAGAGTGAAAGAGAGTGAGAGAAAGTGAGAAAATAAGCCAGCAGGTCTGGGACTCGAACTGTGGTTGGCCATGTGGGAGTACAGTGCCCCTATCAACCATGCCACTTGCCAGCCCTGGATGCTGCATTTTGTACCCACAGAGAGGTTGTTTCCCTACCTCTATTCATAGGAATTCCTTGTAGGGTTCAGCTACTATGTTTGGTCCATGCCACACTGAGTGATAGAAAGAGTGGAAAACCTCTAGTAATGAAATCAGTTGATTGCTATGTCTTTCTAGGCAGTTTGACATAAAACAATTCTTTCTACTTCTCAGGCCTTTTTTCAGAAACATCGTCATCTCCATCTTCTCTAATTCAAGCTTGCTCTTCAAAATGAGAACAGTTTTTATTCAAATGCTGTCCAGAGAGAAGAAGGTGACACACTGGTTAGTGGCAAATGCCAAAAAACAGTTTTCATTCAGCTTGCTGTATCCACCATAAAAGTGGATGGTAGGTAAATCTGAAAGAGAAACATTAAAGTTGAAATGAAATGTCAGGGAAAAAAATTCTCATTATAAAAATTCTCTAGGGGCCAGCAGGCGGCATAGTGGTTGGGGACACTGGATTCCAGCATCGTCGACTATGATTTAAGTCCTGGACCTGGCGGCTTGCTTTCTCACTCTTACTCTCTCTGTCCCTCTCTGGTCAAATTGAAATAAACAAATGAATAAATAATAAATAAAGTTAAATAAAATAATTCTTAAAAAAACTTCTCTAATGTACTTTCAAAAATTATTTTTAAAGAAAATATTATTTTTTTATCAAATTATTATTTATGTTATTTATTTGACTTCATTTATTATCATTACTTTTTAATTTGACCAGAGAAAGACAGAGAGAGAAAGAGAGAGGAAAGGTGAGAAAGAAAGCAGCAAGGCCAGGACTTGAACTGTAGTTGGTCATGTGGGAGTCCAGTGCCTTTAACCACCATGCCACCTGCTGGACTTTCTAAGGTACTCTTGCATTTCCATCATAGATTCTACATTGTAGGTGATTGTTTCTAAAGCCCTGGATGAAAATGGAATTCCTTATTTAGCGTATGCAGTATGAAAAATTAGCCCTAACCAGGGAAGTAATTTTTATGTCTTTAGGATCCAGACATTTGGAATTAGTTTTAGGAAGAAAACTTTTTCCTTATCTTATGGATCGAATTATGATCTCCCTTCACCCCCTAACTTCATGTGTTGAAGCCCTAACTCTCTGTCCGAGTCCATTTTGTGCTGCTAAAGCAGAGAGCTTTACCCGGGGTAATTTATAAACAATGGAAGTTTAGCCCACAGTTCAGGAGCCAGGAAATGTAACAGTATGGTGTTGGCATTTGATGAGAGCCTTTGTACATAACTGTCTCATGATGGAAGGTGGGTGGGTAAGGGAGCACAGGAGACAGAGAAAAAAAGAGCTAAATTCTTACAATTACTAGGCCACTTCCACCAGGAGTGATTTTTGAGTCACTGGGTCTGGGACTTGAATCGCAGCTGGTCATGTGCAAGTCTAGAACCTTAACCATCATACCACCTGCTGGCTCCTGCACTGACATTTGGACACAGGTGAATAGCAGGTTCTTCTGTGAGGTTTGCACATCCAGAAAAGATTCCTATTTTTGAACTCTCCCAGGGGCATTTGCATGTTATTAGGGAACTCTTGACTACAAAAAGCCTTTAAATTTCAAAGTAATAAATAACTTATTCTAAAATACAGTTAGCCAAACCAAAGGATGAGGGAGGCATTTTGGGGTAAGTGGACCTACCTCACCTTCCTACCAAAAGTGCTTCCCATGGCTGTGTGTCAGCCCTAAGCCTTGCCTTCTTGCCTAGTTACTCTAGGAATTCATCACTCTGTTTCCTAAGATCCCCTTGAGCAGCCTGTATTTTTTGTTGTTGTTTATAACAGCTTTGTTGGGATATAATTTGTTTGTCAGGGAATATTCTATCTTAATGCCTTTCTAATGCCATACAGTTTACCCTTTTAAAGTACAGATTGAGTATCCCTAATCCAAAATGCAAAATCCTAAATGTTCCAAATCTCTAAACTTTTTGAGCGCCAACGTGATATTCCAGTGGAAAATTCTACACCTGACCTCTTATGACCAGTTACAATCAAAATGTTGTAATACAAAAATATTCTATAAAATTACCTTCAGGCTAAATGTAAAGGGTATATATGAAACATAAATGAATTTTGTGTTTAGACTTGGATCTGATCCCCAAGAGATCTCATTATGTATATGAAATTATTCCCAAATCCAGAAAGATCTGAAATGCAAAACATTTCCAGTCTCAAACATTTTGAATAAGGGATATTCAACCTATATGTTAGTTAGTTTTTTTTTTTTTTTTAAAAGTGTATCCGTAGAATTCAAAACCACCATCATTAATTTTGGAACCTTATTTCCCAAGAAGCTTTGTATCCATTAGTAATTACTCTCATCTCTCTTTCCCCTCAGTTCCCAGCAACCACTAATCTATCTTCTGTCACTATGGATTTGCTCATACTGGACACTGGAAATGGAATCATCTAATATGTAACACTTTGTGCTTGTTTTCTTTCACGTGCATGTTGTTTCAAGGCTCATCTGTGTTGTAGCATGTATCAGAACCTCATTACTTTAGGTTGCTGAATAATATTCCATTGTATGGATAGACCACATGTTGTTTATCCATTCAACAGCTGATATACATTTGGGTGTATGTTTGGTTTTATTCATTCACTTCCCACCCTCCACCCCTACCCCATGTTTAAAATAAGTTCTTGTTCTATGTCCACACTGGTCTCAAATGTGCAATCCTCCTGCTTTGGCTTCCCAAGTAGCTGGGAATATAGGCACATGCCGTTGCCACGGGGCAGGTGCTACCACACCTTAGGTGCATGCCATTGAACCCAGCTTTCACACATTACTTGATACAGACATTCAAATAAAAACTAATCTGCTGGAGGAAAAAACTAGGCTGTCAGATTCCATTCATTGTTTTTGGATGTATGTCTCCTTTTTTTTTTTTTTTTTTTAATTTGCTAGAAAGTGTATGCTCTCACCAGAGACAGAAAGAGTGAGAAAGAACCCCCAGAGAGGGTTGGCCATGCCTCAATTCCTTTTTCAAGCTGCCAGGTCCAGGACTTGAACCACATAGTCAGCCATGTGAGCTCCAGTTGCTTTAACCACCAAGCTACCTGGCTAGTCCATATGTCTCCTTTTTTTGGACCCATGCACACACGAGATCCAGTTTGCTACATCACATACTTTGTTGTCTGTTTTGACATTCCCCTTGTGTTAACCATGTCTTTTTTTTATTTTTATTTTTTTTTATTTAAGATTTTTGCCATAGGGCATGCATGCTCACTGGAGAGAGACAGAGAGAGGGGAAAGAGAAATCACTCCCTATGGCGGATGGTCACACCTCAATCGTTTCTCATCCATTCTTCTCCCAATTCTTTCTCATCCATTCTCCTCCCAGAACTTTTGGCATGCATGCATGTGCACCCGGTATGATTTTTCAAGTTGCCTGGTTCAGGACTCAAACTGCAGGTGGTTGTATAGGAGTTCAGTGCCTTAATTACCATTCCATCTGCTGGCCCCTTAAGCATGTCTCTTATTTTCTGTATTCCAATGCATTGATATTTGGGCCTTGCTGATCCTGGGGGGTCTGCCTATCCCAAGGCTGGCTAGTTTCTAGAGATCATAAACAACTTTCCCTCCAGTGTGCTTTTCAGATGCAAACCAACCAACCAGAGCCCCCACCCCCAGCCACTTCCATGTTGGACACTGTCTTGGTCTGTTTTATGCAGCTACCACAGAATATCACAGACTGGCCACTTCATAAGGAACAGAAGTTTATCTGAGTCATGATTCTGGAGGCTGGAACATCCAAGAGCATAGTGCTGACATCCAGTGAGGGTCTTCATGTTGTCATCTCATGGCATTAGGCACGAGGGCAAGAGAGTGCACCAGAGAACAAGAGAATGTTCAACTCAATTTTATGAAAACCTGGTTGTGGCCTTCCTTTTGCCTGGAACCGCTATCTTCCAGTAATTCACCAAAATGGCGAACACAAAGGGAAATAAGAGAGACACCTGATGTATGTTCTCTAGGCCTTTGAGAAAACACGGAGTGGTTCCTTTGGCAGCATACATATGAATCTACAAGAAAGGTGATATTGTAGACATCAAGAGAATGGGCACTGTTCAAAAAGGAATGCCCCACAAATGTTACCATGGCAAAACTGGAAGAGTCTACAGTATTACCCAGCATGCTGTTGGCGTTGTTGTAAACAACATATTAAGGGCAAGATTCTTGCCAAGAGAATTAATGTGCATAAGCATTCTAAGAGCAGAAATAGCTTCCTAAAATGTGTGAAGGAAAATGACCAGAAAAAGAAGGAAGCCAGAGAGAAAGGGACCTGGGTTCAACTAAAGCCCCAGCCTGCTCCACCCAGAGAAGCACACTTTGTGAGAGCCCATGGAAAGGAGCCTGAGCTTCTGGAACCTATTCCCTATGAATTCATGGCATGATGGGTGTTAAACATAAACACTGGGGCCAGCAGGTGGCATGGTGGTTAAGGTGCTGGATACCCACATTACTGACTGTGGTTCAAGTCCCAGACCTGGCAGCTTGCTTTCTCACTTTCTCTCTCTCTCTGTCTTTCTTTAGTCAAAATAAATCAATAATAACAAATGGAATTAAATGATTAAAAATAAAATAAAATGAACTATGGCTCATTAGGGAAAAAAAAACCAAAAAACCTGGTTGTGATAATGAACTCACTCCCACGATAATGACCCTAACCTTACTGTCACCTCTTAAAGGTCCTACCTCTTAATATTGGTGCATTGGGAATTAAGTTTCCATCATATGAGCTTTGGGGACACATCCAAATTGCAGTAGACCTTCACACCTTGGGCTGCTATTCACTTGCCCTAATCTCTTCAGGAGCAAGTACCAAACAGCTAGAGACAGCCCCTATGACCCAGAGTGCATTGAAGTTTTTCAGATGAGCCAATCCCAAGCCTACTTAGTCGGCCATGCCAGTTTCTTCCTGTGAACGCCACAGCAAAGACTCTTGCCCAGTTGGCCCTCTCCCACAGCCATCTAGCCCACCCTGTGCTTCTCCGTGGTCCCTTTATGGTGTGGCTCATCCTCTCCCCCTGGGGATTATAAGTAACAAATTTTCTTTCTTCTTTCTTTCTTTCTTTCTCTCTTTCTTTCTTTCTTTCTTTCTTTCTTTCTTTCTTTCTTTCTTTTTTTAAAAAAATTTTTTTGAAGAAGTTTTTTGCTATAGGGCTCGCCAGACAGACAGAGAGAGACAGAGAGACAGAAAGCGAGAAATCACCCCCCAGGGGGGATGGCCATGCCGCAATTCCTTCTCCTCCATTCTCCTCCCGGGATCTTGGGCACGCACGCACACGCATCCGGTGTGAGCTTTAAGCCACCGGTTCCGGATGTGAATCCAGGTTGACTACGTGGGAGTCCAATGACATAGCCATTACGCTAACTGCTGGTTCCCTTTCTTTCTTTCTTTCTTTCTTTCTTTTCTTTTCTTTTTCTTTTTTTTAAATTTGCTATAGGACACATGTGCTCACCAGAGAGAGGGAGAGAGAAATAACTGCTCAGGGGGATAACTTTATCCCAATCCCTTTTCCTCCATTCTCTTTTGATTTTGGGTACACATGTACATGTGCCCAGCATGCGTTTCAAGCTGTCAGGTTTAGGATTTGAAATGCTGTCATTTATGTGGGATCCAGCTGCCTTAATCACCATGTCACTGCACTGGCTGGTCCCACTAATATATATATATATATATTTCTGGTATGATGTTGCAATCATGTATAACATCCATTCATTCTAACAAGTGTCATGCTTGGGGCCGGCAGGTGGCATGGTGGTTAAAGGCACTGGACACCCACATGGACAACCATGGTTCGAGTCCCAGAGCTGGTGGCTTGCTCTCGCTTTCTCTCTCTGTGGTCAAAATTGAAATATAATGATAATAAAGAAATTATTTTTTATTTTTATTTTTTTTTTTAGAGAGGGTTTTGCTATAGGGCGTATGTGCTCGCCAGAAAGACAGAGAGAGACAGAGAGACAGAAAGTGAGAAATCACTCCCCCCCTGGGGGATGGCCACCCGCAATCCCTTCTCCTCCATTCTCCTCTTGGGATCTGGGGCATGCACACACATGCACCTGGTGTGAGTTTAAGCCACCGGGTCAGGGACTTGAACCGCGATCGACTACATGGGAGTTCAGTGACATAGCCATTACACTAACTGCTGGTCTTGAAGAAATAATTCTTAAAAAAAATATTTTGAACTTGCTTTTCAGTGACTTATATTTTTCTTAATACTAGGAAAGTCACACGTTTTTAGCATTGGATTTCACTTGTCAAATTGTTTTTCTAGGACCGGCAAGTGGTGTGGTGGCTGGCTAAGGGTGCTGGACTCCCACATGGCTGAGAATCCAGTGCCTTGAACCACCAAGCCACCTGCCGGTCCCCTGCATTGTGGAATTTTCGTTCCTGCCTCCACCCACTAGATAACCCTGGTGCTCAGTTAGAACAGCAATGTCTCTGGGGACCAGCAGTTGGCGTAACAGCTATGTCGCTGAAATCCCATGTAGTCGACCGTGGTTCGAGTCCCAGACCCAGTGGCTTAAATTCACACCAGGCACGTGTGTGTGCGTGCGTGCCCAAGATCCCAAGAGGAAAATGGAGGAGAAGGGATTGCAGCATGGCCATCCCCCTGGGGGGTGATTTCTCGCTTTCTGTCTCTCTGTCTTTCTGGTGAGTACACATGCCCTGTAGCAAAAACCTCTCAAAAAAAAAAAAAAAAAAAAAAAGAGCAGCAATGTCTTTGAAAGTTTTTTAAATATTCCCAGGGCTGAGGGGGAAGTGGTGTCGAAATCTCTCTAGGCAACCACTGTTTTAGGTTATAACCACCTCCCCACTCTGGGAAGCCCCCTCTGCCACACTCTTGGTGATAGTGGTAGGCGGCCATTAATAGAGGGTGCCTGAACACCTCCAGTGAAGCTGTGACTCCCTCTGCCTAATGTAATTCATTTCACTTTAACTTTTTCTCAGTTGGGTTTACTAGTGGCTGCTGCCTTCGCCCCAATCCTACTTACCAGGAAAGTTCAAAGTGTCTCTGTTGCCCTGTGTTTGCAGCCTGATCCCAGAGCTGTGAGTGGAAGGAGGAACTGGATCCAGCATGGACTGAAAGGTGCAGGACCGGACTGGGGACTTCTGCCCGTCACCTTGCAAACCTCTGGCTCCCAGCTCTGGACCAGCCTGGAGACAGGTCCGGCACCTGCTTAAAACGCTAGCAATGCGGAGGCATTTCCAGGTACGCATAGGTGCACAACTTGGAAATTGTCCCGTGTAGAAGACGAGTTAAACTCCATATCTGGGGGCTGCAGTAGATGATGTGGAGGTTAAGGTGACTGGATCCCACATGGTCCACTGCGAGGTTCAAATCCTGGACCTGGTGACTTGAAAAACATGCTGTGTGCACGTGCATGTGTGTGTGTGGTATGTGTGTGTATGTGTGTGTGCCCAAAATTCTGTGTTGAAGAATGGAGGAGAAGGAATTGTAATGTGGCCATTCTCTTGAGGGGTGCTTTCTTGCTTTTCCTTTCTTCTCTCTCTGTCTAGCAAGAGCATACATCTATAGCAAATTAAAAAGAAAAAGAAAAGAGAAACTCCATATTCTTTGTATATGTACCATGTATCGATAACTTTGGAAGTGAAAAAAAAAATCACTTCCTGGGCCAGTATTTTATTTTGAATTATGAGAGGAGTAGAATGCTATGACACTCTGGTATGTGTAGGGCCTCTAGAAAGGTCCAGAATCTCAGAGGGTGAGATGTGGGATTTTTCATTTTATACAACTCCTTAGGTAATTCTTTCTTCTTTTTTTTTTTTGTTTCTGTTTAAAAAAATTATTTGTTTAATTTTATTTATTATTATTTTTAAAATTTGAGCAGAGAGACAAAGTGAGAAAGCAAGCTGCCAGATCTGGGACTCAAACTGTGGTCAGCCACGTGGGAGTCCTGCGCCTTAGCCACTATGTTACCTGCTGGCCTCCCTCAGGTAATTCTTATGAAAACCAACATTTTGGGACCATCACTTTAGTACAAATATTTGTGAATATGTTCCTTAAAATTGTTTATTTGAACTTTCTCACTACAAACATATTACGTCCTTATTACAGAAAATTTGGAAAAATGTGAAAAAGGAGAAGGGAAGCAAAGCAAGGCCCAGAATCTCACCCAAGGTCACCATATCTTCTCGTGTGTCTCTCTCATTCTAATCTATTTCCTTTTGTTTGTAAATTTATTTTTGTTTTTAATATCAGAGACATCCATGCACATAGCTTAAAAAAAAAAAAAAAAAAAAGAGTACCAAAAAGCTTGTAAAGAAAAGCATTTGGGACCAGTGGATGGCATAATGGTGATGTCACGGGACTCCCACATAGTTGACTGCGGTTCAAGTCCCGAGCTGGGTGGCTTAAAATTCACGCCGGGCACGTGTGTGTGTGCCCAAAATCCCAAGAGAAGATTGGAGGAGAAGGGATTGCGGTGTGACCATCCCCCCTGGGGAGTGATTTCTCACTTTCTGTCTCTCTGTCTCTCTGGTGAGGGCACACTCCCTATAGCAAAAATCTCTCTTAAAAAAAAAAGGGAAAGGAAAGGAAAGCATTCACGTCTTCATTTACTCTTATTTCTCAGTGATATCTCATATTATTCTGTGTTTAGTTTTCCATTTTGGATGTGATCTCTTGGCTTCCAGTTATGGTAGGGGAGGATTTAGCGCCCTTATTCCCCTCGTCCCTCCTCTGTCATTCTCTTCCCAACCTTCTAACAGGGGATAGTCGCAGTCGGGGACTCAATGATAGTCACATCTCACTAGTGGTAGGTCAGATTGTCCATTGTTTTGCTTTTCCTAGAGTTCATAATATTAATTTTTATTTTTTGTATTTTCAAAAAGAATTAATGATTTAATTTTATTTATCATTATCATTTTTCTTCAGTTTGCTACAGGGCACATGTGGCCCCCAGAGAGAGATAGAAAGAGAGAGAGAGGGAAAGTGAAAAAGCAAGCCACCAGGTCTGGGACTTGAACCACGGTCTGCCAACGTGGGAGTCCAGTGCCTTAACCTCCATGCCACCTGTTGGTCCAATTTCTGTATTTTTCTATAGATTGCCCACTACACAAAAATTTTTTTTCCTAAATACTACAACAGATTTTTTTTACAAAAAACTTTGTAACAATTTTTCCAAACACTCAAACGAAATCTCACAGCTCACTAATCTGAGCTTCTCTTGGGACTCCCTGCTCCTCCCTCTCTGTCCTGCTCTGCCTGGCTGGGGTTCTCTGGCTTGATATACACCTCTCTTCCTATGGGTTCTCCTTACTGCTCATCTATGTTCCCATTTTTTCTGTTCTTTTTTCCTGAAACTCGCATTATATATGAGGCCTCCTGGGTGGGCCCCATTATTTTTACCCCCCACCCCATTTCCCATCTCATTTTCTCTTGATTTACTTTTCTTTTTCTTTCTTTCTTCTTCTTCTTCTTTTTTTTTTTTTAAGAGAGATTTTTGCTATAGGGTGTATGCTCACCGGAGAGACAAAAAGCGAGAAATCACCCCCTGGGGGGAACAGCCACAACAAAATCCCTCCTCCTCCATTCTCCTCTCAGAATTTTGGGCACACATGCACACACACCCGGCATGAGTTTTAAGCCTGGGACTCAAACCGCGTCGACTACACGAGAGCCCAGCGAGTAAACATTACTCCATCTGCTGGTCCCAGGTTCACCTTTCTTATAGGTTTTGCCCGTTTCTCTCACAAGCCTCCCACTGAATTTTAAAATTCCATCTGCATTTCTCTTTGTAAGAGTTCTTTGTTATTCTCTGTCTGTTCTTTTCTGCCTCAGTCCCCCAGTAGCTCCTAATTCTTGTTGGGTGGATGCAATAAATCTCTCTGAGGATATTAATCAGTATCTTGTTCAAGTTTTATTCTGTTCCTTGCACTGATTGCATTTTCCCCGGTCTCTTTTTTTCTGATTGCTTTATACATTTATTCACTCATCAAATATTTGTTGAGTTATGTTTATGTGCCAGGTGTTAGAGATACAGTAGTGAATAAGATGAAGGTTTTTCTGCCCTTATGAAGATTATATTCTAGCAAGGAAGAATAAGGAACAGTCAAATTACAATAAGGCTATGAATAAGAATAAAGCAGGATGAGATTTTGTTTTTGATAGATGGTCAGAAAAGCTATCTTTATATGAGGCCTTATTTTTTTTTTTTTTGCTATAGGGTGGGTGTGCTCACCAGAAAGAGAGAGACAGAGACAGAAAGCGAGAAATCACCCCCCGGGGGAATGGCCACACTGCAATCCCTTCTCCTCCATTCTCTTCTTGGGATCTTGGGCACGCACGCACACGCACCCAACGTGAGTTTAAGTCCTGGGTTCGGGACTCGAACTGCAGTCGACTACATGGGAGTCCAGGGACATAGCCATTACGCAAACTACTGATCCCTATGTGAGGCTTCTTTACTGCCATTTCTGTCGGCTAGACTGGGATCACTCAAAGGCTGGTCTTGGCTGGGCTCAGCTGGGCCTGTGGACCTGCACATGCTGCTTCATGTGGCTTGGGCTTCCTTCCTTACAGCATGGCGGCTAGGAGTCAAGAGGGATTGTTCAGACAGTGAGGTTTCTAAGAGACTAAAACAGAACTATAAGACTTCTATGGGTTATAAGAAAGTAAGTCACTAAGGCTAGACAGATTCAAGAGGAGAGGAATTAGACTATATGCTTTTTTGTTTTCGGTTTTGGTTTTGCTTTAGGGCTTATGCTCTTGCCAGAGATAGAGAGAGGGAAAGTGAGGAAATCACCATCCGGGAGAATGGCCATGCCATAATCCCTCCTCCTCCCGTCTCCTCTTGATTTTCGAACTGCTGTGAATGGGACTTGAATTACGCAGCCAGCCATCTATGATCCAGTGCCTTAACATCCACACCATGTGTTGCTCCTGGACTATTGCATTGGATGGGAGAGTGGCAAAATTACATCGCAGAAAACACGGGTGAGATGAAATGTTTCAGTCATCTTTGAGAAATACAATCTTCCCCACTGTAACTTCCTCCGTTCTGTGAAGCTGGTTGCTACTTCTCCATTTTGTTTTCAAGCATTTAAAAAAATGGATTATTTGAGAGCCAGCAGGTGACGTGGTGGTTTAGGGTGCTGGACTCCCTCATGGTCAACTATAGTTCCAGTCTCGGACCTGGTGGCTTGCCTTCTCACTCTCTCTCTCTGTCCCTCTCTGATCAAAGTAAATAAAATAATTCTTTAAAAGAATTATTATTTATCACTGTTCTTTCTCTTATTCTTTGCTGTCCTTGTGAGTTAATACTGTTTTATTATTCCTTTACAACCTAGGTGGGTTTGAGGTAGGGAAAAGAAAGAAAGAAAAGTCTGTCATTAGTTGGGTATTTTTGCGAAGCAGTCCAGGTGAATAGTTTTAGATAATTCTACAGTGCAAGGTCACTGAACATTAGTAGGTGCCCAGTGTTTTCATCTGACCGAAGGGGTTGCATACTTAATAACTGCTGTTTGTATGTACCTGTTCCATAACCCACAGGCTCATGGAAGCAAGAAATTTAAGAACCTTTCATTCATGCCTCTGAGATTTATAGGAGAATCTTCAGAATTGAATCTGTGGGGCTGGCAGATAGTGTGGTGTTTAAAGGTGCTGGACTCCCACATGGCCAAGCATGGTTCGAATCCTGGGCCTGGCGGCCTTGCACTCTCTCTCTGTCTCTCTTTCTCTGTCCCTCTCTGGGGAGACAATAAAATAAATAAAGTTAAATAAAAGAATTCTTTTTTTTTTTTGAGAAGTTTTTGCTATAGGGCATGTGCACTCCCAGAAAGACAGAAAGAGACAGAGAGACAGAAAGAGAGAAGTCATCCCCCCCAGGGGGGATGGCCACACCTCAATCCCTTCTCCTCCAATCTCCTCTTGGGATCTTGGGCACGCACGCACACGTGCCAGGTGTGAGTTTAAGCCACTGGGTCCAGGACTTAAACCACAGTCGACTACTTGGGAGTCCAGTGACACGGCCATTATGCCAACTGCTGGTCCCAAATAAAATAATTCAAAAAAAAAAAAAGAATTAAATTTGTTTTTACAGGATTCCAACTTCCCCTATTCTTTGATAGCAAACTTGAAATAAAACTGTCTTTAGGGACTGGCAGGTGGTGTGGTGGTTAAGGGTGTTGGATTTCCACAGGACTGACTGTGGTTCAAGTCCAGGACATGGTGACTTGCTTTCTTACTTTCCTTCTCTCTTTCTCTGTCCTTCTCTGGTCAAATTAAAGTAAATAAACAAAGTTAAATAAAATAATTCTTTAAAAAAATAAAAGACATGTATGCTCTGTTTAGCCTTTGGGGGGAAAAAAAGAAAAAAACTGTCTTTGTTAATATTGCGGTGGTTTGCATGAAATGCATCTATTTTCAATCTTTTAGTAGAGCTTTGGGGTCATTTCATTTTTGGCCACTAGATGGCAGAGCACCGCCGTGCTATGATCTGTGGATCTTCCTTGTGGCAGGAGCCGCTGACTGGAAGAGGAGTAGCTGACCCATGGGCCTTGGAGGAACAGCTGTATTTTTGGAACACTTTGGACATTAGATTCTATCTTGTTTTAATGTTGCCTGGACTTATTTCTGACTATGTCAATACTTAGGACAATATAATTGAGCCAATAAACAGGATATTTATAAAAAGAGCTTCATTTTTTAAAAATTATTTTTCAGTTGCTGCTATTTACCTGTTGGTTTGTCTCAAGGTCAGTTTCCTGGTTGCATAACAACTACATTAAAAAAAATATTTGCAGGGGCCAGCAGGTGGCCTGGTGGTTAAGGGCGCTGGACTCCCCATGGCCAACAGTGGGTCAAGTCCCAGACCTGGCAGCTTACTTTCCCAATTTCTCTCTCTCTCTGGTAAAATTAAAAAATAAATAAATAAACTTAAATAAAATACTTCTTTAAAAAAGTTATTTGCTATAGGGCATGGATGCTCACTGGAGAGAGACAGAGAGCTAGAGAGAGAGAGGGAAAGTGAGAAAACACCGCAAGGGAGATGTCCACGCCACAATCTCGTCGCCATTCTCTTCTTGGAATTTTGGATACACATGCATACCAGCCACTGAGTCCGAGACTTGAACCACTCAGTTAGACATGTGGGATCCAGCTGCCTTAATCACCACACTATTGACTGGCCCACAACTTTGTGGTTTTTAAATTGGAAAAAGTTCAGGTGAAGAAATTTGTCAAATTTTAAAACTTCTTCAATCTAGGTTGTTTGAGACACTGCCAAGTGCTGAAACATCAGAAAACACCTCCAACTTTTTGCTATGAACATCCAAGGGCAGGGACGTTATTCAAGATCTGTATGTATAAGGGGTCCTTTCTGCTTTTCTAGTCAAGGACAAGATTATATGTATGTGTATATATATATATATATATATATACACATATATATATATATATATAATGTTTCTTTCTTTCTTCTTTCTTCTCTTTCTCTCTTTCTTTTTATTTCTTCTTTCCTCAATGAACAAGAGAGATAGAGAGCTAGCACCCCCAATAGGGTCTTCACGCTGCGATCTACCCCTAGCTGCAGCCAGCCTTGAATTATGGGCACTATGGTAGATGACGTCCTCAGGGAGATCCCTGGACACAAACCCGGAGCCTTCCTATGGGTTAGCTTTGCATAGCATTGTGTTTTATTTCTATGCCACCACCAGGCCCTAAGATGATATATATATATATATGTGCGCTTGCCAGAAAGACAGAGAAAGACAGAGAGACAGAAAGTGAGAAATCACCCCCCAGGGGGGATGGCCATGCCACAATCCCTTCTCCTCCATTCTCCTCTCAGGATCTTGGGCACGCATGCACACACGCCCGGTGTGAGTTTAAGCCACTGGGTCCGGGACTCGAACCGCTGTCGGCTACATGGGAGTCCAGCAACATAGCCATTACACTAACTGCTGATCTCAAGGTGATCTTTTTTGAAGGGGATGAGGATGAAGATACAAATGAGGTTCACGAGCAGTGGAGACCCTAACGAAAGGGAGAGGTGCTGGCACAGAAAACAGGACTGTTTTTTCCCTGCATGGTTTGGCTGGAATACTTATGATTATGGCGCCCACGGGGAGGCAGGGAGGTCTGAAGAGGCCTAGAACCTTTTAAAACAAGGGAAAACAAAATAGCAGTATGTTTGCAACCGGTTTGCCAGACTTTGGCCTCAGACTTTCCTGAGGATTGGAAATGGAAGGACGAAGGTCACTGAAAGTAGAACGCCATTTCTTCTTCCCACTGCCCCTCTACGCCTTTGCCCAGCAGTGAGATTTGGGTGATGACAGTCCCCTTTCCCCCTCTGTCCACACTTGGGAATGCTAGTGCACTGCCATCATTACTGTGCTGTCATGGCAGCTGGATGGTGGAGGGTGGGATGCGTGACTCTTCACCGCCTAGCGCCATGCCCTGTGCAGCATCTGATCAGCAGCCCGTGAAGAGGAATGGGCATGCGAGCGGCTCTGGCTCGGCCTCTAAGACACACATCACAGAGACTGCATTCTAGGAAAGAGCAGGCAGCCAGGGCTGGCCACAGCGTGCTGACTCTGTGCCAGCGTGTTTGTATCAGGGCCAGGTTCCCAGCATCTGGCCCTGTGAGTGGCCAGGAGTCACCGTTCCCTGCCAGGATGGTGCTCCAAGGCCACTGCTACTTCTCTACCCAGCCTGCTGTTAGCCACCAGCTTCTCCCCAGCTGCCCCATCTCACTAGGAGGGCTTTGGAGCTCACCGTGTTCCTGTCCTTGAGTTTCACCATTCCCCTTGGGACAATGAGGATGCCACTGTCCCACACTCTGGGGCTACACATGTTCTCGTGAACACAGCTGTCTGCACTGCAGTCGGAGCCCAGAGCTCCCAGGAGCACCTCATCCAATGTGAGCTCAGGGAGAGATGGTGGAAGGATGAATGGCATGCCCCTTCCCAAGGTCTCTTCTTCTCCTATAATTCTTAGTTTCCACTGTGTTTTGAGACCCTTGCATTGTGGAGGCCATGAAAGTGAAAAGCATTACGATTATTTATTGTCACAATTGCCATCTCGCTGATTCTCTGCTGACACCAAGGCCCCTCATCAATCTCTATGAACATCACAGAGATTATCACTGTTTAAGGGGGGGAAAGTGCTGTTATGAAAGATTCATAAAATGATGCAATTTGTGAAGACTACCTCCTTGGTATCTAATACCATCCAAGAGATCGACATAAAACAAGTTGTTCCAAAGCACATGGGGGTGAGGGGTGACTCGGACCTGGTTCCTAGGAGAGGTGATGGTGTTCTTTGTGGCTGGAATTGTCTCTGTGTAAACAGGGCAGCTTTGTTTTCTGACACTTGTCTTGTCCTGCAAGATACATTGGTTATACTTCGCCCAACATCAAAGAATTTTTAAAAGCTTGGTTGAAAAGAATCATAATAAAAATCTATAAGCACTGGGCTTTTATGTGTTTCACTCTTATTGAATTCCTTTTAGTATAAAAGTAGCCAATTTTGTAGTATTCAGTACAATGTCCATCTC